>NC_056740.1:367882566-367925066 GCF_019279795.1 Protopterus annectens
GGCTCAACAGTGACCACAGGCTATTAAATTTTATTTAAGCTGGAAAATCTTATCAACATCGTATCAATTTGGATTCCATCTTTTTCTTCTGATACCTGTTTAAAAGGTATAGAAAAAAACTCCTTTACTATCTTTTAAGAAGTTTTTCCACATATATTCCCTTGCTTTAAATATTTATACACATATTTTAATGATTCAATTATTTTTCAGTACTTAGACTTTTTCTTCTTCCGTATGGTTTCTTGCTGATCGATCCACAAAAAAGTACTCATCTTTTGCACTAGTATTATCTTGTAGGCATTCATTCCCTTTATTTTTGTCAAAATGGATGAGGTTTTTAGACAGCGTAAGTGCAAGAAAAAAACTCCACTGCAGGATAAGCATCAGTGTTATTTGAAATAAAAAGAGTAGCTTCCATTAAAACGACCACTGCCAAAAGAGCGCAAATATGCCACAAATATCAGAAAAAGATACTCAAGCAGTGCAAGGCAGACAATCACTTCAGGAACACAGGCAGAATAGCACAGTCTCTTTTTAAAATGTTTTTATTGCAGACCAGGTAAGCGCTTTCACAAATATAAAATTTGCTTCATCAGACAATCTCTCCAGACAAACCAAATAAATAATTAGGGAGCGTATAAGAGATCATGTATATCGCACCAGAAAAGGACATAAATACAGTGCATTAGCAAAATGCACATTAGAGCAGGGGACACAGCATCAGTTTAGGTTTAGTGTTCTCAAAACAGTGAAAGATGATGCTAGGATGGGTAATCTGTCCAACAAACTGAGGAGAGAGAACTGAAATGGATAGTGAATTTAAAAGCACATTTGGGGAGAGGTTTGAATGAACCTATTTTATCATACTGCTTGTCAAAGGAAAAATATACTTTAAAAATGATCAAAACACGGTAGGTTCAGGTTAAGGCACTTTAATCTTGCAGCAAGGAGACAAAAACATGCTAATACAGAGTTTGTCTAACTAGAATCAGGAAATGCAAGTATTTTTATACATTTTCTAATAAGACATTGCCTACCAAGCTGACATAGTGTATCACAAGTTCTGTCATCATTACTTCACAGTGATTGTTTTTACAATATTCTGCTGGTACCATCAATTTTTGTGAGAAACTTCCTAAGAAAAACAACGTGGCCTTGGCTACCACCGGTTAGATATATGCAATGTTACCATTCAAGGTACTATGGCTAATTCGAGCACAAAGCAAGTATAGATTGCAGTTCATTTCTCTAACAGTCCTTTGTCTATGTTATCTCTAACTTGTAGCTGTGCAGGTTCTCATACTTCGAACAGAGCTGATTGTTTAAAGTCATTACATTTACAGAATATAGCATTATTCATTCATTTTTCCTGACCTAGCAGATAATCACCTGCTTCTCAAGTACATTTCCAAAAGGCATAAACATGAATATTGCTGTGCTAGCAATTACTAGGTCAGAGGGCATCTTGCAAGTTTCAGAAAGCACATTGCAGTTTCAAAAAGCATCTTTTCAGTCTCATATGAAACTCAACTGTATATAAAACAGTACATATAAAATAGAATGAACAACGTGTTAACTTATTTAGTTTCTAATTTGCATTAAGCATACACACATTAATACATATTTTTCTGACATTTCCCCCCTGTTAATACTTTTAATTCTATTTTCAAAAGAATAAACAGTTTGCTTCTTCTCCTAACCTCTTCCATTCAGGATTTGCAGTTAAGAAAGTCATTCAGTTTAAACTTATGAAAGTGTTTCACATTCTAACAATTCTTCAATTTCAGTACTTTGATACAAAGTCTCAGAAACTGATATATCTATAAATTCTTTGATTAACTTTTTCATGCAGGGAATACCACAACAAATATATGCTCCTAATAAGAGTAATCCAACACAAATGGCAATCAGGATGTTCATTAGGATGGAACCCCACCCCCCCAAACAAATTCTGGAAAAAGTCCATCAGAGGGTTTGGGCCTGGTTTGGTCATGGCCGACACTTGCTGTATCATCTCAAGGTGGTCATTTATCTCATGTTGATGATCAGGTATATACGCACAACACTCTTCTTTGATTAAAGCGCACGTACCACCTCTCGCCGCTAGGGTGAAACCAAAAGCCATTCAGTTCTGGAGCACTACAGTTCTCGTAGCATTCAGTTTATCAGTTATCAATTCAAGAGCAGAAAAAGTTGCATTACTCATTACTTCCAGAAGTTTAGACAGTTTTCGCAACTCCCAAATTGATTTTGCTGCGCCATATGCAGGTATTATGCCTGCCCATGATATGACAGCATCACTCAAGTCCATGTGCGTTAGTTTGGTACCCACAGTATGATGGTCTTTCCAGCCCGTCTCGATCTGTCCCACTGGATTTTCAGGCTTCCTGATGGCTTTCTTGGCCACATCTCGGGTATTTCGAATATTTCCCTGAGGCAAAACTGCAGTGTGTCGTATGGCCGGGACCAGGTACCCCAAAAAACAACTGCCGGACCAATTCTCAGGTAACCATTTATATGCTTTCTTACCACACACAAAATAACAATCCTCTACCTTAGTAGTTACTTTGTTACGAAATGGCTGCCCTGCATGAAACATTTTCCTATCTATTATAGATAGTTGTTTAAAAAGTACAGGATTACATTGCACTTGTTCAATAGTCTTAGGGATGGACTCAAGAAATAAGTCATAATTTGAATTACAGGCTGTACCCATTTTGTTTGCTTTGGTATAACATTTGTAATGTGCAGTCACATTGCACTTGCTGCAACCCACTTGAATTGTGTCATTCTTATAAAAACATACAATTCCCTTTTGTGTCACAGGCAAATACAGTGCTACCTTATCATATGCTTTAATAGCTATGGTGTCATGAATCAAATTTTCCCAGGTCTCATTGATCCCTAGGGGGACTGCAGTCATTAATAACCCCCTGTATGCTGTTGATATGGCTGTGCAAATCCAGAAGTTCAAAACATTAAAAGTCTCAGCATACACACGTGTAATTTCCTGATACGTGTTAAGGTTTGGGTGCCAGTCTATGGTCGTCTCATCACGTTTAATCAGTTCAACTTTTCTGGCTGGGAAAAGGAAAGGCCACAACAAAAAGATCAATGTTATCAGTATAGCTACCAGAATAATCATGCAAGTTTTCTGAGATTGTTCTGCATTTCTGTTTGCTCTATACCTGGTCATTTTGTTCTCGTTGCACAACAGTAACAAGTTTTTTGTCCAATTCAAAGTTCTTAACCAGTTTATAGTGTGTCAAATGAATCCAGGACACTCGCTCCGTGATCTTGACTGCAGTGGGGTCGACAGTAGTACCTGGTATGGCCCTTCCCACTTCGGAGAACTCCAGTTTTTTCTCTTCACCACCTTCACCAAGACCCATGCGCCTGGGGCTACTGCTGCTTCTGATGATCTTGTTTGCTATTTATCTGAAACAGAATTCAACTGCAAAAGTTTGTTATTCAAAAATCGCCTCATTATACCCTGCAAGTGAACTGTCAGCCTCCTGCTCTGTAGGCATGAGAGGTTTCCATTGAGGTGTATAATATGCCCTCCCAAACAGAACTTCAAAAGGAGTTAATCCTTTTGCATTTGGAACAGTTCTCATGCTCAACAGTGCCAGAGGTAAACAGTGCACCCAGTTCTTTTGTGTCTCACTAATCAATTTTCTAAGCTTGTTTTTCAAAACCCCATTATGCCTCTCTACTAATCCTGCAGATTGGGGGTGGTATGCACAATGATTTTTCAGAGAAATCCCGAAATAACGGCTAAGTTGTTGTATAATAAAATCAATTTGCAGCAGGCAGAAAGTGAAACAGAACATGAAAATACCAAAGTCTTCAGTGGGAATATCCAATAACTGAATCAATCCACGAGTGTAAAATGCTCAGCAGTAAAAAACTTTATTAGACAAGCGCTTTCTCTATAGATAGCTTCTTCTGTTTCGCTTTCTGCCTGCTGCGAATTGATTTTATTCTACAACCTTTTGGCAGAGGAGCGTTTATCCCACAGGTGGCTATTCGTTTGTATTTACATAAGTTGTTGTATAGTTTGATTTACAAAGTGTGTGCCATTGTCACTATAAATCTTTTCCGGTATGCCAAATCTAGGAATAATTTATTTAACGAGGCCTTTTGCAACAGTAGCTGCATCTGGATTTTTAGTTGGAAAAGCTTCCACCCATTTGGAAAACATATCTATAATGACAAGGCAGTACTTCTTATTTTCGCATTTGTTCAGTTCTATAAAATCCATACAAATAGTATGGAACGGATACAGTGGTATAGGGAAACTCCCTTGCTTAGGTTTCAATGCCCCTTGTGCATGATGCTTGTTACAAACATGGCATGCTACACCAAAATTTTTTGTGTAGTTTGTAAATCCATACGTCGTAAACACTCGATTCACTAACTGTACCATCCCCCCTGTTGAGACATGGCACTGCCCATGGCTCAACAAAGCTGCATATCTAAACAAGTTAGATGATAAAATCGGTTTGTTTTCCTTGGAGATGTACAGTCCCTTCTCAAGGATTGCTCCTCGTTTTATCCACTTCTGTTTTTCTACATCTGTAGTAAGTGTCTGCATTGTTTTTAACATTTCTAAGTCTAAAATCTCAGATGGTTGTAATTCCTCACTCAAAAGAAAAACTTCTGAAGCTGAAGCTGCTTGTTTTGCAGCTGTATCAGCCCTCGCATTACCTTTTGAAATTCTATCCTGTTGCTTGGTATGAGCTACGCATTTGCAAATAGCTACTTTCTGAGGTAACTGAATAGAGTCTAACAAGTCTAAAATAAATTGCGCATGGTTAATTGGTTTACCAGTAGATGTTATCATTCCTCTATTTTTCCACTGCTGCGCAAAAACATGTACAGTAGAAAAAGCATACTGACTGTCAGTAAAAATGTTTACTTTCTTACCTTTTGCTAAGGTACATGCCATTGTCAAGGCAATCAGTTCTGCTGCTTGTGCAGATAAGTTGTGTGGTAAAGACTTTGCTTCTAAAATCTTGGTATCAGAAACTACTGCATACCCCACTAGATTCTGTCCTGTAGGACCCCTCCTGCATGAGCCATCCATGTAGTATGTTACCTCGGCATCATCCAAGGGAACATCTGTAAGGTCTTTTCTAGGTAGTGTCTTTTGCTCAATTTCCTGCAGGCAGCAGTGTGGTTTGCCATCTGCAGGGGTTGGGAGCAAGGTTGATGGATTCAAAGTTGTGCATCGTTCAATTGTCATATGAGGTTGGCTCAACAGTATAGTCATACAGGAAAGATATCTAGCAGGAGAAAGATATGCTACTTTTTCTTGCAGTAAAATAATTGCGACTGCATGAAGCACTCTGACAAACAGTCCTTTGTCTATGTTATCTCTAACTTTTGCAGCTGTGCAGGTTCTCATACTTTGAACAGAGCTGATTGTTTAAAGTCATTACATTTACAGAATATAGCATTGTTCATTCATTTTTCCTGACCTAACAGATAATCACCTGCTTCTCAAGTACATTTCCAAAAGGCATAAATATGAATATTGCTGTGCTAGCAATTACTAGGTCAGAGGGCATCTTGCAAGTTTCAGAAAGCACACTGCAGTTTCAAAAAGCATCTTTTCAGTCTCATATGAAACTCAACTGTATATAAAACAGTGCATATAAAATAGAATGAAAAACGTGTTAACTTATTTAGTTTCTAATTAGCATTAAGCATACACACATTAATACATATTTTTCTGACACTGCTCAACGTCTTAGCACAAGAAATCTGGACAAAGCCTAAAATAATGACGGGACAAAGGTGCACAAATAGGGACAGATTTTAAATATTGCTCTTATCAACCTAAAAAGTTGATAGAATAACAGGATTTGTGTTAGCATGCATTTTCTAAAGGAATTTAAGTCTGAAACTCAAATGCATGTCATTATTTAGTGATTTCAATCCTCAGTGATTTGCCAGAAAACCATAAATTTTATGAGAAACAGACCAAAAAATATGAGGCAAAATCTGGACATTCTGCAAAAATCTGTACAGCTGAGAGGTATGATTGTTATTACCCCAGCCTTCAGAAACAGAAAATTATATAAATAGCACTTAAATGATAAATACCCTACATGTTGCAATATCAGGGTATTTTGTTTTATTAGGATATTTATATGTTTTTATGATGTGATTATTTGATATGAACATTTTTTATTATTTTTTTACTTTCTGTTGCTACCATTAATGTAATATATGCTGCTTTAAGAAAACACAAGTCTAATGACATCATGCTTATGAATGTTTTTGATAGGCTGTTTTTAATAGTTTTAGGGTGTGATTAGATATTTAAATCACATTTTGGTTTATCTGGAGAGATGGTCTGATGAAGCAAATTTTATATTTGTGAAAGAGCATACCTGGTCTGCAATAAAAATGTTTTAATAAGAAACTGTGATAGTCTGCTTGTGTTCCTGAAGTGATTGTCGTTCATGCACTGCTTGAGCATCTTTTTCTGATATCAGTGTTATTTGACTTTTTTGCGGAAGTGCACAGCATTTTGAAGCACTCTGTTTATCAAACCTATTCATCCCTCAGATTGAAAACAAATTGAGTAAATTTAAGCTTCACATGAATGAGAAAAGTCTGTCAATTTTGCCCTGTAGTACTGTCTGTTTAGATCCAGCTCTATCTGCTCCTGCTTTGGAATACCCTTCATTCCACACTTTAGAAGAAAGTTCATCAAAAGTTCTGATGACATTATTTTTTATTACTGGAATAGAGCTGCTTAACTTTTATTGTTTTTTATTAAAGGTATTATTTATGGTTCCCAATATATTGTAAGTATGTCTTGGTAATACTAGTTTTGAATTTTATGCACTTTGCATGGTTTGGATTTGTTCATATAACTTTAGAATTCCTTATACTTTTCAAAAGGCAAAAACACCGCAAGGCTGAAAAGCTTAAAGCACCTAAGCCATCCCCTCCAGCTTCTAATACTTCTGACAAAAATGTGGATGATGTGATGCCATAGTTATTTTACTGATTATGGAAAGCAAGTCCCTTACATACATACATAAATACATAAATACATAGAAATGTTTCAAGCACAGGCATTAATGCCCTTCTGGCTTGCCAATATATGTGAACTTAAGAAATCACATAGCTTAATTTATTTAGTTAACAGGGAGGTGTGTTGTAGTCTAAGACCTAGATCAACTTTTATGAGAACTTCACTTATGACTTTTCTGAGTTTTGCTATGATACATTTTCAAATGCCCTTGTTGAGACACAGAAGAGGTTAACTGGCATGGAAGGGTCCACACTAAAATAATACAGGATGTAAATAACATGTCGTGTGCAGACTGCCAGAAGGCCCTATCCCTGTATTCTGTCTCCTACAGGCTGTTGAGGGGAGAGCTATACTTGGCATACAAGGCATTGTCAGACCCCATTCTGATGGACCTTCTGCATATCTGCAAAACAAACAGCACCTGAATTGCCCATTCTGAAGACTTAAACCTTGCCTGTGATATAAATAGGACCTGTATGTATCCCAGAGACTACCCCGTCTCTGGAACAGGCTCCCCATCCATGTGAAGCAGAATTTCTTCCTAACCCAATTCAAATGTAAATTGGAAAATTGGATGGGTGACAGGAAATTCATCCCTGGTTTGTCACTTATGTCTCTAATGGACACAGGCAGTTTGTAAATGGTTCATCTCCCAGTCCCCTGCTTGTAAATATTTCATCTTCCAAGCCACCACTTACATTTATCAAGGGTACCAGAACTTGTCAGAGATTTGGGATGCATTGCTAGGCTTGCAAAGGCCCTTGTGGTCTTTAGCCTAGTAAATACCTATGAGCCTAAGAACCTAAGTGGCTATTTGATTTCACTTCCCTGATGTGTGGATAAAAGTAAACATTCTTCAGTGTTTTCTCCTGTGATTAGGATTTCCAAATTATTCTCAATACACCCTTGTTTCTGGTGCCAGTCCAAAAGCTGCTGGGCATTGACCCATGTGATGTCAGTGATAGAACATTTGACACCAACACTGATGCCAATCTTGGTGCTGTAAGCACTGGTGTCATTGACTACATTCTTAAGTATGCCCTGGTGTTGATGGCTTCAATGTCAATAGTATAATAGATCAGCAGGCTGTGGGTTGTATTCCCACCCCAGGCACATGGATTCATTTCTATTACTGACACTGCAGTGCAGCTTAAGGGGAAGTTGCTGCTCTTCTGATTGTGTTGTCCTTCAAATGAGACTGTGCTGTCCCTCAAATTAGACATTAAACTGAGTTGCAGGAATGCTGCAAGCAGCCTTGCATCCCTTTGTTCTGTTGAATGACATATAAGGCAACCAAGGGATCCTAAACAGAGTACTTTGTTTCACTGGTGCTAACATTGGGATGGAGAAGGAACATCACAGGGGCTATGGCAAGGGTGTTAGGATAGTCAGTATCATGGTAGACTCATCTGCATACTTGTTGTTAAAACCCTGGTGCTACTTGCTGCAGGGCCAGTCAGATCTGCACCTGCACTACACTAATGAGATCAGCATCAGGTCTTGCACTGATACCACAACCCTTGACACTGGAGTAGAATACCTCATCTGTAGTGATAAGGACAGTTTCCTTTCTATTTTGTTTTATTTTCCTTTGCTGACCAGGTTAGTCCCTCAATGCTAGGAGCCTCTTTTTAGGGGAGACTGAGGTGGTATTTGTATTGCTAGAAGAAATTTGGCCAGGGCATTAGGGAAAGTTTCCCTACTTTTTTCAGTAGGTCCTGTGGGATCTTTTACATCTAACTGAGCTACCAACAACTCAGGTTTATGAAGCCTTGGTTTAACATCTCATCCTAAGGATGGCATGCTTAGGAGTGCAGCACCTCATTATGCAGCACTGCTGTTTCAGAAATCAATCTACCTGGTGTGGGACTAGAACAAACAGCCTTCTGCACCAAAATCGAGTGTGCTACATATTGTGTCACTGACACAGTGGCTATTAGTTACAAAAGACAGGTGGATAAGATCAGTCATATCCCAATAATCTGCATTCTTCTTTTAGCCTCCTCCCATCCATAGTTATTGCTCTTGCTTGATGGTCCATCCTGTCAAAAAGTAGCAGCAAGAAGATAAGAAAGCTACATTCTAATAAAAAGAGCCATCCAAGAGGTCCAACCTGACCAAAAGGATTGGGATACTGATGCAGATTATTTCTAGTCCCAGAGTAAATAAAATATTTCAGCCTATTCTAGATTTAAGTACCTTAAATAATTGTATCCACAATGAAACTTTCTGAATGGCCATGTTACAGCACAGGGAACATATTTTTCATAAACAGCTTATCTAACCAGATGTAGGGGGCCATCTTGGTAACTGTATTAGCTATTCTTGTGAAAGAAGGTTAATTGCTGCTATTTTCTGAGTGGCTGGGCATCATTGGCTGTATGAGATTTGTTTTCTGGTTGGTTCTTTTGTTTTGTTTAATTGCTATTTAGTACATGGCCATGTGCTAAGCTGTTCTGTGAGCAGTGCCAGCATAGTTGTAGCCGAATAGTGGGTAGTGAGCTTGCTTTCATTTTTCCCCCTCAGATAGTACACCCAAACCATCAACTGTTTCCATAGTTGATATTTGGATTGATTGCACCCTGGGCTGCATTAGCTTAAGCTTGTCATCAATTGGCTGCCTGATTTGCTGCTAGTTTCACAGAGAGGTGCACTGCTTGTCACTTTGTTGACACCGCTGATAATATTCTTGTGGTCCTAGTCCAACCCTTCATTAGCTCCTTGTGCACTTATCCAACTAGCACTCAAAGTACTGGACTATACGGGGGGGGGGCAACAAACATATTCTCCTTCTGTTACCAGCCTCCCAGCACTTACTGTAGTAACTGCCTCATGCTCACTGATAGTGACCCCCAACTTAACACAGAAAACTGTCTCTATGAGGTGTGCAAATACCTAGTTAATATGGAGACATTCATCTCACAAATAACAATAAGCAGTGAGAATCATGTAATCACAGCCTCACCTCAACTATTACCATATTCTTTAACAGAACACAACAAAATGTCATACATTGATGCTGTAAAGAAACCATTGCAAAAAGCTCCTAGAACATGTAAGGATGGTTCTCAGTGGACGTCTTTCATCTCATCTACAGCCATGCACACCTACATCTGTAAGTCACCAACATCAAATTTGCTCCCAGTCAAAGATTCCTAAATTGCCTTCTGACAAAATTTATTAGTGATTGGTGTTCAGTTGTAAGACACACAGATTCCTCAATCACCAGGCTGGACAAGGAGAGGGTAACTCTCAGCTGCCTTTGGGGTGCCAGGGATCACAGACATTACCAGGCTCTCGACACCCTTTCCTAACACAAATATGACTACAGAATGGTAGTGGTTATATGGGAGTGAATATATGGGAGTCCTAAGGGACCTGAAGTGAGATATGTCCAAACTTTCTATTCATGTGTCAGATGCAGGTAAGGCTTTGGTCCTGAATGGGATCCTTTATTTACCAAGAATGAAGCCTAAGTATAAAGAGAAGACAATTGGCTTAATAGCTGATATAGTTCCAGGAGGATCCTGTATGTGTTGGCATGGGATGAGATGATAGAGAGTCCAACTTATTTTGCGAGGGATGTCCTGCATCTCTTATTCAGGGGTTTCTACATACTGGCAAAAGCCTTTACCATCCCCTAATACCTGTTTACTCAGAATCCATTTTGTGGACATCCCAACTTAGCAAATGTATCTAACCATAAATCAGACCACATTAAGGTGGCTTTTCTCAGTGCCAGGTGTCTCAGTAACCAACTGGCTGATCTTTAGGTGCTCCTGCATCCTGAACATGTCCATGAATGTGTAGTTATAGAAACTTAGTTTAAACATAAAGAAAACATACCCAACATAACTAGGTTTTGTACCTACCGTGCCTTCAGGTCTGATGGAAACTGTGGTGATGTCTCCATAATTGTCAGGGTCTCATCTCATCTAGACTGATACCCAGAGACCCACAGATTATGCTCCTAGAACTTCAGTTTACCATGGACAGGATTCGAGCTTATAGCATGCTATAGAACCCCCTCTCTGTCCACAGATGATCATGTTAGTTTCTTAAAGGTTTTAGAAAATAACTTCATAATTTTAGGTGATTTCAATTACCCTGCTATAGACTGGAACACATATCTCTAACATAGTTCATGCCCATATATTTTTGGATTTCAAAAACAGGAATTAGTAGGATCAAATAATTATTTGAGGCCAAAAGAAGGCAAACGTTTCTTGATCTGCTCCTCAAAAATGTTACCTTTACCTGTTCGTCTGCCCTAGTCTCTCCTTCACCAGTTAATATGGATGAAAAACACATGGAATTTACTCTCTGACCCACCATGTCCTCTGTAACCAACATCTCTATATTTAGGAACTTTAAAAGGGTGGAATGTATAGAATTATATGATGAAATTTCTGAAGCTGCTCATGATATCATCACCATTAACCTTGACATAATAACCAGCTTCATTATGGAGTTTTATGACCAAGCAGACAAAAAAGCAAAGCGCTAACAGTGCTAACAAAAACCAAATACAGTGGTAACTTTAACAACCCCCCAGTGGTTAATTTACATAAATAAACTTAATAACAAGAGAAAAAAACTCCTTAAAATGTACAGTAAGGCTAGAGATGCTCAGAATGAGGATAATATAAAAATATCACTGAGAAAGTGAAAAGCACTGTAAGGACCAGTAAAACAACTCATGAATGAAGATTAGCTTTGGAGGTGAAGAATAATTACAATTCTTTCACAAAGGGTTTACCGTAGTAATAACCTGGTGTACAGTTAATAGGCTTAAATGTAATGATAAAAAGTATAGTATTGTTTATTTTGTAGAACAGCCATTGCCCACAACACACAGTATAGTTAACACTCCTTTACGATCATCATCATATGTCAACTGCATTCAAGAAATCTGCTTAGCACACAGGCAAGGGTATTTTGTCTAGATCCAAAGATATTATTGTTCCCATATATTTAGTACTGATCAGATCCATTATAGAGTACAGTGCTCTGTTTTAGATGCCTTACTTCACATATCAAGAAACTCAAAACCCCTCAGAGGTTTCTAACTAAAAAGATCTCAAGTTTCAAGAACCTTGTTGACTTGTAGAGGCTATAAGCCCTGTCCCTGTATTCTTTGTCTTTTAGACTCCTGAGGGGTGATATGTGCCTCAGTTATTGCACCATTAGATATCTGGTGGGCCTTGACCACCTATATCTCAAAAAGTGAAACAGGTTAGCTAACACTAAACCCTGGAGCTTCATCAGCAGATAAGCAGAATGCATTGAAAAGAGATTCATTACCCAGCACCTCCTTTTCTCTGGAATGAACTTCCTCTGCCAATTAAAGAATGAAATTCAACAGCTCCTTCACACTAAACATTGACAACTGGATCATACTCTCAAATTTGCCCAAGATTAACTGTCCTCTCCCTCCTTGAGGTAAAATCTAAGAGTGGGTATTGGCAAGGCACTTATCTGAAGGAGTTTAGGTGTGCTTTTTAAACTTCTAGGAAACCCACCAACATATTAAGTAGCCCAGAAGTGCAGCAAATATCATCATTTCTGGGTAGTAACTACTTATCACCAATTGAAGACTCTTCCATATGGCCTCACTACAGCCACTGCTGTGTTCTTTAAATTTGTGTCCTTCATGCCAGCCAGCCAGAGGCTGCAGGGACCTAAAATTTTCCCTTACATGGATTACTGGCTCCTGGCTGCTCCTTCTCTACGAAGACTGGTCTTGGCTTGGCAGTCTGTATTCAAAATGTTCCAAAATTTAAGTGTAATGATGAACTTTGCAAAGTCCCAGATGGAACCCTGACAGCTTACCATATTCATCGGTTCTCTGGGCAGGGTTTAGCCTTTCCAGCACAAGACTGTCCAGCCCAAAAGTTCTCAAGCAACTTCTGCTCACCTCTGTCTCAAAGCTCTGCTTCTGTTTGTGGCAACGATTCCCATGCTGCCATTTGCAAAGTACCACATGAGAGTTCTACAGTGGATGTTATGAGTTCATTGGTCACATTTATAGGTTCCAGTGCCTCATCAAGTCAGGATTTCCAGATCTTGCAAGAGACATGTGCACTAACAGATGCCATCTACTTAATCTTACACAGGGCAGTATGTTCCAAATTCCCACTCCACTGGTGGTAGTCAGCATGCCCAAAGGTGGAGGGGCATTACAAATTATACACTTTACAAGATGTTTTGGCCTTCTTCACATCAACAAAGTGGAGATCAGTAACCATCCTATCATTTCAAGACTCCTTGCCTAAGGGGTGCTATAATCCTGCACTCTGACAGTATGGAAATGACATAGTAAAACAGCAGTCAGGGAGGAAACAACTACCACCCTCTATGCCAAGAAGATGAGAGAGTTTGGAAATAGACTATGCTGTCCTGCTACCTTTTGATAACTAACTGTATTCCAGGGAAAACAATTTCACTAGGGGACAAGCTCAGAAGCTCTTAGCTGATGTGTCAGAAATGGTCACTGAATCCTTCTGTGCTGTATTGTGGCAATCTTTGTTGCAACCTCTTTGCCTCCTCAAGCAATGCCATTTGAAGCAGTTTGTAATCCATAATATCTGCACTGAGAAGATTCTGTAGGGGTATTCTAGTCAAGACTGTTTCCTGCAATTATTAGGTTTATTTAAAATGTGGAGTGACACAGGTCCTGTCATTCTCATAGCTCCATTTTTTGTCACAACAGCTATGGTTTCCCTCGTTATTCCTTTGCTATTGGAGAAGCTTCTACATCTTCATCCACTCAGGACCTTCCTGTCCCACCCCTCATGCACACTCCCTTTGGACCTTCACACTTTTCAGCTAATTGCATGCTTCCACTACTCCCATTTCTAACTGGTAATCCTTAATTTTCCTATAGGATAGTTCAAATAATTAGTTATTCCCATAAATGTAACACTCATTAGACCTATAAAAATAAGTAGGTATGATCTTCCATATGGTCCAGATTCAGAGGCCTGAATCCATTTACTGCTGCTGTTCCCGCTGATTTGAAATACCCTTTTCATATATTTGACTTTGGACTCAGTTATTTATCAGTTAAAGTCCAGCTATCCCTGTCTTCTTTGAAAATTTGTAAAGCTTTTATCAAAGGTGCATACCTTTTAAAACTGCCATTGAAGGATCCTATTCAACCTTGTGACTGTACTTTGTGTGGGAGAAGCGGGTTTTGATTCTATTTGATCTTGCAGCATCAGTCTACTTAAAGTTCCTTTCTTGGAAAAGTAAGTTTCTTGTGGTAAATACCTTGGCTAGTAAATCTCTGAATTACAGGCCCTTTCATCAGCTCTGCTTTATTTGATTTTTTTTGTACAAATAGACATGCATTATGCCTTAACTCCTCCTTTATACCAAAGGTAGCAAATGATTTCTATCTGAGGCAAAGGATGCATTTTCCACTTTTCTATCCTGATTATTATAACAACGGTGAATACCTCCTCCATTCTATGGCTGTACACTGACAATTGTAGTTTTATACTGACAACCAGATCCATATGCAGAGATTCCAAACCTATAATTTTTGATAAAAAGTTTGAATGCAAAGTACCTAAAATGCTGTGCAAGCTGCATTCAACTTTGTTACAATAAATATAATAAATCTCACTCTGTCGGATTACCAACTTCTTCACAGTGTAGAGCTTGGGGACACTACATTGAACTAGATACTGCTGACGCCCTGCCACAAGGGCCAACTCCTAAACATTTTCACTGAGAATTTTCTTTGTACAATAACCTGGGGTCACTACATCAACCCCAAAATTGCTGAAACCCTGTCACAAGAGCCAACTCCTAAATATTTTCACTGAGAATTATGCCTTTGTACAATGTATGCAAATTTAACTTGGGAACTTTGCTGTGTATTTACTTCATTTTCCCAAATATGTGCCTGCCCATGCTGGAAATTAGTTTTTAACACCCCCTGACAGAGTTGTCCTTGCACTCTAAGGACCACTTACTGAGATGGTCACTGTCCTTTCTATTGACCAGTAGATTACACTGCATACTCGAGTAATTTAGTCTTCTTGGCCAACAGGTTTCTTCATTCAGCAAATGAAAGAAAACCTGTTCTACTTGGTACCTCTCTGCTAATTGCTTTCTGTTGGCTGTAAACTTATTAGTCTCTGTTGTCTTTTGATTGAAGTTCTCACCAATACCCTCCACATATTCACACAGCAGGCCTCCCTAGTACAGTGTGCAGATGATTCCACTCTGATTTGCACATCTGGTAAAGTGGCAGACCTCCCAAAAAATACTCAGAAAGCTTTAATATCAACTGAAATATGGCTTTATAACTCACAACTGATGATCAACCCTAAAAAAACAAACTACTTTCTCCCCAAATCCCTCGCCTAAGAAAAAAAAAATGAAGTTCTGTATCTTCATAAGTCATGGTTAGGCTTGTTAAGACCCTAGGGCCATTGGCCTAGTAACCTCCTATGAACACATGAATCTATATTACAGCCATTAAAGTCACTTCTCATAGCAACTTATTAGGAATGATAGTGGATGATAATCTTAAATTTGACCTGTATATACAAAATTGCATTAAAAAAAATCATCAAAAACTAATGATGCTTTATAGAGCCAAAAACTTTCGCACCAATGCAACTAAAGCTACACTTGCCACAACTTATCTCCTCTCCACACTTCTTTATGGTGCTCTCATCTTTACTAACCTTCAGGCATCACAAAAATCAAAACTTGAACAATGCTGTAACAAAGTTGCTAAATTTGCAGCAAATACCCATTTCAGAAACCAACACTTTTTTGTTGTGTCTTTTGGCTTTTCCCGGTTAGGGGTCGCCACAGCGGAACTCTGGTCCACTAATGATTTGTAGTTGATTTTTACGTGCCGAGTTACCAGCCCTGATGCACAACCTTCAACGAAGGTGTGCCCATTCACACATGTCTCCACGCAGAAGACGCTCTAGCTGAGAATCGAACCGGACAGCATCTGACTGTGAGGCGACAATGCTACCGCAGCACCACCACCGCGGGTCTAAGCCTAAATTGATTTGAACTGCCACACCATCCAACATGTACCCAGAATCCATCTGCTTGTCCAGCACTAAATAACATTCTACACAACTAAGTTCCTTGTCAGTCATTACAATCCAGTGATCAAAAACTCCCGTCTGTCCACAACCTATCAAATCTGCTGGGCATTGTCGTACCATGTTGCTAAGGCCTAGAACTCCTTATCTCTAGCCATCAGGTCAATACCCTCCCTCCCATCCTTCAAAACTATTCTGAAAGACTTCCTAGCCAAAAGCTGGTTCTGTTCTTGCTCAACACCTGGATAAACTATATCCCTAAATGTGAACACGTACCTGTTCATACCTCACATCTCCTTACTCTTCCTTCTTCACTCACTTCCTTACTTCTATCAATTTCTTTCTCCTGACTTTCTTTCTAAATATAGAAACAACAAAGCTTTCAGGTTAAACAACCCTTTTTCAATGTATGACAACAGGTATATTAAAAACGCCCACATATATATAAAAAAGGAAACAATCATGTGACCTGCAGCCATCATCACATGATCATTGAATACATAGATAAGAATTTAACTAATATTCAGACAACAATCACATTATCTGACTTTAAACTACAAATGTTATACAAAATTTCAAAACATCTAATACACTAACAAATAATAGATATTGATTAAAATTATTGATTAAAATTATTTTAATCTGGTTTGCTGTATTCTATTTATTTATAGATCACGTGGTAGCATCACCTAGGGGAGGGGGTTTATCCAATCTATTGGATCTAAGGGAATATGAGTGGATAGTTAGGCTTTCAGCAGACACACCCCCCGGTCTGAATGCATCAGTATCTTTAAAACCAATTTTAAATAGAATACAGCAAACCAGATTAAAATAATTTTAATCAATAATTTTAATCAATATCTATTATTTGTTAGTGTATTAGATGTTTTGAAATTTTGTATAACATTTGTAGTTTAAAGTCAGATAATGTGATTGTTGTCTGAATATTAGTTAAATTCTTATCTATGTATTCAATGATCATGTGATGATGGCTGCAGGTCACATGATTGTTTCCTTTTTTATATATATGTGGGTGTTTTTAATATACCTGTTGTCATACATTGAAAAAGGGTTGTTTAACCTGAAAGCTTTGTTGTTTCTATAAAGGTGTTTTTTAACTCAACTATTGTCGTTTTTGGAATTCTACGGATTTTGTATCAGTGCTTGGTTTCATCGTGTTTCTTTCTAAATATAACATAAGCCTGCTTTTCTCTCACTTTCTATTGAAATTCCTATTTATATCATACTAACTTACATTTAATTCCTCTTAAACTGGCTAAAATTTCTCTAACTATTAAATCATTACAGTGCAATTTGTATCTATTCTTAACCAGAATTTTCATATTATGTCTAATTTGGTATAATTAACAACAACAACAACATTTAAACTGTAGTTGTTTTTTATATTATTTTTAAAGACTGTAAAATTATTGTTCTTAAAATGTTTTGTAATACTTTGGAGCTTTTCTCCCTGGGCTGCATTGAAAATGTGCTGCTACCTAGTCGGACTTTCCCGGTAATCAAATGCCAATCAATCAATCAGTCAATAAATATTTAGAGCAGATGCTACATTGTGGGCCTTTTTATGGCTGTAGGCTTGGATGATATTTGTACAGCAGCAACTTCTTCCAACACATGTGCTAGCTATGTACTCTGGACATGAAATCCAGGTCAAGCATAAACCACTGGTGGCCACAATTAGCAGCAATCAGTGGCCATAGATGGCTGTAAGCCTAACAGAGATTAGCCTGAAGATCTGGAAGTTTGACTGGAGTGAAAGCACAGGAGGTCAAGAAAATACTCAAGGCTGTAGCACATCTGGAAGAAGAGGAAATGGAGTGAGTCAAAGAAGATGAAGAAGAAGAATGGCAGTGCCTCAAAACAACATGTCTGAGAATGATAGAATGTGCATGCTGCAGGGCCAGGTGTGCAAATAAGATGCACAAGGAAAGCTGGTGGTGGAATGCAGGAGTCCAGGAAGTCATCAAAAGAAAGACGGAGTGCAGGAAGAAGAGGGAGATAGACTATAGGCCTAGCTAAGAAGGAATACTGGCTAACAACCTAAGAGCACAGTCACACTGACAAAGAGCTAGGTGTCTGAGAAGTTCTACCAGCTTCTGTAAAGTGAATCAGCAGATGGCAGATGGCATAAGGAAAATCAGGTTGCAAGGCAAAGACAGAAAGATAATGATAGTCATCAGATACCATTCATAAGAGATAGTAGCAACAATCTGTTCACCAGTCCAAAGGACATCACAGGCAGAAGGATGGAGTACTTCCAGCAGCTTCTGAATGGAGAAACGCCCCACAGAAGTTATATTGCCCCATGCACAGCCTATTATGAAAGAGGAAGAAGAACCAACTCTAGAAGGAGTAAGAACAACACTAAGGAAAATGAAGTCAGGAAAGTAAGGAGGCTCAGATGAAGTCACAGCAGATATTATAAAGATATTGGTCGAGAGAGGAGAAATGGCGCCAGAGGGTTCTCATAGCAGTACGGAGATAAGGGCATATTCCAGATGAGTAGTGAATAAGCATATGACTCCTGTCATACTCATGGGAGTTCTGCAGGGAATGATAGATAAATGAATGCATAGAGAAGTTGGAAATGTACCTCTCAGTTGTATTTCCACAGTTATAGACAAAGCAAAAATGATTAGGAAGAAGGCCCAGAATTAAAGATACTTTTTATATGTTGGTACTATTAACTTAGAACTTCTCAAAATACTTTCCAATTTTAGAAGAAGTGGAGCAAAATTTAAGAACAAATTAGGGGAGTATTTCCAAAATCTGTGCATTTGAGGAGTACAGTAGGATGTAAGATAGAAGATGAACATTTGAATTCAGATCAAGGATGCAGCACAGCTGTCTTAATGTTTGAGTGAGACAGATAGTGGAGAAAAAAATGGAGATTAGAAAAGAGTCATCCGGGCATTCCTACACTTGGATAAAGCATATGAGCTCCCAAGAAAGCTGATTGTGTCAGTGCAGAGATGATCTGAAGTCCAGGGAACATTGGAAGAATTAGTGCTGTTATGTACAAGGACCCAATAATGCAAGTATGGGCAGTGTTTGGGTTCCTAGACAGACGGGGTGCACATCAGGGGTCATCTCTAAGCCCATTGCTTGTTGTTCATACTGGCTATGGACTACAGTGGCAAACAGGTCAGAAGGGACATATCAACAAAGGTGCTGTTTGGAGACAATGTAGCAGTATAAGCAGATTTAGAACAGCAAATGATAGGGGAGTGGAATGGAGAACTGAAAGCATATAATAAGAAATTGAGCAGAGACAAGACAGTTGACATGGCAGCAAATGGGAGAAGTCATATGGAGCTGAAAACTGAGATATGAAGGGAAAATAGTGCAGCAGCTTAATAGATTTAAGTATTTGGGATGGCTGGCTGAGGAGAAGAGAAGTCTGAATGTGGAGTTCAAAAGTAGAATTAGAGGTGCTGCAGACAACTGGCACAGAGTGTCAGGGGTAATGTGTGACAGGAGAATGCAAAACTAGGTGAAAAGTAAGGTGTTTCTGCATGGCAAAGAAACCTGGGCAGTGAAGACAGAACTGTTGATGAATCTTGAGGCGATGGAGATAAAGTGCCTGAGATGGGTGGTAGGATGCTCATTGTGGGACAGACAAAGAAACGAGAACAGCTACACTATCATCTATTATCTGGAACTTCCAAAAAATCCTGCCCTAGACAATGCTGGAATTGAATCCAGTACAACTTTTCTAAATATCCTAAATAGCTTTGCATCTCCTAGAAGGAAGAGAATGAAAATAAATAATGCAGTTTGGCTACCAAAAAGAGTAGAATGCTAATGCAGGATACAGAAAAAGCATGGAAAGAATGTCAAAATATAAAACACCTCAATATCTTAAAGACTTCATAATGCTTTGCAATCGTACTAAAAAGCAAATAAATGAATACAAAAAACTACATTATAATAACTTTTAGAATAATACTAAACACAACCCTAAAAATGTTTTACATCCATTAAAGAAATATTACATCGTAGCCAAAAATTCAATCCAAACCCCTCTCCTGATAATGCACCACTCAGAACTGCAATACAGCCCAACTCTTATTTTATAGATTGTATAGCATCTTTAACTAAGGACTGATTCCTCAACATCTGATCCCCACCCTGCCCAAAAGCCACATGCCACCACATACACTTTCACCTACAAACCTATGCTCATATGCTATATAAAACTTCTCTTAAACAAACTCAAACCATGCTCTTCTTCAGCTGATGCCCTTTCAAGTGAGTGCCTAAAAATTGCAGCCAGTAGCATTGCCTGTCCTATCTCAATCCTTATAAATAGATCAGTCCAGGAATCCCACGTTCCATCTCTCTGGGAAAAGTCACACATTATCCCCCTGCACAAAGGGAACATAATTGTGTAGAATGTTTTTTAGTGCTGGACAGGCAGATGGTTGCTGAATAGTTTTATAGGTAATAATAAGTTGTGTATATGTCAGTTGATGTGGCAGTTCTAACCAATTTAGGCTTTTCAGTGCTATAGAGTGGTAGGTTCTGAAAGGGGTATGTGCTACAAATTTAGCAACTTTTGTTATAGCATTGTTTAAGCTTTATTTTTTGTGACGCCAGGAGGTTAGTAAGGATGGGACAGCCATAAAGAAAAGTAGGGAGGAGATAAGTAGTGGCAAGTGTAGATTTAGTTTGTGGTTAAGTAATTTTGCTATTTTCGTATCGTTAAAATACATTTCGATATTCCGAACTTTTGATCTACTGAAGTAGATCCGTGTGATTAATATATATATATATATATATATATATATATATATATGGGTCCCCTTCAGATCGTCGAACTTTTAAGAGATCCACTTTCATATGGCTGAGACCATTTGATCGAACTTTTAAAATTTCGAGCGGTCTGAATGGAAATCTCCATACAGAGCGGAATGGGAAGATTTCCCTTTTACGCAATGTGGTGCGATCTTGGAGTTGGTATATCTAAATAGCGGAAGGGGGTGTGGGACACATTCCCCCCCACATGGAGGTATAGGGAGGCAACGTGTAGTTTTTTTTTTGTTTTATTTATTTTTTTACATGTTCGAACTTTTAAATGTTCGATCATATGGTCTCGGCCATATGAAATTCGAACATTTGAAAGTTCAATCATGTAAAGTAGACCCATATATATATATATATATATATATATATATATATATATATATATATATATATATATATGGTTCCCTATCAGAAGCCTGAAACACTATAAGCCTGAAAATCAAAATCCTGAAACCAAAAGCCTGAAAACTCAAAATCCTGAAAACCCAAAATCCTGAAACTCAAAATCCTGAAAACACAAATAATGCTAATATGCCAATACGAACACACTAATATCTACCGACTGACCCTAACCCTAACCCTAAGGTCCGTCACTATCGCACACTCACCTAACCCGCGCCCTAACCCTAACTCACTTAAACCGCCCCTAACCCCACTTTTTGTCACTATTGCATACATGCCTAACCTGCGCCCTAACCCTAACTCACTTATACCGCCCCTAACCCTAACATAAAACCAACCGCACACTTACCTGAACCCAACGCATGACCTAACACCACAGGGCTAACAATAGCAAAGCCACAATGACGTCAGTATGTCTATTTTGTGTTTTCAAGATTTTGGGTTTTCAGGATTTTGAGTTTTCAGGCTTTTGGTTTCAGGATTTTGATTTTCAGGCTTATAGTGTTTCAGGCTTCTGATAGGGAACCATATATATATATATATATATATATATACATATATGGGTCTACTTCATTTGATCGACAGACCATTTGATTGAAGCCCATTTGATCGAAAACCAGTATTCAAGGCAAATAACAAGGATTTGTCCCCCTCCCCAATGCCGTGCGACCCTGGAGTTGGTATATATAGTTAGGGGTGGTGTGGGGGTGAAGCTCCCCACCTATTTTCATTTAAACTGTGTACTTTTTGTTTTATTTTCTTCTTTTAAAGGAAACTAGGTGGGGGGCTTTGCCCCCCCCCCCAACTATATATACCAACTCCAGGGTCACACGACATTGGGGAGGGGGACAAATCCCAGTTTTATGCCTTGAATACTGTTTTTCGATCAAATCAAATTTCAATCAAATGGGTTTTGATCAAATGATCTGTCGATCAAATGAAGTAGACCCATATATATATATATATATATATATATATATATATATATATATATATATATATCACACACCATATAACTTAAGGTGTGATTTATATATTTCTTTATTGTATATATTGTATACATTTTTTTCTTACCTTTATGTTTTAAAATAAATACTTTTTGAAAAAGAGAGGCAAATAAGGTTACTCTAGTAACCATTATGCTTCATGATGGCCACCTGGGTCAGTATAAACTGTCTCATACTGTGTATTAACCTGGATACCAGTCTCATCTAATACTTAGTGCAATATTCACCATAACTGTAACTTATAGGCCATCTAGGACAGTAGCAATGCAATGCACTAGCTCTTCTTTCAGTGCAATACATGTTGCAAATTCGTAAATTAACCATTGTGCAGTACTCTAAGGTCCGTAGTGCAATACTCTAATGTTCACAGTGCAATACTCAAATATCTCTTTCTGTGCAAGGATCAATGCAATGTCTTAAGCAATTACCTGTGCAACACTAAAGTCTCATACAAGTAAGTGTTCACTTCGAAAAGTGTTAAAATGTGTTTCTAATTATGCGCAGTATTAGTCTATCTACCTGCATGTCCGTGGTGTAATAGCTAGGTGTTATATGTGTAAGTGTCTGGGAAAATAGTCTATATGTTGTCTGTCATTGAGTCTGGAGACACATAATTTCATTCAGGTTTTGCAATTGTGTAATTTCTGAACGACAATAAAGTTGACTTTGACTTTGAAATGACTGTGTCTCTGTTTGTCTGTCTCCCTGTTAGTTGTTGTGTAAACTTCAACTCATATACCGTCTGTGTTCTTATAATTAGTTTTGTTGTACCTGCTCCTCAACTGAAGGCCAGTATCAGCAACACAACACTCCCATTTTATGAAGGCCATGGAGCGTATTATCATGGAACTTATAAACAAAGACATTGGCAACCTTCAAACACTGGACCCCACCCAGTTTGGGTTCATGAAGGGCCGATCTTGTCTCCTGAACCTGATTGACTTTTTCGAATCAGTCTCCAGAGCCATGGACAAGAGTAAGGTGATCCACACAGCCTATCTAGACCTTGCCAAGGCCTTTGACACCATCCCCCACTCTGGAATCATAGATAAACTTACTAAGCTGGGCATTAATCCCTACATCACCCAGTGGGTTGCTAACTGGCTTACTGATAGAACCCACACTGTAAAAGTAGCCAACTCAAATCCAGCTCCAGACAAGTGACAAGTGGAGTACCTCAGGGTTCAGTCCTGGGACCGCTCTTGTTTGGCATCTACTTCTCTGAAGTACAGGCCAACACTAAGGGACGCTGGATAACAAAGTTCGCAGATGACTGCAAACTGGGAGCCATTACTGAATCCCCAAATGATGTGGATACTCTACAAAAGGGCCTTACAGAAACAGATGCTTGGTGCCAGAGCCATGGGCTTAAACTCAATGCCAAGAAATGTATAGTTATCCCTTTGGGAAAAAACATGTATCCGTGAATTACCATATAAGTGGCAGTACCCTAAACACCGAAAGTGTGATAAGAGACTTAAGGACACATGTGGACAGTGGTCTCACCTTCGATAACCACATCGCCACAACAGTCAGGAAATCCTTATATGTGGCACACCTCATCACTAAGGGCTTTTCATCCAGAAAAATGGAGGTCATTGTCCCACTGTACTCATCCCTCATTAGACCCATTATAGAATACAACACCCTGTTTGGTATGTACCTCTCAAGACATCTGCAACAACTGGAAAGGCCGCAGAAATACCTCACTAAAAGAATCACAGGCCTAAAGCAGATGCCCTACACTGACCGCCTTAAAAAACTCCAGCTATACTTTGTCGCATATCGTCTACTCAGAGGCGATCTTTGCTTAACATACAAGGCCATGTCAAACTCAGAGCTGTTGGACATGCTACACTTAAAGAAATCCCAATCCCTCAGAGCCACATGCTCCAGGGATCTAAACCTTGTCATCACAATAAAACAAAACATGCTGGAGGGATAGGTTCCTGACCCAGAGACTCCCCAGACTCTGGAATAAATTGCGCATACATGTCAAGCAGAGTGCCTCTTTGGTCCTCTTCAAAAGGAATCTTGACGATTGGATGGGAGAAAGGAAATTCACCACGGGGATCACGTCAGTCTCCCTGCTAGACAGGGGTCCAGGGAAGTAAATAGTGTGGGAAGAAATAGCCAGGGAATTGTTATGGCTAGGCTTGTATAGGCCCTAGGGCTGATAGCCTAGTACCAACCTATGAACTTATGAGTTATTAACCTACTGTGAACTATTTCACACATTGTTGTTGCACACTTGTCCAGCACAGGTATGGTCTTTTTTTTTTTTTTTTTTTTTTGGAACTATGGTTCACGAAGCATAAATGTATGTTACCATAAAAGAAGAGATACCTCACCTGAGATTTGCATATGCTTTTATTTATTAACTAGAATAAATGAAGTGATACAATATTTATTTTATTCTCACATATTTATAATTGCAGTTCCTTTGAGAATAGCATGATTGCTGTCTTTGCTTCATTCAGTCCTTTATGTGATTAGTTGGTTGCCAGCAACTTTTCTTGCAGTATCATGCTCTTAAGAAGTGACAAGATTCCCTTCAGTGGATGGTGATGACTTCTAGTAAACAGAAAAAATATTTTTATTAAAATTTTATATAAAGGAACAAATACATTAATGTGATAAAACAAATTATTTATACAATAATTTACATTGATTCTTAACTGTTTACATTACAAAACAAAGAAAATTGTCATGGGATTCACATGATACCTATATGCTGAAAATCTTGTCTTCTTTATATTATACAAGCTAATGATACAGTCCTGCATCATTGTTCCTTATATTGTTATTTACAAAATTTAGATGACATTTAATTTCCTTCCAGTAATGAGCAAAAATGACAGACTTTCAGTTTCATCTTATTAAGGTTGCTCTTAATATTTTACTACAATGCATAGAAATACTAAACTAAAATCGCAATGCAATCATAACAAGATAGTTTGATTTTAGAATATATAAACTGAGCTGCCTACACTTGGTAACAGATAGGTTCATAGGTTCATAGGTTCATACTAGGCTATCTGCCCTAGGGCATTTATAAGCCTAGCCAGAATGTGTTTGGCTTTCTCCACCCATTTTAAATTAATTTTGCTATGTCCCTTTTTGAGGCTAGTATACTGTGCCTCTGTCTAACAGTGACACAGAAGTGATACCCGGGGTAAACCTACGATCTCCCATCCACTCATCAAGATTCCTCTTGAAGAGAGTCAATGAGGTACTCTGCCTAACCTGGACTGGGATTTTATTCTAGAGTGAAGGGAGCCTCTGGGTTATGAATCTGTCCCTCCAGCATGTCCTATTTATTTCGGTGCTGAGGTTCAAGTCTCTTGAGCGTGTAGCACGATGGGATTTGGATTTTCTGAGGTGCAGCATGTCCATTAATTCCGGGTTGGACATGGCTTTATACATCAGGCACAGATCGCCTCTGAACAGGCGGCATGCCACTGAGTAAAGCTGCAGTTTCTTTAACCGGGCAGCATATGGCATCTGTTTGAGCCCTTTGATCCTCTTGGTGAGGGACTTTTGGGGTCTTTCCAGTTGCTGCAGGTGTCTGGTAAGGTACATCCCAAAAGGGGCATTGTACTCAATTATGGGCCTGATGAGGGATGAGTAAAGAGGCACGATGACCTCCCCTGATCTAGATGTGAATCCCTTCATGATTAGGTGGGCTATATAAAATGTTTTTCTAACCACTTTGGCCACGTGGTTGTCAAATGAGAGATTGCTATCAACTTGGGTCCCCAGGTCCCTAATTACTTCTTCTGTACTTAATGGATTACCACCTTTGTGGTAATTTGTGGGCACTTTGTTTTTGCCAAAGGGGATGACTATACACTTTTTGGTGTTTAGCTTGAGGCCATGGCACTGGCACCAGTTGTCTGTTTCTATGAGGCCCTTTTGGAGGATGCCTTTGTCGGCTGGAGAGTCGATTATGGCGCCCAGTTTGCAGTCATCTGCGAACTTGGTCAGCCACAGTCCTTCCGTGTTGGCCTGTACCTCCGAGAAATATATACCGAACAAGAGAGGTCCCAGGACTGAGCCTTGTGGGACGCCACTTGTAACCGGTTTGGAGTCTGACATGGCTCCAGCAATTCTAACCATGTGGGTTCTGTCCTTGAGCCAGTTTGCAACCCATCTAGTGACATAGGGGTTTATATTTAAGCTGGTGAGCTTATCTATAATGCCCGAGAGGGGTATTGTATCGAAGGCTTTTGCGAGTTCCAGGTAGGCTGTGTGGACCACCTTCCCCTTGTCAATGGCCTTGGTGACTGTTTCAAAGAAATCAACCAGGTTTAAGAGGCAGGATCTGCCCTTAATAAAGCCAAACTGGGTAGGATCCAGTGTCTGTTGGTCCCCAATATCTTTATTTATGAGGTCCATGATGATCCTTTCCATAGCTTTGCAGACAAGCTAGTCAGGCTTATGGGGCGATAGTTTCCAGGATCCGTTGAGGCACCACCTTTGTGGAGAGGGACCACAGTTGCTGTACGCCACTCTTTGGGTACATATCCTGTAGTAAGGCTGAGATTGAACAGTAGTTTTATGTTTTGGTTTAGCTCTTCTTGGAGTTCATGTAGGATGCAGCCCAGGAAACCGTCTGGTCCCATTGATGCTGTGTTTTTTGCTTTGGAGAGGGCGGCTCTTACCTGAGCATCTGAGATGTCAGGGGGGCAGCACTCTGCTGGGGTAGATATTTGCCCTTTTGGTTGGGGGGGGGAGAAGTTTGCGCCGAACCTGTCAGCTAGGATGTTGGCAATGTCTGTGGGTTTGGTGTACTTGTTGTCATTTTGAACTAATTCTGAGCATATCTGGGAATTCCCACCCAGGTTCCTAACATAACTAAAGAAAGCCTTGTGATTATCCTTAGTGTCCTGTGCAATTTTTCTCTCGAAGCTGGCCTTAGTCGATTTTATGAGTGCCCGTAGTTTTTTGCTAATACTGATCAGAGATGCCTTCCATTTTTGAAATTTTGCTCTATCATTTAGTAGCTTCCTCCTTCTATTGTATAGTTTGTTTATGGCTGGGCTCCACCAGGCAGGATGTCTGCCTTTGGAGGATTGGGTCTTGGTTTTATTTGGGATCGCATGATCCATGCATTCCTGAAGGTGTTCATAGAATGTGTTTGTAAAGGATTCTGTGGTCTGGGGCATATTTTCCACAGGCCCGGGGGCTTTGAAGGATTCCACCTCGGTTTTGAGGAGTGTGAAATTTGCTTTAGAGAAGTTTTTCACTGTGGTTTTCTGGGCAGGGGATGGTGTCGGGATGTGAATATCCAGTGAGATTAGTTTATGGTCTGATCTTACCAGTGAGGGATACATTTCTGGTCTGGAGCATAGAGTCCCCATGTTGGTGATGATCAGGTCCAGTATGTTTTCCCCTCTTGTGGGAGTGGTAACAAGTTGTTCCATAGCATTTGAGTTTATAAATTCTAGGAATCTTTGGGCTAGGGTGTTGGAGCTAGAGTAATGCTCCCAGTCTATGTTTGGGTAGTTGAAGTCACCCAATATAATGGTGTTTGGAGAGACCTTCATATTTTCCAGTGTTCTCAGGAAGGCCAAGTGGGGTTCCTGGGTTAGAGAGGGTGGTCTGTAGCAGGCTATAACCTGGAAGGCAGTTTTGCCCACTGTTAGTTGCACATGGATAGTCTCTGATGCTTCTTGCTGTGCCACCAACCTGGAGGTGTGGGTATCTTTGATGAATATTGATACTCCCCCTCCTTTTGTGGGTTGGTCCAAGTTTTGGGGCCGAAAAGCATGGTATGAGGTATAACCTGGTAGTGCTGGAGTGCTCTCGGGAGCCTTGAACCAGGTTTCTGTTACTGCACAGATCCATGCTAAGGAGAGTTTCGAGTGCGTGCATCTTGAGGTTTAGACTTCTGGCGTTGAGTAGCATTAGTTTTAGTTTCTTATCCCTTGTGATACCCATGGAGGTGGGTTTGTCTTTTGAGCCTTGCCTAAAAAAGGCACTATGGGGGTAACAAGAGTCTTTGCCAATATCCGAAAGCCTAGGGGTGACAGGTGCAAGCCGTCCCTAGCGAAGCATCGTGGCTTGTTGAGCATGTCATCCCAGGCTGACAGGCATTGGATCCCCTTTGAATGACACCAATACTTAAACCAATTGTTGAAATTGATCATCTTGTCTTCATATTGTGGCATCATTATTGGTGAGGGTAAGATGCTACCCAAGGTCAGGGTCATACCGGCCTGGGCCACATGCTCAGAGAGCTCCTCTATCTCTCTTTTCATGTAGTCCAGGAAGGTACGTCTCAGGTCATTCACACCAGCATGGACAATGACTGAGTCATATTTGTACTTGCCTTGGAGTGACCTGAGTGCTTGTGTTATTTGGCGGATCCTAGCGCCTGACAGGCAGCTCACCGTGACCTTCTCCTTGTTCAGCCTGGTGAGCGGGACATCAGTGTGCCTGACAATAGAGTCACCTATTACAAGTGTATCAGGTGTGTTGTTTAGCCTTAAGGGCTGTGACTGTTTGGCACACTGGCTTTGTGAGCTATGTGTTGCACGTGTTTTGTTTTGGGGTAGCGGTTGCTTGGGTGTCTGCTTTGGAGGTCTCTCCTGCTTAGGCAGATTTTTATTTAGAGCCTCCGAGTATGTTTTGTGTGTTTATGTGTTTGGTTTGCTGTCGTGGTAGGTCTATGTGAGACTGGAATTGTACTGAGTGTGGTTTCCTTCTCCTCCTGACTGGTTACGCCAGTACTGAGTTGAGAGAGCTTAGCCTCCAGTTTGGCTATATGGATGCATCTCTCACATGTGTTGGAATTTGTTGGGAGGAGGAGAGGATTGTCTGTGTACATGTGGCAGTTGTAACATTGCCTCAAGATTCCCAGATTCACCAACTGGACCAGAGAGAAGATTGACAACTGACCTTTCGACATGCTAGAATAGTATTGGGAATTCCTTTATAATTGAAAAAAAGGGCCAATGGGGAACAAGGTACTCAAGAGGACTTTGTGAAAGTGTAGTGCTTTTAATTTTTTAGTGCTGACATATAATTGCTTTAGTGAGCAAGTGCCTTTAGTGAGCAAGTGCTAGGTAACTTAAATGCAATGTGTTACAGGTAACTTAAATGCAAAAATGACAAACAGTAACTTTCTTTTAAGTGAAACAAGGAAATGAGTACAGTAAGGAATGCAGATATCACTAGGGATCCACAGAAGCACTGAAAAGCCGCATTTTAAGTGGTATTAGCGTTTCAGGGAAATAACAAACAAACAAACAACAAACATACAAACAGAGCTAGATTCAGCAGGCCTGGATCTAGTCTATGCTACAGCAAACAAGGTGTACCAATTTCAGTAAGAAACAGTTGAAACATGCAGGCACTATAAGCCTTTAAGCAGAAATTCCCAGCTCAGAAGGGCAGAGTCCAGCATCTCCTCCCACAAGAGTGCAGACCACGAACCTTCTTAATGTAAAATAACTGGCCTGAAGCCCAAGTGCTTAAACCAGAACTAATACACTTTTAGAATAACAGACACTGCGCCCTCAATCAGCAGTTCCCAACTTAGAAGGATGTAAGCTACCTGTCCTGCCACCACAGTGCAGGCCACAAACCTTCCTAATGTAAAACAACTGGTCTGAAGCCCAAGTGCTTAATCCAAAAGACTTAGAAAGATAGCTACACTTTAATCAAGTTACTACCAAGCAGTAATAAATGCAATTGAATACTTTGAAGAATGCCTGGATTAGTGCTCAAGTTATACAAACAAAGATAGATTCAGCAGGCCTGGATCTAGTCTACGCTACAACAAACAACGTGTACCAATTTCAGTAAGAAGCAGTTCAAATATGCAGGCACTATAAGCCTTTAACCAGAAATTCCCAGCTCAGAAGGGCAGAGTCCAGCCTCTCCTCCCACAAGAGTGCAGACCACGAACCCTTTTAATGTAAAGTAACTGGCCTGAAGCCCAAGTGCTTAAACCAGAATTAATACACTTTTAGAATAACTGACACTGAGCCCTCAATCAGCAGTTCCCAACTTAGAAGGATGTAAGCTACCTGTCCTGCCACTACAGTGCAGACCACAAACTTTCTTAATGTAAAACAGCTGGTCTGAAGCCCAAGTGCTTAAACTAAAAGGCTTAGAATGAGTTACACCAAGAAGTAATAAATACAACTGAGTACTTTTAAGATGACGCAAAAGCAAAATAAAGTAGGAAGAAACACAAATATAGTAAATGCAGATAATTTATTTATTTTTTTTTCAGAAAAGTAGCAAAAACAGTAGTAAAAACAATTCACATGCAGTGCAAGCTGGCACACTTGAGTATGTAGCTATATCAGTCCACACACAGTTTGAAAAAATGTAATTAAATTAAAAAGGACTAAAAGCAAGTGCAGAAAGGGTTTATTAGGTAGAATGCGGTAAAGAGCTGGGACTGGGGGAGTGTCCTAGATCAAATCTACAGTGGGGCAGGCACTGCAAAAGCCACCAAATTTAAACTACAACCAAGAACAGGGAGGGGGGTGGGGAAGACAGTTTCAACAGAGCTAAGACAGTTTCAGCAGAGCTAGATATGAGGAATCACAGTCCAAATTATAAAACCACAAAAAGTGCAGAAAATATACTTAAATCAGCTTATGTCCAGTTGATGTATGCAGACAAATCTCAGTAGCCAGCAACTCAATTTAAAATTATATGCATTTTTATACAACTCACAAGAAGCTTTTTTTTTCTGCAAAGGCATGCTATGTTATTATTATTGTAAGCAGCCAGCATACCTGTCCCACACAGCCCTCTTTCCAACAAGGATATTTTGCAGTGATTAATTCCTTGGTCTTCTTTTCCTGCATGTACAACATTCCGTCATTACAGCACAATGTTATATCTTAGGCTTCTGTTATATGTTGCCCTATCTTGCAATAAATTCTTTAGCTGCACCTGGCTCTTGGGTAACAATCCTTCCTGTTAAGGAGTGAAGGGCAACTATACCTATTTGCATCCTACTAACTTCAAATAACCTTGAACACAAACCTTAAACAAATACAGAATACAGAAGAGTTCTAACATGCCACAAAAGGCAATTTATAACATGTATCCTACTATTACAAAATACACCCTTAAAAATCAAACCTCTCTTAAAAGACTTGCTCTCAAAGCTTTGTGACTTCCTACAAAAATTATCTAACTCTGAAGATGCCCACACCAGTCCTGGTCCTCACCAGCAGGCCCCACAATAGAGCCCTTCTGCAACCAGGTACCTAATACTAAAGGCTTCACAATCGCCTGATTGATTGATTGATGAAGAAGAAGTGCTTGTAGCATAAATAATACACGGTCAGCTATTGAGACATGTCTAAATATACACACAGAAGAAACCAAGTTATAGGCCAGATGGAGGAGGCATGGTACCAAGAAAAGTTACTTGCGTTGTTATCTAATGAACTGACTTGTGTTCCTATGTATTGTTTTGTAATTCTCCTGTATTCTATTAATGCTCTCTTAGCCCAGGTCTTGTCTGAAAAGCATCAGTAGACCACCTACCATGTTTCCAAACAGTGAATAAGCAAATAAATAAGTAAATAAAATGGTTTGGCAATTTAACTCGTATCTTCAGATGAGTTCAGAAGTGGAAAACTAGGTATATGTAGTTTCCATTTGATATAATAATATTTTCCTTCCACATAATTTGCACTAGCAGTTCTAAGAACAGACAGTCATATATCAGGGAGTACAACAATCGAGAAAGACTTTGTTTTATTTGCTAAACTAAACATTCTTCTTTCTTCCTTCTTTTTGAAGCTGTGTAATCTCTGTGCTAGTATACGTCAATTTGTGGGTGGGGCAGCCCTTCCCCTGAGTGTCCAAGATGATTTTTTTTATATATTTATGTATTTTTACTTCACAACTTGAGCAGTAGAACTGACACCACTCATAGATATTTGATCCAGTATAGTCTTAATGCTGCAGTTTAGTTCATTTAATGATATTAAAAATAACGTTTAGAAACATTAAGCTTCACACTATATATTTCTTAAAATTACTACTGCATTTGCCCAGTTCTGTATCTGTCTGGTACTATGCAGCTTTTCTGCCAGATAGACTAATTTCCCAATGACAACTTTAACTGCACTAAGTCTGAATATTTGGAATGGGTCTGTGAGGTAAAATCGTAAAATAAGAGGGGTAAAGTAATAGTCCCCATCTAGAGTCAAGGGGGGGGGGGGAGTCTGATGGGACTGTATGGGTGCTAGTGGAGGAGAGGATGGGAACGCTTGAAAAATAGGACTGAATGAGCTATCAAAATATCTTGTTTTTCAGCATTGTGAACTAAACTGGGGCATCAATGCTGTTTTTACAGTGTTGTCCCTATTTATCTGTGAAACTTATGAGAAAATCCAGAGCTGCTAGGGCACTGTGTATGATGGCGGTATAATGCCAGTCAGGTCTTCTCTGTGATGGTGTTTTCAGGAGTAAGGCCTTTTGACTTTTAAAACAGAGCACAAATCTTTGTGGTAAAAGCCTACATTATACCATCCAAGAATATCAGTTGCAGTATCTTATTTTATAAACATGTATAGACAAATTTGACATTTACAATACTTGAGGGAGATATTTGTATTTAGATCACTTATTTTTGTATTTTCATATCCATATTAGCACACCATAAAGAGAACACAGCTGACAGAATATTCTAGAAGAGAAACGTTTCCACAGAAACAGATTGATTTGAACTGTGACTTCCTACAAAATATTTTTGACATTTTTGAGTCATAAGTAGACTACTTGAGATGAAAAGCATGTAACATGACTCACCAAACATATTCGTTATGAAACAGTAGCAGCAATGTTTATGTTTCCCTAAAATTTTACAGCATCTGGTTCAAAGGTCATGCAGTGAAGACACAAGCTAGATATTTGGATTTACCAGGTAGAGAAACAACAATTGATCTATGACAGCTCTTCTGGTTTCAACTGACAGTTTTTGCAGAACCAAATACTTATAAGTTTCAGAGCCCTAAACTCGAAACCAGAATAACATTAGATGTGATATATTTGTGTTACAAGATAAATGGAATGGAATGTTTCCAGAAGGCAAATTCTGAGGACATTGAATCCCTGCCTTGCACACCCATGGCACAAATATGGTATTACAAAAATGCCAATACAGTGCTTTCTGATTGTATTGGAACACATGATATGCTCAATTAATATGGGAATATCTTCCATAAATATTCTTGAAATATAACTGGGCAAGTTTAATTTAGTTGACGGTGTTGCTTTTCAGCAAACAAGAACCACTGAGCTAGTTTCATTAAATTAATTCATACATGCAGGTTTGTTACCTTTCCACAAGGCTGTCCAGCTTTAGAGCAAGAGGCAAAATCCTTTGCGTCGGGGCTATAGAGGCTTGGTCCCATATGAAATGCAGCTAATTTAGAATGAGCTCATAGAATTATGGTTCACTGAAAAGTGACATGAGCAGCAGCATTATGGCTGAGAGTTATGAAACTATTACAGTTACAATGATTTTAAAACCCTATTTTTTACTCCAGAATGAAGGATTATCCAAAATTCTTTTTGGAACCAATCTGCAGGAAACTTTGTTGCATACTTCACTAAGGTACTTTTTTTCAGGGTCTAGGTCACCAGTGTAAAACATATGTTTATGAATGCTGCTTCTTTCCAAAAAAGCCTAAAATTGCATCTGCTTAGTAATTTTAAATTATATTTTGTGAGGAGGGTAGGTCCCTCTATACCTTTATGCAGATCTCAGATCTTATAATGCTGGCAAAGAATGAATACTATAGTGCTGCAGTTCTACAGTTTTCTTTTTTTATATTTTTATGTGCCTTCGTTGAAGGTTGGGCATCGGGCTGGCACCTCGGCACCATAAAAATCTACTGCCAATCATTAGCAGACCGGAGTTCCGCTGTTGCGACCCCTAACCGGGAGGAAAAGCCGGAAGAAGAAGAACCTGTCACTTGCTGACTTCAGATCTGGGGACCGCCAGTTTGCCAAACTACCCTCCTTCCCTGCCTGCCCAGAAGAGAGAAGTGATGGGGAGCCTCAGTAAATCACAGCTTAATTTTGAGACTTTTTAATTATACCTTCCTCAGTCTTCCCTCCTTTCTTTCTCTGTATGACCTTTGTTGGTGTTGAGATGGTTGTGAGCCCATATGTATACATCCTGATGTTAAGTTGTCAATCTCGCCTTCGTTCTTGCTGGATGGGTTCGGAGCCGAACCTCGGCTCTGACTCGGCCTATTACTAAAGCTCGAGAGCTATTTTTACCAGCTCGAGGCTATCCTATGTCCCATAATGCTAGGCATCATATACCCAGATCTCGTTTGCCACTTCAGCTACGAGGTTGCATCTTTTTGCCGGCTCCAGGTTATATTAATCTTTTTCTTGTATTTAGTCAGTTTTTTGGTTCTAACCTTAGTGATAGTTATTCCTAGTTCCTATCCTATAGATCCCTGTTTAGAATCCCCTCTTAGGTAGTTTTTTCTTCAGTTTTCCCCTCACTGAATAGTTAGGCCTTTGGCTAAACTTGTCCTATTACAGTTTTCTGTAGCAGTAAATCCCTTTGGATTTCTGTCTGTAGATTTTTTCTTGTATGTGTGTGCCTAGAGTTAAACTGTGTTAAAAAGTGTTGGGTTTTTGTTTTTCTTGGTCTGTTACAAGCTCTTTGTGTGTGTGTGTGTGTGTGTGTGTGTGTGTGTGTGTGTGTGTGTGTGTGTGTGTGTGTGTGTTGGCTGATTGTGACTAGACCGCTTAGAATTGTCTTTTTCTGACCGTCATCCTTGTTTCAGGATGTCGAAAGACACCAAGGTCTCGGGCTTCAAGAAGTGTGACTCGTGCTGTCAGAAGATGTCTCTGACAGATGGTCACACTTCTTGTGTATATTGCTTGGGCCCTCTGCACCTGCAGGACTCTTGTTCTGTCTGCCTTGTGTTCAGTCCAAGAGTCCTGCAGGAACGCAGAAACAAACTTATTTTGAGTGACTTGTTGAAGCCTGAAGGTTCCCCGGCTAAGCCTTCATCGGGTAAACCTTCCAAGCCCGTCAAACCGTCGACTCCATGTTCGGAGCCATCGCCGAGTGGCACTACTACTACTACCCTGCATCGGTTCCAGCCGGAACCGATGAATCAAGGCCTCAGTCAGCTCCGACTCTGCTGTCGGAGCCGTCTTTGAGCAGAAAGCGTTCCAGGTCTCCTTCCCTGGAATCTGTCCATTCGGCTCTGAAGTCTCCCTTGTTATCGGAGTGGAGTCACAGGTCTCATTCCTCTCGGTCTTCCAGGCTGTCAGATCATGACCTCGAGAGGGTGGTTAGCAGACTACTTAAGTCGCAGGCACTGGCCCAAATGTTGCATAGCCCTCCTCATCAGGCAGTGGCTATCACTACTCCCTCTTCGATTCCTCCTCTGACTCTTCCTTTGACTTCGGAGCTGGAGATCGTAGGGGTCGGGACCGTCAGAACGTCGGAGCCGATACCTCTCCTTTTGGCTCCCTCGTCGGTTCTGATCTCTTCCTTGGTTCCATCCTTTAAGGGATCCAGGTGCCGGGACACCCTCGTTGGTTCTGAGGGGGCGAGTGGCATTGGACCCTTGTCCGACCCCATTCTCCCTCTCGGAGCCTCGGCGCAGGTGAGTTCAGCCCCGACATCGGCCTCGGAGCTGTCCCTCTCGGTGCCGGGAGGAGTCCTTGTCTCTTTGGAGCAGGGACCCCCTTCCCTGCCTGATAGGGGCACCTTTGAGGTCATGAGGAGTGTGCTGGCCCCTGTGCCTGCTCCACGGTCGGCTCCTTCGGCTCCTCCCTCTATGGTGCCTGCTTCAGTCTCTATCTGCCCTTCCAATCCCGAGCGTGGAGAACCGACGCTACAGGTAGCCCCATTGGGTGTATCCTCCTCTTCTGAGGCCTCCCCTGTTCCTTCAGGGGAGCCCCCTCAAAAGAGAAAATGCAAGAGGAAGCATGTAGACTCCCCTGTGTCAGTCACGTCTGACACCGACTTGGATGAGTCAGAAGGGTCCCCAAGGTCCCCCTGTGAGGATGTCTCCTTTTCTGACATCCTGGAGATTCTTAAGCAGAGGGGAAACTGGTCTACCCTTAACCCTTCTGAGGATGAGTCGGTGTACCTGGATGCGTTCGGTTCTCGCCCTTTCACCTCCTGGGTGTCTCCGCCTTTCGACCCACTCATGGATGTGGTGGCTCGAAAGGCATGGACGGCTCCGGATACTATGGAACCAACTCCCCGGAGGCCTACAAAATTTATTACAGCCCCTTCTGACAAGCAGTTTCTAACTAAGGGCATCCCTGTTGATGCCATGGTGGTGGCAGCGGCCACTAAAAAGGAGTTGGCTGACCCTTCAGTACCTGTCCATCCTCCTAATAAGGAATCTAGGACTATGGACAGGTATGGCAAGCTGATGTTTTCTTCAGCGACTTTTGCTATGCGGTCGCTGAATTATTTGTGCCATTTCACCCGTCTCCAGAGAGACCTTCTCAAAGAACTGGGTGATACCTTACAGGACCCATCAGCTCTGGGGTCTCAGGAAAAGATCAACTCCCAGCTGGGGACCCTGAACTCTATTGTCAACTCCTCCATGTGGCTCATTTCCTATGCAGCCGATGGAGCGAGTAGGGCTGCAGGCATGAGCATTGCTCTAAGGAGACATGCCTGGATGTGGCTTTGCAATTTTGCTGACCCCTTCAAGGCATCCTTCACTTTGATGGTTCTGCCTTGTTTGGACCTCAAGTGAAGGATACTTTGACAAGGTGCGAGCAGGAAGGCAAGACTCTCTCTGCCATGGGAGTCCATTTTTCTACCCCTTCTAGACCATACCTTAAGGGTCAGAAGAGTGGGAAAATGTGGTTCCACAAACCTCAGGGAGTGCTGCCTGACGCATGTGGTGAGCTTCCCTCCAGAGGCAGAGGAGGGAACAATAATAGATGCCGCCCGAGGGGCAGGGGAGGGTCCGCAGAATCAGGGTAGCAGAGAACCCTTCTCTGATAAACCCTTCCAGTACCCCTGAGGAGCTGCCCGACTGTCCACCTTCGGAGGCAGTCGGGGGAAGACTATCGCTGTACCCAGAAGCCTGGCATTCCCTCATGCAAGACAAATGGGTACGGTCGATCATATCCGAGGGTTACAAAATTCCCTTTATTCACACCCCACAACAGCCAAAAGAGCCCCTTCCAGATGTTCCACCTGGTCTGAGGGATCAAGCAGCACTAGAAATTTCAAAGCTGCTAGAAAAAAGAGCCATCCAGCCAGTCCCAGCAGACCAGCAAGGATCCGGAGTCTACTCCAAGTTCTTTTTGGTACCAAAAAAGACAGGGGACTGGAGACCTATTTTGGATCTCAGCAGGCTGAACAAGTGTGTTCAAAGAATGAAATTCCGGATGGTCACGCTTCAGTCCATTCTACCCTTTCTGGGTCAGGACAATTGAATGTGCTCTATAGACCTTCAGGATGCGTACTATCATATCAAAATGAACAGGCACTCCAGGAGGTTTCTCCGCTTCCGGCTGGGAGCCAGTCACTACCAATTCAGAGCCCTGCCCTTTGGCCTCACCACAGCCCCCAGGGTGTTTACCAAATGCATGGCAGTGGTTGCGGCTCACCTGAGACGACAAGGACCCCAGGTGTTTCCATACTTAGATGACTGGCTCCTTACTGCCACCACCAAGCATCAGCTATTCCATTCCATAGATTATACCCTCCAAATTTGCAACGAGCTAGGTATCTCTATAAACTCTGAAAATTCTGCCTTGTTGCCTTGTCAATCTATTACCTTCATAGGTGCCGTTTTAAACACTGTGGAACTGTCAGCAAAACTGCCTGTACAAAGGATTTCAGACATTCGTGATCATGTTCAAATCCTACTTCAAGAGAGCAGAGTCCAGGCCAGATTCGTACTAAAAACCCTAGGTCTCATGGCAGCAGCCATCACATTACTCCCCCTAGCTTGCTTTCACATGTGGATCCTGCAATGGATGCTGTTTTCCCAGTGGTCCTTTCAACAGCTTCCAATGTCACACAGCATTCTAATCACTCAGTCATGCAAAAGGCACCTTTCGTGGTGGATGGTCTCCCCTCAGGTTCTTCAGGGCAGACCTTTTGTCCTTCCTCCTCCTGTTGCTACTGTGACAATGGATGCCTCCCTGATCGGGTGGGGGGGGAGGCATTTTCAGTGCAGGACAGTCCAGGGCACATGGCAACCTTTCGAAGGCCACCTGCACATAAATGTCTTGGAAATGACAGCGGTACTTTTAGCGTTGCAAGCCCTTCAAGTCTCTCTACCCACTGGGACTATTGCAGTTCAGACAGACAATATGTCTGTAGTGTGGTACATCAACAAGCAGGGCGGAACCAGGTCCTACCCCCTATGTCGGGAAGCACTCAGACTTTGGCAGTGGGAGATCTCTTCTCAATGGTTTCTGGTAGCAATGCATATCCCCGGGAAGTCCAACATCATAGCGGACAGACTGAGCAGAGCCATTCTCATGCCCCACAAGTGGTCTCTCAACCAGCTAGTAGCAGAAAAAAATTTCAGAATGTGGGGTCAGCCTTGCCGTGATCTTTTTGCAACCTCTCAAAACAGCAAGTGCCAAGACTTCTTCACCCTCTTCCCTCTCCCAGGTCTTCCCCCCAGAGACACTCTAGTCCACGATTGGCCCCGGGGTCTTCTGTATGCCCCCCCCCCCACAAGTCTACTACCAGAAAGACTTATGCTAGCAAATGGAAGCGTTTCTCTGTTTGGGCAGGGGAGAAACAAGTTGACCCTTTTACAGCTCCTGTCCATACAGTTTTAGAGTTTTTGGCAGAACTTTTTCAAATGGGTTCTTCTTCAGCCACCATCAGAGTTCAGCTGGCAGCTATTGCAAATTTTCATGTTGGATTGTCAGAGACCAGCATTATGTCACACAAACTTTGTAAAGCCTTTCTAAAAGGAACCCTCTTACTTAGGCCCCTGGTAAAAGATCTTCCCCCACCATGGGACCTAAATTTGATGCTGTTGTCTTTAATTCTCCCTCCCTTTGAGCCTGTGGCTTCCTGTTCGTTAAAGTTGCTCTCTTGGAAAACTCTGTTCTTAGTAGCCATCACTTCAGCGAGAAGGGTATCGGAACTTCGAGCCCTTTGTGTTCGCCCTCCTTACCTCGTTTTTCACAAAGATAGAGTGTCACTTAGGACTAATCCGTCCTTTTTACCCAAAATACTCTCTGAAAAAAAATCTGAATCAGACCATCAATCTTCTTGTCTTCTTCTCACTTTATACCAATAGGTTTGAACGGAAGTTACATTGTCTGGATGTTCACCATCAATTACGCTTCTACCTGGATAGAACCAAGCAGACGAGGAAATCTGAACAGCTCTTCCTGTCTTACGCGGAAGGAAAGCAAGGGCCTGCCAGTTTCCAAAGTAACCTTGTCCAGGTGCTTGACCTATAGAGGTAGATATATATATATAAATATATATATATATATATATATATATATATATATATATATATATATATATATATATATATATATATATATATATATATATATATATATATACATATATATATATATATATATATATATATATATATATATAATTATATATATATTCTCTGTCATGGTGGGGATATGTCCATACTGTTAGCTATCAAACGAGATCTGGGTATATGACTCCTAGCATTATGGGACATAGGATAGCCTTGAGCCGGTAAAAATAGCTCTCTAACTTTAGTAATAGGCCGAGTCAGAGCCGAGGTTGAGCTCCGAACCCATCCAGCAATAAAGAAGGCAAGAAGAAGACAACTAACATGGAACATTATGGTAAGTACATAACTTCTCAATACCATTCATGCTTTCCCAGTTTTATACAGTTCTTGGCTGGCAGTGCTTGTGTGTCAGATTAGTACAGAGGCATCTCATACCATTTCCTTAGAAAAAGTGAGCTGGATGTAGGTCATTCATAATGGTTTTCTTCAACCCCAGCATGTTGTCTAACATTTGGGTCATTAACTGAACTTGAATTACCAGTTTCACAGATGGAAATACTCCCTCAATATGGTCAGACTGGTTTATGCCCTTTTCTAGTAACAGGCCTTTCATGTCCTGACATTGTTTGATAGCAATAAAAACAAAATTGCAGCAGATAGTAAAGACAACCACAAGGCCTTCTATAGTTATGTAAAGAATCTCCACGGCAATACCTAGATTTGCTCTGAGCTACTGCACAATGGTACCTCTTACAGCGAGCCAACAGATATTGCCAATATACTGGCTGACAGATTCAGTGCCAACTTTACCGCTCCCCCAACAAAGGACCAATCACAATATCAGTAGATTGCCAGGCACCCAGTATTACTGCTGCATGGGTTAAAACAGCACTGTCCAAGGCCAAGAATACAGCTTTTATGGGACCTGACAATATCCCTGGCTGTGTTCTGCATGAACTACAGAGTGAACTGGCACCTCACCTGTGTGGCCTGTTCAGTCACAGCCTCACCTCAGGCTTTGTCCCTACTGAATGGTGCACTGCTACAGTCATCCCTCTCCACAAAGGAGGAGTGACAACAAACCCTGCAAACTATCGCCCCCATTAGCCTGACAAGTCTGATATGCAAGGCTATGGAACACATCATCATGGACCTAATAAACAAGGATATATGGAATCTCCAGGCTCTGGATCCTACACAGTTTGGTTTTGTGAAGGGTACATCATGCCTGCTCAACTTGGTTGACTTCTTTGAGTCAGTCACCAGAGCTGCAGATGAAAGGAAGGTGGTTCATACAGCCTACCTTGGTCTAGCCAAGGCCTTTGATACCATTCCCCACTCAGGAATCATAGAAAAACTCACTAAGCTGGGCATCAACCCCTATGCCACTAAGTGGGTTGCAAAGTGGCTCACAGATAGAACCCACAGTGTGAAAGTAGCTGACTCCAAGTCAGACTGCCGACCAGACATGAGTGGAGTCCCACAGGGTTCGGTCCTGGGTCCTCTCCTGTTTGGTATCTACTTCTCTGAAGTCCAGGCCAACATGAAGGGGCTCTAGCTGATAAAATTCGCAGACGATTGCAAGTTCGGAGCTATTATTAACTCCCTATGTGATGTTGACATTCTACAGAAAGGCCTCACTAAGACCAATGACTGGTGTCAGAACCATGGCCTTAAGCTCAATGCCAAAAAATGTGTTGTCAACCCCCTTGGGAAAAACCCAGTTCCCTTGAATTGCCACATCGATGGTAGTCCACTTAAAACAGAAGGCATTATAAGAGATCTGGGAACACAGGTTGACAGCAACCTCTCTTTAGACCACCACATTGCCACTGTGGTCAGAAAGTCCTTCTATGTGTCACATCTCATTACTAAGGATTTTGCATCCAGGAAGTAAGAGGTCATCGTCTCCCTCTACTCTTTCCTCATTAGGCCAATGATCAAATACAATGCCACATTTGGCATGTACCTCACGAGACACCTACAACAACTGGAGAGACCACAAAAGTACCTCACAAAGAGGATCCTATGCCTTAAACACTTGTCCTATATGGACAGACTCAAAAAAACTACAGCTATTCTCTGTCTCATATCGCCTACTTAGAGGCGATCTCTGCTTGACTTATAAAGTCATGTCTGACCCAGCTCTGGTAGAAATGCTACATCTAAAGAAATCCCAATCCCTCCACACCACACACTTCAGAGACCTCAACCTCATTACCACAATCAACAGAACATGCTGGAGGGACAGGTTCATAACCCAGAGACTGCCCATGCTATGGAATAGACTTCCCATACATGTCAAGCAGAGCAGCTCACTGGCCCTCTTCAAGAGAAATCTTGATGAGTGGATGGGAAATAAAAAATTCACCCCGGGGATCACTCCAGTGGCTCTTCTCGACAGAGGCACTAGGAGCTAAGGTCGGGTGGCATGGTGCCAGGATAATGCTATGGGCTAAGCTTGTAAAGGCTCTAGAGCTATTAGCCTACTACACACCTATGAACCTATGATCCTATGCATGCAATGTACAGACTGTTTCACTTGTGGCACCCTAATATCTCCTATATTTTTATTTTATACATTTAACTGGGTAAGTCCATTGGGCACAAATATTCATCTTTAGGGGCAACCTGGATGCATTTTCCAGTTAAGAAA
>NC_056740.1:368230066-368522566 GCF_019279795.1 Protopterus annectens
GAGTTAGCACACTCCTGTGCTTTGTCAAGTAGAAAATCACACTAAACCTTGTGTTAATATAATTACAATCAAATTATATGACATCAGTAATTAATGCCCCAGTGCTCTAGTTTTCAAAGCAGGTTGTATGTTGATGGCTTCACTCAACCCTGGTGATATTGCAGCATCTAACTTTAAGGTCCATTTAATAGTCAAGCTACTCAGTTGTAGTAATTATGTCTCACCCTCTATTACTTTAAAAAACGGATTGAGATACGCAAAAGTTAAACTCATGTCCCAGACCTTTTTCCATTACATGGCTAGCTAAAGCAGTTTTGCTGCATTTTTATTTATTTATTTTACTTAACATTTGTTTACTGGGAATGTTTGACTTGGAATCAAGTCAACTTTCAGTGGAGACCAAAGGAGAAATACTCCAGACACATGTATTTGTAATGGGAAGGAAACCAGAGTACCTGGAGGACACCGACATGAGCACGGAGAGGACATGTAGAGTCCGCACAGAAGACACCCCAGCTGAGAATTGAACCAGACAGCGTCTTGCTGTGAGGCAACATCGCAGCTGCTGCACCACTTCACTGTTTTTTTTATAATATCTGTGACGTGTTCCAAAAGATGATTGCATAGACATCTATTTGCCTTTCTCACATAGAAGCATGTGTATTCACTGTAGATTGCTAAGTAAACTACCTTATAGATGGTATAGTCAGCACAGAAAGGCAGCATTTGTGTTTTATTATTCTTTGAAGGTGTATAAATATTTCTAGTAATAAGAAACTTTCATGCAGATTAATGTCTGCAGTTATGTACCAGTTCTCTCAGATTCCAAGAATCTAAACTCCTTCTCACAGTTATTTCGTTATAACAATGCATCTCTTTCAGCTATACATGCAATTCTGAAGAAGTCTTTTGATGAAAGCGTGCTCAATAAATCTCTTATTTATTTTATTAAGTACATGGTGTGTGGTTCTGTTGTTGCCTTTGTGTGCATATTTTCCTAGTTTTGTTGCTTGGATTTGGTGTTCAATGGAGAGATGTCCCTATTCTGGGGTTGAGGCAAACTTCTCTGGATGCTAGTATAACAGCCAGATTTGGAACAAAGTTGCAAGTATGGTGCACACACCATCAACAGATGATCAAGTATAGAGTAAAAAAGCAAAACCCAGGGCTAAAAGTATGTTAGAATGCACTCTCAGGAACAAAATGGTAATTCTACCACTTTATTACTCTATCAGTTACTGCTTAGGTCAGAAATACAAAACTGACGATAGTTGCAGAGATTCTGCAGAAAATGTAGCATGGTGTTACTAGGAAGAGTGCAGAGGACAGTGATGAGTCACTGGAGAGTGTCTGTAATGTGAAGTAAGGCTGAGGGGACTGGTTCATTTCTTTTTGAAAACAAGGACATTTGAGGAACCTTGAACTGAGTGCACAAGATCATGAAGGAAGACTGAGTAGTCTGGAGCTTAGGGAAAAGGTCAGAATAGGCATGAAGGGATGCCAATTACAAGCACACTTTTTTGTTTTATTTTAAACATTTGTTACCTAGGCAAGTCAACTGGACACAATTGCTTCTTTCAGAGACAGCCATGGAGCACTTTCTAGTTTAAAGATCTTCTCAGTAGGCAAATGAAGGTAGAATGAACAAACTCTGTACCTTGGGTACAGGTAGCAACTTGTTAATAGTCCAGAGTCTTAATAATCTTCACTAACTGCCAGACATCAGGTAGAGGTTTAAGAAGTTATATTTTACAGAATCGGTGCTTGATTGATGGAATGAATTATGCAAATAGGTTGTAGCATGTCATTTGACTGATGCATTTAAGAGGAAATTGTTTAAGTAAAGAAGGGAAAGAAGTGCAGAAAAAGCAATTGCAGGGAGAAAATTCCAGAAAGTGAGCATATGAGAGAGAACATTAGCTCCTTCTGCTGGAAATTATATGTCCTCATGTATATAGAGATGACAATCAGAGTATTTATTTATTTATTTTGTTGACCAGGTAAACCCAGTGATTTGCTTAGAGTCACACAGTTTTACATTATGAGATAGAGATAGGGAAGTAAATCCAGAGCTAGGTGTGCTTTCTGGGATCCACCTATCTCAGTATCTTTAAAAGGCATTAAGAATTCTCATCTGGACTACAGTATCCAGGATGAACTGCTCATTGAAAGAAAGTGTGTTTTTTTCTTTCTGTATTGTAATCTGTCTCACTTTCAGTTGTATGCAATTTCTCTAAACTAGGATTACACTAAATTTAGCTGTTAAAATGTGATCTAGACATTATAGTGAAAGACGTGAGATAAAAACTGAATGAATACATTGTTTGATATGACATATATGTGGGGTGCCATTGAGATGTAATTGTGAGAAACAAGCCAAAGTTAAACAAATATGACCTGAAATTTAAGTAAAGTTAAAGAAGCAAGAGGTCATGGACCACCTTGAGTTTCCCCTGAAAACTGTAAATTATAATTTATATTTTGTACTTTGTCATATTGTATACTGTATGTCTGTGTATATATATATATATATATATATATATATATATATATATATATATATATAAATATATATATATTTATATATATATAAGTATTCTGTGTGCTGATCTGTCTGAGCTCTACATGGTGGAGAGCTAACTTGCTACCTCTCTTAGCTTCTGTGTGCCCATACTGCAGGGGTCTGGATGGAGAGATTATAAAAGTAGCGAACAAAGGTGTGTAGTATTGCTGGAATTGAACTCATCCTCAGGTCTTGGTCAGTACCTTCATAAGGGGGACCCTGTTTTTAGAAAATCTCATCTTCCCAGAGTTACCCCTGTGACTTAAGCCCGTGAGGACACCTAAAACCCACCTAATTAATACAGCTACCTTATTTTGCTCAAGCAAAATCAACCTACTCTGCTGCCTCATCTCCCTTTTTTCTGGACTGTGCACCAAGAAGAAGCTAAGGAACTTTCTTCCCAGAGTTACCCCTGTGACTTAAGCCCATGAGAACACCTAAAACCCACCTAATTAATACAGCTACCTTATTTTGCTCAAGCAAAATCAACCTACTCTGCTGCCTCATCTCCCTTTTTTCTGGACTGTGCACCAAGAAGAAGCTAAGGAACTTTCTTCCCAGAGTTACCCCTGTGACTTAAGCCCGTGAGGACACCTAAAACCCACCTAATTAATACAGCTACCTTATTTTGCTCAAGCAAAATCAACCTACTCTGCTGCCTCATCTCCCTTTTTTCTGGACTGTGCACCAAGAAGAAGCTAAGGAACTTTCTTCCCAGAGTTACCCCTGTGACTTAAGCCCGTGAGGACACCTAAAACCCACCTAATTAATACAGCTACCTTATTTTGCTCAAGCAAAATCAACCTACTCTGCTGCCTCATCTCCCTTTTTTCTGGACTGTGCACCAAGAAGAAGCTAAGGAAGTATGTTTAACTGCTGCTGAACCCTTACTACCTTACTGTTTCAGCCTTGATAGCTGTTATTTAGTACACTCCTCTGCCAGGATAGCCAGCAGCCTTAAATATCCCTTATTCTAGTCTCTATGTTCTCTTCCCCCCCACTTACACCAACCACTATCTTGTTTAGTTCTATTTGGCCCTGAGGATATCCTAGTGGAGTAAGGTGTATTTTTCTACCTATCCACCTGGTGACTCCCTTCCCCAAATTGACTTCACTGCATGTACTGTAGGTATTCTCTCACAGCTCTAACCTTCCCCCTTCCCACTGTATCTCCTAAGCTCTATTACTTCACTCTAGCTGTAACATCTCTTTTCCTACTCACTCGCTCTAGTTTCTCATAGTTCATTGTCATCCAACACATCCAGGTCTTTCTTCCATTCTAACTTACCCCTCTGCAAATAACACCTTACTGATAGACTCTCACAAACCTCCTCTTCAGACCTCTTTGGTTCTTCCCGCTCCGTTCGCCCTGCGGGCTCACTCCGCTCCCCTACCCTACCCCCAAATCCCACCCACCCCCAGTACATCTACCTTTATTTCCCCATAGGCACACCCACAGTGATTCTTATCCAACCATCTACACTATCTGTACATCTACCCCTCCCTCTTTCCACCCATAAAATTTTTACTTACCCACCACAGCTATCCCTCCTACTCCAGTAGAATTCCTCTCTACTTGCACTAGACTCCACCCCACTCCTAAACCACACCCACTCCAATCCCAACTCTATTTCCCACTTCTACTCTTATACTCCTAACTTTACCTGGTCCTACACTAACATAACTCTCTTGTATTCATAAATATTTTATCAACAGCATATCAACTCTACATATTCCACATCCCACTATGCCTACAAAATCCTCATTCATCTCCTTATTTCTACTTCTCCTGACTCTATCATATCTTTACTACATCACCCAACCCTTAAACTTTCACCATGCACAACCTCTCCACACTACTAACCACCTTAACTCTACTCTACCAGACTCACATACTCCTATTTCTCCTCATCTATATCCTATAAATAACCTCCTACTCTTCCCATACAAATACATTACCCTCCAAAAACATTTTTCCCCCATTGTTACTATCAAACTCCTTAAATCCACAATAGAATCCAACCACAAACTTTCCATCTACCTCTCTAAGCCACTCTTATATCTAATTTCTACTCTACTATCCGGTGATATCCATCCCAACCCTGGCCCCTCCACAATTTCCTCTACAGACAAGTCGATCCTATTTACTTATTTTAACTCCCAAAGCATAGTAAACAAAGTTCCACACCTTCATGCCTGGCTTGTTCATAATAAACCGGATATCCTAACAATCTCGGAAACTTGGTTAAAACCCTATATAAAAGACTCTGAAATAATTCCGCCAAACTATTCAATCATCAGAAAAGACAGGCCCCATAGAAAAGGCGGTGGAGTAGCTCTCCTATATTCATCCTCATTATCAGTTACCCCCTATAACAAACTCATTCCACAATTCAAAAATGCTGAACTACTCCTCACATCTCTCCAAATTAACTCACATAAACACATTTGTATAGCCTCACTCTATATCCCCCCAGGAGAGAATATTTCTACACTTGAGGATATCCTTTCCTGGCTCTCTAACAACATTAGCAATGAAACAATAATACTTGGTGATATGAATATTAACTGGGCCTCCATTCAGTCCTCTAAAAACCCTCTTAATATCAACCTCTACAACTTTTCACAACTTATCAAATCCACAACATACCCCTCTAATGGCAGTATTCTAGACTGGATTCTAGTCTCTCACCCCCACTATTTCTCTGACAGTGGTACTCTACCTGATCCCCTTGGTGACCACATATCCATCTTCACACAGCGACTCCCATTACACCTGCACCGTACCCATAATTGTATTACTATCCGCAACCAAAAAAAGTTTGATCCTACAAGCTTCTCAAACTCTCTAAAATCCATAAATTGGAACTGCCTAAAAACTTTATCTCTAGACAACGCAGTTGCCCACTTCAACTCAATTTTCCTACAAATACTTGATTCTCATGCACCCTTAAGGTCTAAGAGAATTAAAACTAAAACAGCCCCCTGGCTGTCCAAAAATACACTAGCATCCATGCGACACAGAGACAAAGTCTGGGCATATTACCAGAAAAACAAATCCCCCCTAGTCGAAAAAGAATATAAAACTCTCCGAAACAGGGTAAAAAAACTTATAATTTCCGATCGACAAAACTACTTCTCCACACTCCAAAATAGCAGCAAATCTAACCCTCAGAAATTCTGGAAAGGTATCTCTACTCTTCTCAACCCTAGTAAACAAAACACCCCCACCCCAGACCCAAACACTCCTGACCTAGATCTGGCTACACAATTTAATTATTTCTTCATTGAATCCATTTCCAAATTAACATCATCCTTCTCTAACACCACTACACTCTCAAATATTCCCCCACCCTCTCTCCCCAGCACTCCACCCAGCACAACCTCCACCCCCACATCTCCACTTACCAACTTTTCTCCCTCCACTTTTTCTCCTCCTCCAACTACTTCATTAACTGCATCTGCCCCTAACTCACCCCCCCTACACACTCTCCCTCTTTCTCATTTAAACCTATACCCACTTCCACTATAAAGAAACTCCTTCTGAAACTGAAGCCATGTACTAATGCTCCTGATAACATCCCTTCCTACTTTCTTAGCATAGCTGCTGATGCACTTTCCTACCCTATTAGCATTTTAATTAACCGCTCTATCCTAGAAAGTACAGTACCCCAAATTTGGAAAAAAGCCTACATCATCCCTTTGCACAAAGGGGTAACAATAACAATGTTACTAATTTCCGCCCCATTGCTATCCTATCTCCTATCTCTAAAATCTTAGAAAAATGTATTCATCTTCAACTCCTTCCTTACCTTTTAGAAAATCACCTACTAACTCCCACCCAACATGGTTTCAGACCTAATCACAGTACTATGACTGCCCTCCTCTCCTTCCTTCAAACTATTAACAAAGCACGTGACTCTGGCCAAATTGTTTCTACCATACTACTTGACCTCTCTAAGGCCTTTGACACTATCTCTCATAACCTGCTACTAACCAAACTCTCACGACTTAACCTATCTCCCTCCTCATTGAACTGGTTCTCCAACTACTTATCTAACAGATATCAAGCAGTAATATGGAAAAAAGCCACTTCATCATTTCTAAATACCCCTACTGGGGTACCCCAAGGGTCCATACTGGGTCCCCTTCTCTTTAACATATTTATAAATGATTTCCACAACTCCATTCCTTTCTCAGACATCATCCAATACACAGATGATTCCACTATTATATGCTCGGCCTCTTCTATCCCCTCACTCCAAAAACTGACCCAAGAAGCTTTCACAACCACTGAGCAGTGGATGAAAAGAAATCATCTTGCTCTAAATGCCTCTAAAACCAAATTAATGCTATTCTCCCCCTCTAAAACTGTCTCCTTCAACACAAACATTTTCACTATCACTAGTCAAAATAATTCACCTCTGGAACTAGTGTCAGAGACCAAGCTACTCGGGGTCCAAATTGATAACCAACTCAAATTTAATTCTCACCTACAGCTAAATATCAAAAAAACCCACCAAAAACTTGGTATGCTGTACCAGCAAAATAAATACCTCACACCTGCTGCCAAAATCACTCTCTCTACTTCATTTCTTATCCCCTCCCTTCTCTATGGAGCCCCACTCCTAACTAATCTACAGTCCTCCCTAAAAACCCAACTTTCCTCTTGCTATAATAAAATCGCCAAGTTTGCTACCAACCACAAGTCCTCCTCACACCACTGTTCCTCTCTCCACATACTAAAATGGCTAGAGCTTCCTAACTATCTCTCATACACTCAACTAACTCTTGCTCACAAACTCATTTTCAACTCCTCTCTCTGTCCCTCCCTCTCATCAGCTTTCAAAATGCACCTTCCTGATAGAATATTGAGGTCCAACAATCAAAATCTATTAGAAATCTATAAACCCACTCGTCCCCCAGGGAAAAATCTTCTATCCTTTGTCCTTGCCCGCCTTTGGAACTCTCTACCATCATCCATCCGCACCACCCCCAACCACTTCATTTTTAAAGATCTCTTCATTCCCACCTAGTATCCAAGTGGGAATGCTCTTGCTCCCATCCCTCAGAGCTAATTTACTTGCAATTGCCATCTTCCTTCTTCACCTTGATTCCTCTTGCATCTTACCTGATTATTTACTCATAACTAATATACACTATCATTTCACTTTATAGGGAAAACTGCACTAGCCCTCACCTCAAAATACTTCCTTCATAAATTTCTGTTATTTCTCAGAAACTTGTTTCAGTATTTTGAATATGGTATAAACTCAAAATTTTCATGTATTATTCTTTATAATCTATAATCTATTAATTTTATCTAAACTTCTGTCATAGTTATTTCTTCTGTGTTTATTTGAAATTGTTTGCTGGTGTCAAAATACTTTGGATTATTATATAATTTATAATGTGTTATAGTTTTTGTATAACTAGTATGAATCACGTTTTGTAACATACTTAGTTCTGGAGCTTTTCTCCCCAGGACTCCATTGAAAACAGGTTATTTGACCCAATGGACTATCCTGGTAAACCAACTGCAAATAAATAAATAAATTTTATATAGCATATATCATGGACAGAAGTAGGTTAAAAAGTGTTTAATCCTAATAGGCACACTGGTGTCAGGACTGGAAAAAATGACAGTGTAGAATTCACAAAACATGGAATCATTCCTACAATGGGGTTAGGCCAGGCTTAGGAGGAGAATAGCCCCCCTATTGATGAAGGAAGTAATAGTCCACAAAAATCACAAAAACTAAAGATGATACAGTGGACTATTGAGGATAAGAATAAAATTATGTATCATAACCATCCTCTCAACTGTACCGACTTTTGTCAAAATGTTGGTCTGTTCCTGATAAAGTTTGTGGTTTTCTAGCAAATCACTGAGATGATCTAAGGAATGAAATCACTAAATAACTGCATACATTTGAGTTTCAGACTTCATATCCTTTAGAAAATGCATTTTAACACAAACCCTATTACTCTAGCTACTTTCTAGGTTTACAAGAGCAATATTTAAAATCTGTCACTATTTGTGAGCCTTTGTCCCCCATTATGTATGGCTTTGTTCAGATTTATTGAGCTAAGAGGTTGATAGGTATGGTATTGTTGTTATTATGCAAGAAGCCCAGAGTTTCCAGATAGATGATATTCAAAATGATTACAAGAGAAATTAGAGGAAAGGAAAATACTTCCACAGGAAAAACTGTCAAAAGCTTCAAATGCAAATGTGTGCTAATTATTGCAACAGACTCAGGAAAAACATTATATAGACCAAGAAACCTTGACCATTTGGAAAAATAAGTGACTGAGAAAATGTAAAAATATAAAGAAAAAACCCTGCATATTTTGAAAGTTATGAAAAAGAAAAATGGACATGGGAAATAAAAAGATATCTCACCTGGTTTAATATTTATGCAAAAGAGAAAGCCAAACTAATCAATACAAAAAAACAGCTCCAAAGATATTTGAAGAAAAAATACAGGTCAAAGCACGCAGATATGGAACATTTTGCTATACAAAAAATATAAGATCACAAAGGGCGAACACAGAACAGAAGATTAGTAAAGCAGACATAAACAAACAGAATTTGAAGTTATGGAATACCTGTGACGTGAAGGATTTAGTGTAGAAAGTCTAACACAGGTTATGTCAAAGCATGATGGAACAATGAGCCCCAAAGTAAAGAGAAATAGGAGACATCTGAAGAAAAAATATGAACATGAGAAAGAAAAAGAGATTTAATATGCAGGGGGATTCAATAAAGCCTACATGGTAATTTTCTATATGGTAGCAATGAAATTCAGATTCACTAAGCACTGTGTAGAGGCACACACCACTGTGCAAACAAGGGAAGCACTGTGGCATACTAATTACAGCATAAGCAGCTGAATTACATGTTAATTAACCAATCCAACACAGTTTAGCTATTAAACAGGCTATAAAGCATCCGTGTAGACTCAGTGCTGGTTTTTCCTGCAGATTTCAAAACTTTTGGAATATAGACAAGGAAAGAAGTCTACACAGACAGAATATTATGGGCTGTTGCTGCTTTAATTTATTTGTATGTGATACAGGTTGAAGCCAGTGGTGGTGCTGCTGCTGCTAATAGGCCTAGGCTGAGAAGAAGAAGAGTTTTCAGGCCCCATTTAACTTTTCACAACCTACATGATGTGGAAACTGTGCAGCGCTACAGGGTAGACAGGGGCACACTACAGGAACCCATCCCAGTGGAGACAAAGGTATATGTAACACTTAGAATCTTAGCTACAGATACCTTTCAAAGAACAACAGGGGACATGCTGGGGTGTTACAGGCATCAGCATCCAGGATCCTCCACCAATTCCTGAATGCTATGCTTCAACATACCAGTGACCACATATATTTTCCCAGTAGTTCTGAAGAGAGGGTCAGAAATATGCCGGAGTTATACCCTGTAGCACACCACCCTGAAATATTGGGTACCATAGATTCTACACATATAGAAATTAAGGCATCATCCAGGAAACATGGTAGGCTCTAGAAGAGGCTACCACTCTATCAACTGCCAAGTTGTGTGTAATGCCAAGGGAATAATCTTGAATGTGTGTGCTGGCAACTTTGACAGTTACCATGACTCACATATCTGACAAACCTCCCAACTGTACCAGATGTTTGCTAGGGGAAATATCTCAAGGAAGCATGTGCTGTGTGATGCAGCCTATGCACTGGAACCATGGCTGATGACACCCATCAGAAATGCACACACACACACAGAAAAACACCATAATGTGGCACATGCTCAAACAAGAAATATCATAGAACATGTGTTCGGGCTACTGAAGTCACATTTCCAATGTCTTGATATATCTAGAGGAGCCCTGCAGTACACTCCGTGGACATGTACAGAAATATTCACAGTATGTGCCATGCTACACAACACAGTTTTAAGAAAACAGCTTTAGCAGGATTAGCAAGGGGAAGGGGCACACATTCCACCACCAATGCCAAGGTCACCACAGCTACAGGCAGATGAGGAATTACAGGGGGATCCACCATCTGCTGTGGGTGTAGGCAGAAGTAGGCTTGCTTAGTTTGCCCTTGCATTGGCTAAGAGACAAAGCATAACACACTCACTCACCATCTAGGGGGTCTAAAACCTTTCTCCTACTCACATACATATAGTAACATTGATGCCAGTCAGCTCACGCAATCTTTACCTCCCCATGTATTGGCCGTGTACTGCTTGCATCACCTAGAGTCAGTCCTGAACTACAACTGTGTCAACTACTGCATTTATAAGTTAAGTCCTGAACTGGAGTGCATTGTTTAATAATATAAGTGCACGACATATCCTTGTATTTCATTACTTGGTCCAGTAAGCAAGTAAAAGGTGGAAGATTTGTACAGAACTTACCTTAATATGTGACAGCAGAGACTTATTTGACCTATATGTGTCCATTAGTAAGTAGTAGGCCTCAGGCATCAAAGATTCACGCAGTGATACCTCTCAAAAGTACTGATGATCACTGCATGCCCTCAGTTTAGCAGCATCACAAGATCATTCACTATAAAGTTGGGAAATGTTGATGCTATCAACTGCCTAACTTTCCAAGGCCAATATAAGTTAAACATACAATTATCAGGTCAACAACACAAATGCAGATTTACTAAGCACTAAGTGAGCTATATGTCCTGAATATCAGACACAATGCATTTGTATCCCAGAATCCAAAAGATAGAAAACAGGGATATGGCACAGCTATCATCACTTGCACAGGGTGCTGTATGGGGTGCAAGAAGCCTAGGATGACACAAAAGTCGATGAGTTTGTGTGATTAAGAATGAGAAGAAGCTAGACATGTGGATAAACCAATAAATGGCCAGTGAGCTAAAATGTGTAACTGTTGTGCATGTCTGTAGTGGTTCTCCATGTGAAATTGATGTGTGAGTGTCTGTATAAGCACAGCCAAGCTCTGTGCTGGCTCTATATTTTGGTATGTCAGACAGGTGTGAGCCATGCATGGTAGAGGTGGCAGTTCAGCATTGCTGTCCCAAACCATGAGAACTGGCTATACCAGGAGTTGCACTGCCATGTCCACACCCACAGTCAGAAGTACTGCTTCTACCTGAATGTGACTGGTGTCTACTGGATGAGCTCCCTTAACAGGGATGCCCATGACCATGACCCTATGGCCTGCCATGTCTGGCTGTGGACAGCACATTCATTGATGAAGAGTAGAAGTACTGCTGCTATGGGAGCATGATCAGGCATGGCCATGTTGGCTGACAGTAGATGATGTGGCTGACCTATGCATATGATGCCTTTGCCTTCCCAGCAGATGTTCCATCACAGACACTGCTCATTCCAATGTGTCATTCATCCAATCCAGTGAATCTGCAAATGGTGGAGGCAGTCACACATGGCAGACTATGCCACATCCACAACCCTGAGCATTTGTCTGGAGCACCTATAGGAACATGCCTGTGCCTCCACGACAGCCCTAAACATATGTTGAGTAGCACTGGAAGAGACACCTGCAACACGTGGAGGAGAGACAGCAGGCCCCATCTGAGCATCCCTATTAATTCCCCTGCATGGAACCTTGCCCACATTTTGGTTATGGTCAGACTCAACAGGCATTGAAGCCACGGTAGCCACACTTTCCTGATCAATGTCCTCACCCTCCGCCTGTTCAATATCTGTGGGATCACTGGACTGGGTAGCTGTAGGCCTACTGGCTGTGTCTGATGGAAATACAGGGGATGGCTGTATGTCAATTCCATGTCAGAGTCAACCTCTGCACCCCCCAACTGTGCCTCAGTTTGGCCACTGTCATCATCAGAGTCTGCTGATACACTGACATCAGGTGGCACAGAGCCCATACTCCCATTGTCATTATCACCTGTGATAAAAAGCAAGAAACACAGGAATAAATTAATACATGCACTCCTACAGTGCAATATGCTCCCAAACTAACAGTGATGCCACTATTACAGACAGTGCAGCAATGCACATGACAGCTCTGAGATCAACATCACACACTACAATATTTCTTTAAATTGCTCAGCAATACTGACAAAAATGTTTGCCTTACCATCTGCAGATGGGATACTCTTCTGGAGTCCAGACAGCCCTGGAAGAAGTTAAACAAGAGTTAAGGGCAACATCATTGCAGTTAACAGTAGCACTGGGGAAACACATTTACTCCTTTATATGTCCATTAACTATAGTTTCAACAAGAATGTGGCTGACAACCCTAACCTAAGCTTATAACTGTAACAATCTTCAATTCCCCAAAAGAATGGTAAATGACAAAGAATTAACTTATTGATTTCAACTGTTTTACTATACAATACTATTCAATTGTTCAGATACCAAAGCCTACCTAGAAGCTTCTTCTGGGATGTGCTTGCTGTCTCGGAAACTGTTGATCTGAAAGCCTCATGACCTCAGATCTCGTTTGCCGCTGGTGGTGACTTTGGGTACATAGAAGGTTTAATTTGAGTTAAATTAAGTAATTTTTTTTTTTTTTTCCCCTCCTGTGCAGTTGTGTGTGTGTTGTGTTAGGTCTTGTGTTTTTTTGTTTTGGTTTACTTTTAGTAGCTTTTAGTGTTATAGATTATGGCATTATCAGCTAATCTATTTTTTTTCACCCAGTGTGGCCATGTGGCCTCTCACGGCTGACCAACTGATGGCTACATTTTGTCTCTCTGAACACCTCACATCTGGTTGTTCCATTTGTGCAGGGTTCAACCTTAGGGGAGGGGGAGCGAGGGTCCCTGGTCTTGGCGGGGGTCTTGGTCGCCTCTCGCGCCTTCCCCTCCGCGGCCTCCGGGCTCCGCTCCCTACAGTTGTTCCCCTCTGCTCCCCCCTCTCAGTCCCCCCTCCTGGAGAGAGGAGAGGAGGAGAGGGGAGAGAGGGAGGAGGACGTAGAGAGGGAGCAGAGGAGCGGTGACCTCTGTTTCGCCCCGCCCCGCCAGCCCCTCGGCCTCCCCCGGGCTCTCCGCTCCTCCTCGGCCCCTCCTGTGCGGTCTCCTCTGTGTGGCTTTCACGCCTGTCCTGAGGAGGAGGAGAGACCAGGAGGGCTCGGTGCTTATACCAGGCAGGCCTCCTCATCGGCTCTCGCTCGATCCACTCATAGCCTTTCTGATGCTGATCTGGACCGGATGGATGATGAGGGACCGATGATGATGGTTCATGATGGCCATGGAGTGCATCACCTCCTCCCGCCTGAGCCTCTTTTTTCAACACTCCTTCTCCCTCCTTCTCCGACCCGCTATCCGCTTTCGCAGCAGCAGGGCCGAGGGTGAGAGCCGGGGGCGGGGGCGCCGAGCCCGCATACTGGATGCAGCCCTGCCTCGAGTGCGGACCTCCTCGAAGACGCGGAGATCGGGATCTGGATCGAGCGGGGATCCGAGCCTTCGGCTGGAGCGCCATCTGTGTCCGGGGATGTCCGATCCGCCGGAACCGGCTTCCGCCGGCCGGGATCCCTGATCCCGGATCGAGCCGCGATGGGGAGGATATGTCTTGGTCGATTGGCGGGGGGCGGCCTTTTGAGGAGGGTGGGCCTCCCTGTTGGTCTCCCGGCCCGGCACTTGTTCGGGCGCTGTTCCCTCCTCTGCACTGGGCCAGGCTTCCACCATCCGCCCCTGGGACAGCCCGTTTGTGTTCCCCCTGCTGCTGTGCTGTGCCTTGCTTGCTGTATGGAGTCCTCCTGTCCCAGACTCCTCTGACAGCCCCCAGAGGAGGTCCAGGTCAATGAAGCAAGGGGAGGCATCCCTGGAGGCTCCCCTCAGGAGGCACACGCTCCCCCTCTCACATCCGCTCTCACTTTCATTGTAGGGGTTCTTACTCATTCCTTGCCTCATGGCTCCGTTCATGACCTCCTTGAAATGCCCTTTTGTTGGAGGGGACGAGTCCGTCCCCCTCCCGGCACTTCCATTGGGCCCCCCAGCCCCTTGATCTCTGGAAGGCGGCCCCCAGGTGGAGACCGTTGACACAAGAGACAAAAGGCACCGACGACCCGGAAGACGTTCCCCAATCGACCCGTTAGCCATAGAGATCGCTCCCTGAGATGTTGGGTTGGGTAGGGGCCATGCTCCGGGGGTGGCATGCATTCGAGGTGAGGCAAAGGCCCACCGAAGAGGACCGTCCTCAGGTCTTCCCAGGAAGATGGGATGTTCGAGAAGGCGACGGTAAGGAAGGAAGGGCTGGCACATGTTATTATAACCATTGGCGCGCGCTGCTGAGATGCAGCGAGATCCCATTAAGGTCCATTTAGGAGGATTTCTGCACTCCACCCGTGCCCTCCACTTTCGTCTTACCACCAAGATTTCTGCTCTCCACCCGTATGGCCACCGCGGCCTTTCTCGCAGCACAAACAAGGGACAGGACTGGTCAGGGCATGGCCCGGCTCGCAGGACAGGACACCAGGACAGGACGCCCGTTGACAGCGCTGGCCCCGCTCGATAGAGCTCCTTTCTTTGGCCGCTTAAGCGTCGTTTGATGGTTCCCTTGTGGAAGGCGAGCTCTGTCCTGCGAGACCAATGGGGAGGCCGAGAGGCCAGTTGGGAGGGCCGGAGGGGGGCGAAGTCTACGCTGGGGGAAGGGGCAAGGGAAGCCCCCCTGTTCCCTTGAAGAGGACCCAAAGTCAGGAGAAGTCAGCAGTCCCGCCTCGGGCAGAGACAGAGGGCTCCTCCAGTGGAGTCCTCCAGGAGGAGGACAGGAAAACAGGGGACGGGGCTTCCAGAAAGAGGCAGAGGAAGAGGGCTGAACGGGGGTTTCTAGACCTTTCAGGGGGCGGAGTCCAGACCCCTCACCGGAGGGTTCAGACGCTCTGGACTGGAGGGGGGTTTCTTCCATTCCAGGTCGGACCTCCAAAATGCCCCACTTCACCAATCAAGTTCCAGGGATATCAGCTTCCTTCCAGGGTCTTCCGGAGTTGAAGCAAAACCATATCCGCCCAGGGTGAAAGACCAGATCTGCTGTTCAGTTCAGCATCCACTCCGCCATCAAAAAAAAGGGAACTAGGGTCCAACCCAAACCTCTCTTAGACCCATCTCAAGGTTCGAAAAAATCTTCAATCCTCTCCAAAAGGCGGGATGCTCTGTTCCTCCAGAAAAATCTGTGAGAAACTCTGCTGGCTCTTCCCCCTTCCATGAGAAAATCACTGGAGGTGCTCAGGAGGTCCCTCCTCCTTCCAGAGAGGAGCACATCACATTCGTCTCTTCCCTTCACAGGTAGCGTGCCACCACATCCTGGATTCATCACCGCCTCCACGGGTTTTTCCAGGCTTCGCACCAGGGGCCCAGCACTTTCCCTACCTGCCTTCCCTTGCTTCTTCCCCACCACCCAGCCCTAGCTTCCAACTCCTTCTTTAGGGGTTATCTGCTCTCACTCTAGCTGGGGCCTTTACTTCTTCACAAAAACAGAACTTTCTGGGCCTTTTGCCACAGCCAAGCTTTCTAATACACTTGCTCACCCTCTGTTCTGAGTTTTTCCTGCTATAGGGAGTAGGCTAAACAATAAATACAAAAGCAGCAGACCTCTGGCCAGACAGAATTCTTTCTTTCCATTTCTTGGTTGAGGGCTCTAGGGTCCCTGCAGGCTGCGGCAGCTCTCCTTCTCCTCTGCAGGCTAGCTATAGCATTCCTTCTTGGGCGCTCTTAGTACAGTGTCAATATGGCTATTCCCCCCTTTTCCATACATAGCGATCACCTTCTTCTTCCCCATGCCTCCATCCATATGGCATCACTCCCTTGCTTGCAATCCCACGCCCATTCCTGCTCCCTCTCTCTCCACTTCTCCCATACCGATCCCGCCTCTGGCTTCTAAGGTGGTCCCGGACGCCTCCCCATCAGTGTGGGGGGTCCTATGGGCCGGATCAAGGCCGCACGCTGAACATGCCAGACTGCATATGGACTATATCAAGCACGCAGGAATCCATGTAGGTTGCTAGCGGACTAGTCGATTCGTGGAGGATCTTCCTTGGGATCAACAATATCAACACGACAGAGACATTTCTGTCTTACAGACACAATTAGAGGGGAACAAGGTTTCAGGCCTTGGGTTTGAGACCAATACAAGCAAGGGAATGGCATCTCTCCACTGCGATGGAACATCCAAGAACATTCCAGGGTCCTTCCCATCCTAGCCCTCCTTAATATCGTTGTCACGTCCCGGGTCCTCCTGGTCTCCCTTGTCACAAGCTCAGACGCCTTCCACCTGGCCCTTCATGCAGGCCGCCTAGTAACCTTCTGGTGCATGTTCTCCTGGCTCCTTCGCCTCCTCGCTAAGAAGGGTTGGGCTTGGTCCGCATTTGGCCATCATTCGGGTGGGTTGCAGAGTTCCTGATTCTGCTCCTCCACTTTCCGCGGTCTCTCCTGCGTTCTCCTTCCCCCTTCCTCTCTGATGCCAGATCTGATCCTCATATCCAGCCTCCCGCCCTGGATATCCTCTGACCTCCCATTGGCCTCTCCAGATCCCATCCCCTGCTTAATGAACCATTTTTCTGTCTTTCTCTCCTTGAATCCGTATTGGGGTGGATCCACCATCCAAAAGGCTTGTTTGAAAGGTCGCACCGCTTTCACCCCAACGACGGGTTGGCTGGCAAAAGCTGCGTAGGATCTTATCTCCGGTGCCACTTACTTTAACAACTTTTTTCAACCTTCGACTCCGCTTACTTTCACTTCTCAAGTGGCGTTCAAAAATGCCATGCTCTTACTATTGGAATCTAAATGACTTCTAAAGGTAGTTCAGCGGTATTTCTCAAAATCCTATTGACTTTTTCCTCAATCTCCATGTCCCATTGTTCTAAAGTTTCCTCCTTACTTTCTTCCTACTGGCTATAAAACAAGTCCAAGGGAGCCTCAGGACCTTCCAAACATCTCACATTCTTGCTTGACCTTATATTACTTCAGGTAGCCATCAGCCATCCAAGCTAGAAGCTCTAGGCTTCTCCTTTTATCAGCTAATTTCCCTTCAGAGTATCTCCCCCCACTTCAAAACCTCTCAGCCAGAACTAAAATTCTTTTCCTAAAAATTTCAAAGACCAGTTTCACAGTGCATTTTATTGCTTATCAAGCTTCAGGAAGGGTTATGGTGAGTACATAACTTCTAATTTTGACATCCTGGACATGCTGTACTGCACTCTCCTGGGAGCTGTCTGGATCTCTGATATTGGCCAGGAACTCTCTATTTCGGGTTAGTGGTGGTACCCTAGCAGGCCCTCCCCCAGTAACCATCTGGTCATGGCCCTTTGCAGCTGCTATCCTCCATCAAATGTGATCATGTCAGTGGCCCTGTGGCACACCTGCTCGTATGTCATGCCATGGCCACCCACGGCAGTGTTATCATTTACTATATGCAGCCATATTTGCATCCTATGTGCCATATCTCTCCATCCCATTTGCAGCAGAAAAGTATAATGTTGCCTAAAGCCATCCACAATCACTTGGTTCTTGGCATTGGTGAGGGGCGGTCTCCATGGATTGACATGTCTGGGTGGTATGCTCGTAGGTGTCCTAAAGGAGGACAGAAGGATAATACACATAGGTATCACATAACTACAAAATAACTGTTTCCAGATAAAACAGAAAAATGCAGCTAGTCAGTATTACCCACTGGAGAAATATAAATCTATGGAGACTCTATTGATGTGAAATACTAAAACATGCAGGATGCAAAACAATCTTTGTTTGTGCCATAACAGTACCTTAGCTTTGCCTGCCCCCCAAAAAACAGTCCATCCTTATTTGTGCCACAACAGTAACTAACTCAGCTTTGTGCTGCCACCCAAAACAAAAGGCAAATTGCCCATTTCGCTAACAAATCATCTTTGAAATGCTAAACGTGCTATCAAAGGACCTGTCCCTGAAACATTTGTACATGTTTATCACACAGCATTCCATTTTTATGTATTGTCAGTTATGTATACCTCTGAAATGGCTAGCTAAACATGTCCATGTCATCAGTACACATCTAACTAATGCATACAGATAAAAGTACCTTTTCTTCAGATTTTTCTTAAATACATTCTAGCAATTGCAGTATGTAGGTGACAGAATGGAAGCATACCTTCTGAAGTTCAGTACTCCTCTGTACAGCTATATCCTGAAGAAAAAAGCATTTTTGCAGTCTTCCAGTCATATACAACAATCCTCACCATCAGTTTGCCTAGGTACACAGTTGCCTTCTTAGCACCGTGAAGAAGCAAATGAGGTATGAACTCATTAGAATTGCTGAATCCCCAAAAATTGGATCCATGCAGGAGATGTAAACAAAGTGCAGGCACTTCCTTGCTGTTTAGTTTTAATGGATTGCAGCTGTGAATGATTAGTGGTTGGGAGAGGGAAATACAACAGTACCACAGGCTGCCTTACTTCCACTGGGTGTATCAGGACAGATCTACAAAGTGTTAGATGTAAGGTTGGACATGCAAGTAAGCAGCACACAAGTCACAGGTTGTGTTCCTTAACATCCAACCTGCTCTTCATTTGTTGGCAACTAAATATGATATTATTTCCATTTAATATCCTCACACATTTTAAGGCCAATGACATAGAATGGCTTACACATTGCATATCTCAGATTACTGCTCCGATAAATGAAGAATGGCCAGCAAACACAGAAATGTAAGGTTGTATATTTGCAAGCAATAATCATGACAGGTTGTGTGATCACTAGGTGTGCTATATCCAAAACTAATACATGTACAAGTAACACTTGTATGGATTGATATTAGTGTAGCTATTGTTACAGTTGGTTGTATGCATATTGAGTTAAATTCCTTGCTGTAAAGCTGTTTGTGTGGCAAAGAGGTATACGGCACCCATCCTGTGTTCTGAAGGTGCATTGGATTGAAAGTTCTAATCCAGACCTATGTAGAAATATGTCATATGTACTAACATTTCTAGTGTGTATGTCATAGATTGCTTTTCCTCATTTTAACTATTTCTCCCCCCTTTTTGGGGGGCACTGTTTGCACAATGCACGCTTAGCACAAACACAAGAACCAGTGAAAGAATGAATGTCAGGTTTGGCTGTGCTTATCTTGTTTGCATGAAGAGAGGCAGTGCACAAACTAGACAAGTGGCCAGACAGGGCCCAGACAGTCAAAAACAGAAACCAGATTAATTCAATTAATACTATTAGGCATCGCACAGACTTGGTTAACAGCAAGACCTTAAGAATGATTATTAAATAGGGAATATCATGTAACTAGTTTTATGGCAGTAGGTGTAAGTGTAGGTCTGGAGTACAGATGGTCCTCCATTTTAGTACAGGTTGTGCAACCTTTGTTTTACTGTTGTAACACTGCAGTTTATAGCAATGAATTGCAACATAGACAAGTGTTTTCTCAACATTCTTATGGCAACAGGTGTAAGTGAAGGACTGCCATACACATGGCCCTGGGTTTGAATACAGGATATTCCATACACTTTTACTGCTGTTCCACTTCCCATTATAGTCAGTCTCACTTATAAAATTTGACATAATAGAGCTGATATTAATTAAATGTATGAAGGCTGAGACAGTACTATTGTGTCAATTATTAATGTATATATCTCTATATTATCATATTTATTATCACATGTATGACTGTGGATATACTGTGTACTAGATTCCTATAAGTATATTTCTGCTATCTGAGCTGGCTTGGCCTTCACATTTGCCTAACACACATACACAACCGCCTGTACATACAATAACCTTGAAATTGGAAATGCATTTATGTAATTCCTCTTTGCATGCTACTGTTGCACTCCACTTATCATTGTGCAAATGCGGTCCTTGGAGGTGCACACTGTGGAGCACAACAGTTTTAAGCAGTATGTGCATTCACAGTAAACGTGATGACAGTAATTGGTGGGAAAACATTCTCCATTGCTCTAGATCCACAGGAGACATGGCAAGTGTTTGTAGGGAAGGTGTCAAGTTTAGGACACAGAGATGGAGTATCCAGGAGTCCAAGATTTTTATTCGAATCCTAGTTAAGAACCACAGTGCCAGGATTCTTCAGGAGACTATTGTGGCTCCCAGTATATGGCAGTAGCTTGGGATAGGTTAGCCCGGGCTGTAACCAGTGCCACCATTATCCCTTGCACTGGTGAACAATGTAGGCATTACTAAAATGACCTCTGGAGGAGGAAGAGGACTCAATCCAATTGGTTATACAACATGATTGTGTTGTGGTCGCCCCTCTCTCTGGAGGTGACAGTCCAAATTCAGTTAATATTTTACAGGTATGTTCACTTTAGACTGTTAAATAAACGAATATCTATGTTCTTTCTTACCTCCTTCCTGCACATTCCTGCCCTACTCTTCCTTTGTTCTTCCCCTGCTTGCTTGCCATTTCACCACTGCCCTATCTTCCCCATTACCTTCCATTAATGCATTATTGTGTAATGGTGCACATCGTGCACCAATGAGAAGCAATGGTAATGAAAGTAGTTAAAAGTATTACATATAGTTGTACTTGAATGAAGTAACATCTGGCCCCAAAAGAAATGTATGACTACATTAACTGCATTAACACATGCTGCCACAGAGTCAGTTAAGTAGCAGGTGTATTCCAGGGACTCAAAACTAATTGTCAGACTTTGTTGTTCCCCCTGTTTACTCTCCATTTCACCACTTTCCTATCTACCCCATTTTAACACATTTAATCTGGTCAAAAAATAGAATCACACACAACACAATGCTGCTTAACCCTGCTACAGTATGCCAATACTCAGAGACACACCTTGTATCAACAATTCATGTCATTGCTTTATCACTCTGTAACGAAAAGTATTTTAAAATATTAGATACACCTGTATTTGAACCCAGACCATTTTTTATTTTTTCATTTATTTAACATTTGACATAGAAAGTCTGACTAGGACAGAGCCTATTTTCAGCAGAAGCCCTGGGAGAAATACTTCAGACACATGTCTGTGGAATGAAACCGGACCACCCAGAGGAAACCCACTCAAACACAAGGAGGATATGCAGACTCAACACAGAAAGCACCCCAGCCCAGAATCGAACTGGAGAACCTCTTGCTGTGAGTCAACAATATTAACTGCTGCACTACTGCACTGCCCTCAAAAGGAATGCATCAATGCATTAAAATTTGCTACCATGGAGTCAATTAAGCAGCAAGTGTATTTCATAGACTCAGTACTAACTGTCAGGCTTTAGCAATATGTCTGACATTTATGCACTGCCTACTTATGTGCAAACATTTGTATCTCACATGCGTATGCATTTTGCTAACTGCCTTGCTCTGGAAATGTTTATATTATGCTGTTTTACTGCTGCTTACTGTCCATTTCCTGGGTAAGACATGAAATTACATGTGTAAACATTATAAACTGAAGGCCCTATCTAACAATATTTGTCATATATTTACAATATAGCCATCTGTTGCCACCCCCCAAGCACTGCAACCCTGATGTCTCAGTACTTTTTTCTACACATATATCAACCACAGTACAAAATGTAATATCAAATGCTGTGTGTTATGCAATGCATATCAATCTTGTAACATGCAAAGCTACAACTGTTGACCCATGTGCCTAAAAACACTTATCTTTAAGGCTAGGGAAGGAATCAGCATTGACCGGATCCACAGAGTCATAGGTGGCCTTCAACACACTTGCACCTACCCGTTCTGTTTTTGCAAGGGTAGATTTTACTTATTGAACCTGTGGACTTCTTGGATACTCCCCTACAGACCTGGATGAGTGATAACATAACAGGACATACCAACTATATTGACTTACTTAAGGCCTTTGACTCTATCCTCAATTCATGTGTCATAGTGAAGATTTCCCATTTTGGAATTAAGCCATATAGTAGTACAGGGATAGGCAACTGGCTCACTGAAATAACCACACTCTCAAAGTTGGGGACTGCACCTCCACCAGTAACCAATTACCATTAGAATACCACAAGGGTCTGTGTTGGGAGCTCATCTGTTTGCAGACTATTTCCCTGAAGCACAGGCAATGGTAGATGGCCTGTGGTTTACCAAGTTTTCAGATGACTAGTACCTGGATACACTTATATAGAGTCCCCCAATGATGATAACATATTACTGAAGGAGTTGACACACACAAATTATTGGTGCCAAACTCACGGACTGAACCTTAAAGCATACAATGGCTCATTGTCCCCTTTGGCAATGAAGTACCCCTGCTAATTATGATATACATAGCACCCCCCTAAGCTCAAACACAGTGTTGTGAAACTTGGAAACACATGTTGATAGCAATCTACACTTTCATCACTATGTATCCATAATGGTGATACACACATTCTGTATTGTGCACATCATACATATTGACATCACATCCAAGAACAGTATGGTCGTATCTCTGCTGTACTCTACCTTTATCAGAGCACTAATCAAGTACAATACCCCACTCTACTCTGCATGGCTCTGTACCTAATCCAGGTGGGCTTCTATTGACTCAGTTGTTCCTGTATGTAGGAGACAACTACTTAGACATTCATGTTCCATACTGATTGTACTTGGAGAAATAACAACAATGGCTTTTAATGGTGTGTTCCATCTAATTGAGTAGGATCATTGCTTTGGTGGAATACTATTGAACTGGACAGTTACTGTGAACTTTGGTGAGACGATTTGAGACTTTGAGCATTTACATGATTAAAAGTCGAAAAGTGTTTCTCCTTCATGGAAAATAGCTATTTCATGAACTATCAAAGCATTCATTAGGACCGCTATTTTCTGGCCTGTAATTTTATGGGCAGGATTATTATCTTGGCTAAATATTATTGAATGGGATACATATTGTGGATTGGGGTGCTGAAACTTGAATTGAACAACAGCTTATGTCGGAAAGTGGGTTTTGCACTTTACTGTGTTAAGTAATCCAAACAATATTGGCAAAATTTAATAGACTTCTGTTTAGCAGCAGGTCTTGATATCACAGTGTTGGTTTGATTAAGGTTGTACATCAAGCTTTTTGCTTTACTGAATGCTGTTCAGTTGTCCTTTTTTAACACAAGTATTTATAAGTGTGGGTGGGGCAGATATCACATTGACACCTAATATCTTGATATTTTGGGGTTTTATGACATCCTATATAGGGAACGTAGCATCACATTTAATAATATATCGATGCAAGATTGACATTGAAATTTTTGGATGTTCAGGGTGTGACTTGAACATTTTGAAACACACCTATTGAACATTATATGTGAGGGCTATTATGGTTCCCTAGCTGTATTTTGTAACCTTGTTTTTTGGGGTTCCATGGCATATTAAGTAGGGAACATAGCATTGCATGTAATAATTTGCTGACGTGGGATTGTACGACATCAGAAAATATTTTGGATATTGGGAGGTTTAAAGTTTGATTAGAATATTTTGGACACACCCATTGGATACTATATGCGAGGGCTATTATGGTTCTCTAGGCATTTACTGCTATGGACTCCAGGAGAACTCTAGGTTCTCGCAAAACCTCCATATAAAAGCTCACTCTACTGGCAGCTGGCACCCTCCATTTTGATACCCTATTTCTTGTTATTTTCACACTCTGGTGCCACAAGGGCAACCTGAGTTAGTGTAGTGCTATCTTTTGAGTAACTTTATAGCATACAAAAGTACAATTTGGAAAAGTAACACTTACTTTTTGTTACCCATTTTTTATCCTGGTGGATTCAGCCCCGCCCCACTACCTCTACATTTATACAAGCCTTATCACATCCACACCTACACTTCACACCATCTCCACCACTCACATCTCCTCAAGTCATTATTACATCACCCCTCACCACACAACTCATATATAATACATCCCTACTTGTCCTAATTACACCTCCACTCATATATAATACATCCCCACTTTTCTTAACCACACCTCCACATTTAACCACCTCTCACTTCCATAGCTATGACTATCATGCAACTGAGTCTTAGTTGCCTTCTCATAATTCTATATAACTGCATATGCTATCAATCCGCACATATCACTAAACTAAATAGCCCAACACTATATTATGCACTCCCACACACTGACTCCTCACATTATATTAATATCTCCCCACAACTTTTCAAGAACACCACAACTGATCAGTTTAAAACAAAACACATATACATTCACTCCAGCTCCAAAAAAAACACAATACTTTCTTATGCTCATCTCCAACCTCAAGCATCTGAACCACAGTTTCAGTCATAGTACCAGGCTCAAAATAAGTGGGGACATCCACCCTAACCTAGGCTCAAATCCATCCTGTCCAACACAAACCATTTTGGCACAAACAACGAAACAAACACCCCCAACTATCTTTTTCCCTGGGCAAACATCCAAGAATGAGAAAACAAACCATCTCTCAATGCTAAATATCAATATTAGAAGTATCAAAAATAAAATATCAGACCTCCAGGCCACTATAGCACACTACTCTCCAGATATAGTTGCTATAATAGAAACCTGTCTAAATAAGAACATACCTGACTCAGAAATTCTCCCAGCCGGCTACAATATCATTATGGAAGACAGACCCCTACGTAAGATAGGTGGAACTGTCATACTATTAAAGTCCAACTTAACACTACTTAACATTCCCAACTCATACTCTACTTCCAATAATTGGTAAATAGTGATCTCACAACTCCAACTAAACCCCAAAAAGTCCATCACAATCATTGCCAGACAGTGTAGCCCCACTGCACAAGGTTAAGGTTAGAGCCTCTCAAAACTGCTGGCTCAGTAAAGAAACCAAACAAATCCTTAAGTCCAGAGACACTGCATGACTCTACTATCAAAGAACTAAGGGCATCCAAAGCCTAACTAACTATCAAGAGCTGTGTAACCATGCAAAAAAGTGCATTAGGCAGGATAAAAAAAAAACTACTATACTACCTTACAAACTAAATACCAACACAATCCCCAGAAATTCTGGAAAAGCATAAACCAGTTACTAAAACCCACCCAAACGACTACCCCCAAACCAACCACCCCGATACTAAACTTTCTCTTGAAACACAATTCAAGTCCCACTTTGTGAAGTCAAGTCTATCCCTAGTACCACAGAACAATTCCAACCTCACCATCCCTCCTACCATAGATACTAATTCATGCTTTACCCTCAAACAGTACCCACCAGCTCCATTAAAAGTATACTCATTAAACTAAAAACCTCATCAACCACAGCTGACCAACTCTCTAGCTACTCCTTAAAACTTACAGCAGATGCTATTGCAATCCCAATCTCAACACTTATAAACAGATCCATTGCTGCAAACTTAGTGCCCAAACTCTGGAAAATATCCCATGTTACTCCCATACACAAAGGAGGGACCTCCACTGAACTTAACAACTACAGACCCATTGCAATACTCTTCCCCCCTGGCTAAAATCTTAGAAAAGTGCATTCATACCCAAGTACTAAAACACCTAATAGATAACAATATCATATCCCCTACCCAACATGGTTTCAGACCAGCCTACAACACCACTACGGCCATACTCAGCTGCACAGACACAATAAACCAACTCAAAAATAAAGGCCTTCACGTGTCAACTCTCTTTGGATATGTCTAAAGCATTTGATACAGTATTCCATCAAATCCTGTTAAATAAATTATACCACTATAACCTATCTAAATCCACTCTAATCTGGTTCCACAGCTACTTAACTGACAGATACCAGGCTGTGAAATGAGAAATTTCTCTCTCACCTCTGTTACCCATAACTACAGGAGTCCCACAGGGGTCTATTTTAGGACCTCTACTTTTCACAATTTTACAAATGACCTCCATACCTCCACTCAGCATGTTTCTATCATTCAGTATGCAGATGATACAACTCTAATCTGCGCTGCACAAAATACTCCCACCCTCCTGCAAACTACTCAGTCAGCACTCTCTGATGTTGAAAACTACCTTACCAAGGCCCAATTTATCCTCAATCCCAAGAAAACACAGCTAATGATTATAATCAGTTCTAATAAAAATATCAAGAGCAGTCAGTTCACCATCTACTCTAAAAACTCTATCACACCAGTGACACAGACCAAGCTACTAGGAATAACCATAGACTTCCACCTAAAATTTGACAGTCATATCAACTTGACCATAAAAAAAGTACATGCCAAACTAGGATCTCTCTACCCCTTAAAACATTCCTCACCAACAATTCAAGGGCCACCATTGCACGCTGCAAACTTCTATCCACCCTACTGTATGCATCCCCCATTATAACTAATCTCAATAAAACTGACCTAAGCAAATGGAAGCCTGTTACAACAGAATTGCCCTCTTTGGTACTAATTGCCCATATCGATCCCACCATTGTTCTGCTCTATGCCAGCTCCACTGGCTTGAACTGCCTAACCTACTGACTTATAATCAGCTCTGCCTTTGCCATGCTTTATATTACTTCCCCAATAAGTCCTGCCCTAAATAACCTAGTTCAACAGTACTCAGCCACAAGGCCTCTTCTATCATCAAGCAAATTATTATTACAAGTCTCCAACAGTAATAATAGTTTTGGTGATTCACTATACAGTAATACAGTGGCAAAAAATGGAACACCCTCCCCATAGCATACAAAACACATTCTCTAAAGCCTCCTTTAAAAAACTCATCCGGCAACATCTGGCTGAAAGCTGGCAATGCCATGACTGCTCACCAGGCTACAGCAATCAAACAATACACATTTACTTATTCCCATCTTACTTTACTAAATTCCTACTTCTCAACTAAACTTGTTCAAGTTAAATTACTGCTACAATCTAAACCAAGACATAAGCTACTACTATCACTAGTCCAGTAACAACTGGCAATAAAACATATTACTAATAGAGATTTACCTACCTCTGCTGAAACGGTCTTAATTAGTATATATTAGTTAATTGCTTAATTAGTAGGTATTAGTATTGCAAAATAATCTAATGTACTATGCTAAGTAGTGTACTGTGTTTCAATCCACAAATGTATACTATGGAATCTTATTATCTATTATTACTATTAATGAATATTCTTTGCTTCTCTACATTTGTACTGTTTTAATACCAATGTAAAATATGTTATTCCTAAGCTTTCCATGTATTGTGATGCTGTTTAAGCACTTAAATGTATCTGTAATTTGTCTTTCTCTGTGGAGCTTTCCTCCTGGTTCTTTGCTGAAAAAGGGCCTCTGGCTTAGACAGACTCCCTCGGTTAACAAATGTAAAATAAAAATAATAAATACATTTGGAAAAAACACAGGGATGTGCCTGAGAGACTAAAGGGCCTCCAAACATGACATACATGCAAATACTGAAAGACCTGACAGTGTACTCAGTATCATGCAGGCTGCCGAGACTCTGTCCTACTGGAAATGCTGCACATCTGCAATTCAAATGGGACAAGAATAACTTGACCCAGGGTTCTCAGTCTAGCATCTGACATAAACAGGACATGCTGGGGAGACAGATATATTCTCCAATGACTCACACTTCTCTGTAATAGGCTCCCATTGTGTGTGAATCAGTGCTCCTCAATGACCCCGTTCAAGTGCAACCTTGACTATTGGTTGGGTGATTGTAAAGCCACCTCGGGATAGCACCTATGTCCCGCATGGATAGGGCCAGTTAGTGTTGCTCACAAAATCGCTTTGCTAACAATGACCATCCAACTATGCTCAATAAGTGTACTTGTCTTTTTACTCAGTTAGGCTTCTAAACACCATAGGGACATTAGACTAGTAGCGTTTTTTATATATATATATATATATATATATATATATATATATATATATATATATATATATATATAAAGCTATGAGCCTGTGCAGGTCTCCCAACATTTTGTCTCCTGTATTGCCCACTAATGTCATCTATTATAAGTTCACCTGCAGTCTTGTAAAAGTCAAACTTGTGTTGTGGTGCTTGTGTAATGTACAATGTTCTGTAGTCTGTGTTTTTAGGTAGGGGCTCTATTCTCACTGCAGTTAACTGGGTGCATGTGTGTCTGTGTCTCTCCAGAACAACAGCATCCTACATTTACTGCTCCAATACTATGAAATGACAGTATTTTGATGCTTGCACATACCTACACATCCATTTCATGCAGGTCTCCTAAATTCTTCTCTCCAACATGCACTGCTGATGTCATCCACTATAAGTTGACCTGCAGCCATATAAAAGTCAGACTTGTGCCATGGCACTTTCATAAAGTACTGAGTTCTGTTGTCTGTGTACTTAGATAGGTAGGGGTTCTGTTCTCACTACAGTCAATGGTGTGTGTGTGTGTGTGTGTGTGTGTGTGTGTGTGTGTGTGTGTGTGTGTGTGTGTGTGTGTGTGTAGTCAGAAGAACAGAACTGTGAGTCCTACAGTTACCACTCTAATCCCATGACTTAAAAGCATTTTAATACTTGCACATGCCTGCAGATCCATTTCATGCAAGCTTCCCAACTTCTTCTCCCCAATATGCACTGCTGATGTAAACCAATATAAGCTGACCTGCAGCCAGTAAAAGTCAGACTTGTGCCATGGCTCTTGCATAAAGTAGTAATTTCTGTATACTCTGTACTTAGATAGGTATGGGGTTCTATTCTCAGTGTATGTGTGTGTGAACTGTTATTGCACAAGGAGCAGATCATCACCCAACATGTAGGATACTGTATTATTCTCCTCGACACACACTGCTGATGTCATCAGCTATAATGTGTTGTCTGAGACACTCCAAGTTGGACTTGAGTTGTGGTGCTTGCATAAAGTACTGTGTTCTGTAGTCTCTGTACTTAGATAGGTAAGGGTTCTATTCTCACTGTAGTCAACTGTGTGTGTGAGAGAGCTGTAGCTTGACATTACAGAGAGCATTTTACAACAGCATGTGGGTCACTGTTATATTTTCCTCAACAGACACTGCTGATGTCATCAGCTATAAAGTGTTGTCTAAGACACTCCAAGTTAGACTTGTGCTGTGGTGCTTGAGTAAAGTACTGTGTTCTGTATTCTGTCTAGTTAGGGGTTCTGTTCTTACTGCAGTCAACTGTTTGTGTTTGGGCACTTCCTTAATAGGAGAGAGAGCATTTTACAACAGCATGTGGGACATTGCTTTTACCATCTTCCTCTCAACAGACTCTGCTGATTTGCCATTGTGCATTATACACATCAGAGCAGGGTCAGAGATGTCTTGTGGTCCAGGCACAAGTCACCTAATCCCTTCCAATACAGATTTCAGGAAGAGGGCTTTCACTATATATCCACGTACGTCATGGCATTGTTTGTAGGACCTGTATTTTCTTGATGTGAAAAGCCCGTGGTCTGTCCAGCTGCTGCAGGTGTCTGGTGAGGTACATGCAAAAGGAAGCATTATACTGTATTAGTGTTCAGATGAGGTTTAAGTACAGGACTGTTATATCCTCCTCAGATCTGGATACAATGGCCTGACTTCTAAGGTGCATGACGTAGCCTTTCCATACCACTGTCGACACTTGCTTGAAGTTCACATTGCTATCTATGTGTGTTCCCAAATCTTGCGCCACTGGTTTTAGCATAGGGTGAGTGTTGTCAATGGTGTATTTACCAGGAAATTCCACTTTGCATAAGGAGCAGATCAATGCACATTCTGTATTTATTAGTAGACTGTGTGGCTTTGCCCCTCTTGTACTAATAGTAACATCATTGATGGACTCAATGATTGCAACCGATATGCATGAATCAGCAAACTTAGTAAGCTGCAGGTTGTATTTTGTAGACTGGACTGTTGAGAGATAGATTCTAAACAGTACAGAGCCCAGCACAAATCCTTGAGGTGCACCAATGGTGACAGCTGCAATGGTAGAGGTTGCTTCACCCACTTTCACAGTATGCAGTCTATCAGTGAGGACACGGGTTAACCATCTAATGACATGTGTTAATCCCCAATTGATAGAGTTTGTCAATTATACCTGAGTAGGGGGTTTGTCCAAACCCTAGGACAAATCAAGATAAGCAGTATGCACTGTGTTACTTTCATGCAGGCCATTAACACAGAAATAATGGGCTGTGACAACATCAGAGATCACCTACTTGACATGGTGTGATGCACACTTCAACACACCCTCCAGATAGACTATGTTCCTGTAGAAGAGTTTACATTGATATGCATCCATCTGAGTGAGCTGGGTACAGCATCTGATAGACACATCCTGACTCTCCTGATCTGTTAGATAGACCAACATGTCATCATGGACCTTCTCAAAATAGGCACTAGCAATATCCTGGCTGTGTGCAACAGATGTGTGAGTTTGTGATGTTACATATATGTCTGTTACATCTGTCAGATGTCCTCAAAGAGCATCATCCTGTAGAACCTAAAAAGGTCAAGTCAGTCAAAAGGAGTCCACACTGAGGTACTCACTCTACAATGACAGATGTGGCCATCAACACCTATATCACCAAGTGGGTAGAACAGTGGATCACATACATGGCATCTAAATATGTAGAAATGTGTGAAGTGACTTATTTCTCATGTTCAGTGATCAAGTGTGTACATCAGGGTCTGCTAGGCCCTTTCCTGTCCATGACTGAAATCACAGACATCAAGAATGACATACAAATCCCGTATTCCAACACCTGACTGGAAGACTACAGACGGTGGACAGTCACTGAATCCAACCTTAATATTGGTATAATACAGACAGTATCAACACACAACAAAGATTGCTGCCACAGCCATGACAACACATAGGTTCATAGGTTCATAGGTAGGTACTAGGCTAATGGCCCTAGGGCCTATATAAAACTAGTCAATTATTTTCATGTACCCCTGTTGAGCAGATCCACAGAAGTGATCCCCAGTGTGAATTTCCTATTTACCATCCAATCATCAAGATTTTTCTTGAAGAGTGCTAATGAGGATCTTTGTTTGATACAAATAGATAGTTTGTTTCAGAGTATGGGAAGTCTCTGGGACAGGAATCTATCCCTCCAGCATGTTCTGTTTATTGTGATGACAAGGTTTAGGTCTCTAGAGCATGTAGCTCTGAGAGATTGGGATTTCTTTAAGTGAAGCTTGTCCAACAGCTGTGGGTTTGACATAGCTTTGTATGTTAGGCAGAGATCGCCTCTGAGTAGGCAATATGCAATGGAGTAAAGCTGTAGTTTTTTTAGAGGGTCTGTGTAGGGCATCTGTTTGAAGCTGTTATCCTCTTTGTATGGTATTTCTGTGGCCTTTCCAGTTGTTGTAGATGTCTTGTGAGGTAAATACCAAAAGGGGCATTGAACTCTATAATGGGTCTAATGAGTGATGAGTAGAGGGGAACAATGACCTCTTTTTTCCTGGATGAGAAAGCTTTTGTTATGAGGTGTGCCATGTAGCAGGATTTCCTGACTACTGTGGCGATGTCATTATTAAAGGAGAGACTACTGTCCACCTGTGTCCCAAGGTCTCCTATCATACTTTTGGTGTTACGTAGACTACCACCTATGTGGTAGTTCTTGGGTAGAGTTTTTACCAAAGGGGATGACAATGCACTTTTTGGCATTGAGCTTGAGGCCATGGCTTTGACACCAGGCATCTGTCTCAGTGAAGCCCTTTTGTAGGATGTCCACATCATTAGGAGTTTTGATTATGGCTCCTAGTTTGCAGTCATCTGTGAACTTCATTAGCCAAAGACCTTCTGTGTCAGCCTGTACTTCAGAGAAGTAGACACCAAACAGGACAGGACCCAGAACTGAACCCTGTGATACTCCACTTGTCACTGGTCTGAAATCAGATTTGGAGTCTGCTACTTTCACAGTGTGGGTTCTGTCAGTGGGCCATTTGGCAACTCATTTTATGATATAGGGATTTATACCTAGTTTAGTGAGTTTATCTATTATTCCAGAGTGCGGGATGGGGTCGAAAGCCTTGGCGAGATCTAGATAGGATGTGTGAACCACCTTACCCTTGTCTATGGCTTTGGTGACTGCTTCAAAGACGTCTGTCAGGTTTAGGAGACATGATCTGCCTTTTACAAACCCAAACTGGGTGGGGTGCAGAGTTTGGAGATTACCAATGTCTTTGTTTATAAGTTCCGTGATGATACATTCCATGTCCTTGCAGACCAGGCTCATCAGGCTAATGGGGCAGTAGTTCCTGCGGTCCATGTTAGCTCCCCCTTTGTGGAGTGGGACCATCACTGTGTGCCATTCAGTGGGAGAAAGCCTGAGGTGAGGCTATGATTGAACATGGTACTTAGGTGGGGTGCCTGTTCATTCTGCAGTTCATGTAGAATGCAGCCCGGGATGATGTCAAATCCCATGGATGCTGTGTTTTTGGCTTTGGAGAGTTTGGTTTTTACCTGTGCAGCCGTGATTACAGGAACTCTGCATTCTTCCTGTATAGAGATGGGCCCTTTAGGGGGTGAGAGGGGGGTAAAGTTAACACTGAACCTATCTGCCAGTATGTTGGCAATATCAGTTGGCTCTGAATATTTAGTGCCATTGTGCTGTAACTCAGAGCAGATCTGAATATTGCCACTGAAATTCTTGACATAGCCATAGAATGCTTTGTGGCTGTCTTTAGAATCAGTGGCAATTTTGTTTTCATAACTAGCTTTGGAGGATTTTATGAGGGATCTCAGCTTCTTACTGAAGCTGACCAGGGAGTTCCTCCAGTCATGGGATTTACTCTTTTTTTTTAAAAGTTTCTTTTTTCTGTTTAGAGTTTGTTTATGGCAGAAGACCACCTGATTGGCTTCCTTTTTTTGGAGGATACATCTTGGTTCTGTTAGAGATAGCAAGACCCATGCACTCGTGTAAGTGCTTATAAAGTGATTTGTGTAGGATTCAACAGTCGTATCTCTATTGTCCGTCTGCATGGGTGTCGTGAAGTTTGCCACTTTTGTCTTAAGAAGCATGAAGTTAGCTTTGGAGACATTTTTTACGGTGGTTTCCCTAATGGGGGGTTGGGGCGGGATGTGGATGTCTAGGGTGATTAGCTTGTGGTCGGATCTGACCAACGAGGAATTGACTTCTGGTGTGGAACACTGGTCACCCATGTTGGTAATGACCAGGTCTAGGATATTGCTGCCCCTGGTGGGGGTGTGGATAAGTTGATCCAAGGCATTGGAATTTATGAATTCCAGAAAACGTTGAGCAAAAGAGTCGGTACATGAGTAGTTTTCCCAGTTAATGGTGGGGTAGTTGAAATCACCCATTATTAGGGTGCTGGATTGTACCCTAATATTTTCCTGTGTATCAAGAAATGAGGAGTGGGAATCCTGGAGCATGGTGGGGGATCTGTAGCAAGCTACAATTTGGATTGCGGTCTTGCCCAGAGTTAGTTGCACTTGGATAATCTCGGATGCATTATGCTGAGCAACTAGTCTGGAGGTGTGGATATCCTTAATTAATATTGACACACCTCTGCCTTTAGTGTTTTGATCCAGGTTAGTTGGACGAAAGGTGTGGTATGAATTATAGCCTGGTAATGCCGGGGTGCTCTCTGGAGCCTTGAACCAGGTCTCTGTCACTGCATAGATGTCAATGTTCTCCATTTTAAGGAGTGCCGCGAGTGAGTGCATTTTGAGGTTTAGACTTCTACCATTGAGTAGCATTACCCTCAGATTTGTTTCATTATGCAAACAAATGCACAAACCAAGGATCATGTATACGTCACATGCTATGAGCAGACCAGTTGTTATGTGTCCTGTGTCCTGGGATATATGTATGTGGAATGCCCACCAGCATATGTCCACAGTGGTGAGTACTCCCTTGTACGTAACACAACTACTAAGTATGTGCATGATATCCACATGACAGGCAATAATACCTTCATAGTTCTCATGTCCCTCCATGCACATCTTCCAATGATGTGTAACTGAAGTGTACCACTTTTGTCACTGTGAGTTGTCAGACATATATTTGTGCATATCTAGGTATTATTTTTGTTGCATATCATTACTGTCTGATGGCATGGAACCCCCATCAATGTGTAACACCACATGGATGTGTAATATCTGTTTCAGTGATGCACTCATGACATACATAGCTGTTTAATGACATTGATGGCATGGTTTACATTCATGGCAGTGTGGATTTTGCCATCTATATGTCTGCCATGCACACCGGTCAACTAGCCTGTAGTGATCACAATGTCAAGTGTGTCTCCTCATACCTCTTGTATATGTTAGTGTCAGGAGAGTGGTCTTAATTACACTCATAGATTGCTGACATGGCCTAAGAGTTGTACAAGTGTGTTGGTGCGGAACCTTTTGTGCTCACTCAGAAACAGAAATGCTATGTCAGAGACATGGGTATTACTGGTGGTATTACTCTGATATTGTCCATGATTGTGTGTGATGGTTTTATTGTTGGCCATGAGCCTGTATCGGTGTCCTACTTGTTGGAAGCCTTTGCTGACAATACATGCATACTCAGGCAAATCAGTTTGCACAGCTTCACAATATGCACCTGACCCCATTTGTGTTTAACATCCATGATACATATTCTCTCCATTGTTCATGTCTGGAAGCTTATATCACACAGACATCTTCCACTGTTATGTCACCTTGTGTGACAGTCACATCATATACATTTGTCACTGTGCAGTCTGTACTGTGCCAAGTGGAGATATGATTAGTGTTCCTGGTGCAACTGTCTTCTTCCTTTTACATTTCCTCATGTGTGGTACATTACAATGTTTCACCTGTTCTCCTTCCTGGTTTTCATCCCTAAAAATTATCTGTGTGTCCCTATTAAATAAACACACTTCCCATGACTGTTTCTTATAAATGGCAGCCCATGTACCCTTACAGATCATTGACACAGCTTGTACAAACTGTCTGGAATGAGATTCCACAATACTCAGCTCTATATACACTATTCTGTCCTGTGCCTGCAACATGTACATTATTATATGAAAACCCTGGTGGCCCGTGTGGCATTGTATGCAATCCCTCTAGCCCAGTATGCTGGTGTCTACACATACACTGTCCTGTCTTGTCCCTGTAACATACTACATTAATATATGAAAAGCCCTGGTGGTCCGTGTGGCATTCCGTGCAAGCCTGCTAACCCAGTTTTCTATGCTGTAAGTAAGCTCACTATCCGTGTTGCTTTAGATGGTTTCCTGGTAACCATAAAACCCTGCTTGTTTATGTTTAAAGGTGAGCCATGGCATGAATATACATGAAGCGCTGCTGTTCACTGTGGAAACACGTAAACTCCATTAAGGCTTCGTGCAAAGTCTACACGGAGTTTTTGAATCCTAAGTATGGTGTAGTATTTATGCAAAGGAGAAAGCAAAATTAAGCAATACAAAAAAGCAGCACCAAAGATATTTGAAGAGAAATACAGGCAAAGACATCCAGCTATGGAAACTTTTACAATACAAAAAATAAGAAAACACAGGGGGGGGGGGTAGAAAAGAGGATGAGAAATGGAGAAATTAAAGAACTAGAAACTGAAGTTATGGATTATTTATTTATTTATTTATTTTATTTAACATTTGTTTATTGAGAAAGTCCAACTGGGACAGAGCCCATTTTCAGTGGAGGCCTGGCAAGAAACTATCTGCGAAGTTAAGGACTTAGTATAGAATATACAACTCTGGTAACCTCAGAGCATGATGGAACAGTGAGCCACCAAATTAAGGTGAAACAGGTGGAACAGGAAGAATCTGATAAGTTGCCACATGAAGATACTCTGGAGTCTTCAGTAGGAAAACCATAAAAAAGTTCAGTTGGAGTTCCACAGCAAGGGAAGGAACAGGAAATGGTGACAACTCTGGCACAGACAGTGTTGTGGAGTGATAGGCCAGTGAGTTTCTATGTGAAAGAGCAACAGATAACACAGGATGCAGCTAAAGAGAATATGCCAGAGGAAGATGTTCTGGAACTTGCTGTAGAATGCTCACAGAAAATGGAGAATAAAGAATGTGCCATCAGTCTAGAAGAAAAAGATCTAAGAGAAGTTTTGCTTGATTTAATTGAGATGGATAGGCATATTAAGATCAATTAAAAAAAGATTACAGAAAGTCAGTAAGACCCAAAATGTTAGAAGTCTGATAAAACAAATGAACCCAGTAATCAAGACTAGCAACAGAAATTCACATGATTTAACAGACGTAAATAGGGTATATTACTGTGCAACAAAATTAATAACAGATAAAGTCTTGCCGCAAAATTACAGGGCAATAAGGGAAAGGAAGGGACGAAATCAAATGTCATCATGGGAGTATTGATTAGAGAGTGCTATAAAGCAATTAAGACAAGAAGTGTCACTGTTAGTAGAGTATAAAAGGAGAAGACATCAACAAAATACTTAGAAAGATAGACGTGATAAAAGCAATGCGCATTAGAACAGACCAGGATCTATTGTGCACTATTGCAAATAATAAACTAAAAATACCAGCACAGGCAGAAAAACTTAGAAGATATGCAGATAAATATAAAGAAAAAGTGCAAAAATAAACAATTCATTGATGATCCAAGAATGTTTTATAGTGAATTGGGAAACAAAGCAAAAACAATGGAAACACCACGAATACAGAAGAAACAGACACATTTCGGAGAAATATCTATGAAAATCCAATGAAACATAACAAAAATGTTAAATAAATAGAAGAAGTCAAAGAAACAGTAAGAAGTTGGAATGTTTAGGACATGAAATGGGATGAGGTAATGGCTAGAGAAATTGAAACAAAATTAAGAAAAGCTCCTAAATGGAAAACCCCAGGTAGTACCTAACTTCTGGCTAGAAGTATTAACATCATGCACGAAGATTTGACCATCAGTAAGAACTACTTATATGCACACCTAATTGCACATCAACCTAGTTAACAACAGGAGAAACAATATTCCTCCTTAAGACTGAAACTTCAAGCTACCTTAAAAACTATGGACCAATAGCTGTATACTGGAGCTGATGCCGACAGTAGTCATTTAGAAGAAACCTCAATCATGGCAATAGAACAAAAGAGTAGCAAACGTTAGTCATATGTTGCTAAATAAAGTCGTAATGGAGAATTGTAAAAAGTGAAGAATCTAAGTATGGCATGGCTAGATTACAAAAAAATATTTAACAGCATCCCACATTCATGGAAAAAGAAGTGCTTACAGATTTATAAAATGCACCCTACATTGATCAGTTACATTACAGTGACTATGAAACAGTGGCAAACCTTTTTGTAGTTAAGCCATGATAAGGGAGAAATCATTATCTCAGGAAATACAATTCAAAGGGGAAAACAGGTTGCTCTTAACACATTAAGATGTCTACTTAACAGAGTAGGTCATGGTTACAGTTTGGCTCCCAGACAACAAAAAAGCATAAAGATTTTTCATCTTCTTTTTGTGGACACTTTAAAAGTGTATAGTTCATTAGATGAGGAGCAGTAACCTGGATGTGGTCAAAACTTTCTCTGATGATATAAGAATGTGATTTGGTCGTGATAAATGTGCAAAAGCAACATTTCAAACAGGAAAGCTGCAGCACCAAGAAAATATCAGTCGGAGACAGGGATGAGATATAAAGGGACTTGAGCAAGAGGGAGTGTATAAATATTTGGGAAGTGATGCAAGACTGACAATAAAAAATGAACAAATGTGAACAGAACTCAGTAAAAAATATTAGAAGACTAAAGTTAATATTGAAAACAGCTCTGACATCTAGGAACAAAGTCCAAGCTAAAAGCCAGTTTGTTGTTTCTCTTCTAACCTACAGTTTTGGGGTGATTGTCTCCAAAAGGTATTGGATCAGTTGGACAGGAAAACAAGAAAAATGCTTTACACTTATTAAACGATATATAAAAATCAGTGTATACCAACATTATATATCCTTCATTCTGAAGGTGGTATGGGCCTCCTCAAAATTGATTACACATATAAATCTGCAATCATTGGACTGCATACATATCTGCTGGCCACATCATATCTAAACATAGTGAAAATTTTGAAACCTGAAGGAACAAATCTAAAGATGACGTCCCTGCTTAGTTTAGCAGAAGCATATTGGTGTTCAAGAAGGAATGGAAACCAAACCAAACAAAAAGTAGACAAAAATCAATCAGCAACTGAACGTGCCAAAAATGAAAGAAAAATTATAAGGAGAGGGATCAGATGAGAAGACAAGAAAAGTGGAAGAGGCACAAATATAGTTGCAAGTACAGAAAACTCTTGGAACAACCTCATGTCGATCAGGGTATGACACAGAAATGATTAAGGAGAGGTGAATTTAAACCAAAAGCTAAAAGGTTAATAATGACAGCCAAGGACAGTGGACTATATACAAGTTGGTTTACAAAGTCCATTGAACATTTGGAAGAAACAGATAAATGTAGGTTTTGTAAAAAGAATCGTAAACAGTTGCACATCTTCTTGCTGGGTATGATGTACTCATGGCAGGTGGCATAATAATGTGGCAAGACTGTTGCATTGGGTATCGTGTAAACTGTACAATGCAGAAGTAGCTGAGAAGCATTGGAAAGATGAATTACAAAGCATTATGGAGAATGATGAAGTCTAGATCACATAGGATCACCCATTACTAACAGTTCAATAAATAGATGTGAGGAAACCAGATACAGTAGACAATGAAAAAAAGACAAATGTAGCATTTATCATTGAAATTGCTTCACCTAATGATTGCAGTGTCTTACGTACAGAGACCCAAAGTCATGAAATATCAGGACTTGCAGGCAAAAACAAGAGCAATAAAGAAGAAAGATACACCGACAGTTCCAATAGTAGTAGGAGCAATAAGTCTAATAAAAAATAATCTACAGTTGTATTTAGATATGCTACCAATACATGTAACTCTTTTATGAATTACAGAAGGAATCAGTTCTTGGCACATTCTGGGTGCTGTGAAGAACACTTTTGGCTAACATCAAAGATTGAAACAATACTAATTTCATAAACTTTAATTATGTATTGACTTAGGAATGGGGTCCATTCCCATTATGGTATTATAAACCCAAAGTACTCTGAGAAATTAAACTGGAAGAGGCATCCTTGGATATTATCAGAGCTGACCAATGCAGTGTTTTTGGCCTTAGAGACTGCATCTAGGACCTCCTTCCTAGTGATAGTCATGGGCTTTTGTTTGATAGTATATCCTGGGGAGTGGCTGGGGAGAGAGAGAGAGAGAGAGAGGGGGGCAAAGATAAAATTCAAGCCAAATATGTCAGTCAGCAGGCTTGCTATATCTTCCAGCTCCATGTGGGTGTCTCAATTTACAATTTGTTCTGCACATTGCTGAGTGCTGCCTCTGAGGTTTCAGACATAGCTAAAGAAAGCCTTGAGGTTGTCCTATGCCTGGGAGGCTATCTTTGCCTGACGTTTGACTGTGCCAGACTTAATTTGCCCTCTTAGTTGTTTGTTTATATTGATGAGTGCTTTTATCATGTTGGGCATAACACTTCCTAATCTTAGCTATGACTTTGGATTCCAACAGGGTGGTTTGTATTTTTAGTTAGTTTTAGGCTTATTTCTGGTAGGCACAGCTATCTCTATGGATCTATTGACATGACTGAACATCAAAGCACCTGTTATAATTTATTTACATATATCATTTGGCAACCAGGTAGGAAGACTGATTAGTGACTCTTATCAGCCATTACCTGTGCCAGATAGTAAATACAATATCGTAATAGCATAAATGCAAGTAGAAACATCAATAATAAAGCACATGTGAACAGAAGCATATGTAAGAATGTAATAATATAAATATAAGTCAAAATAATAATAATACCAAGTTGTCATATAAAAGAAAGGTAATCAGAAACCAAGTGTATAAGTGAACAAAAGCATAGGTATTTACAGAACAACAAACAATGTTGAGGCACTTCAGAGTATTGAATTTTGCAAAATTTTACCTTTACTCAGCTGTTATAGACAAACTCACAAATTCAGGCCAAAATCCGTATGTCACCTAAATGGCTCACATATAGGACACATGAAGGTAGGGTGAGGGAATCCACTTCCACCAAGAAGCCTGTTAGTGGTGTCCCACAGGGATCAGTACTGGGATCTCTCCTGTTTGAACTATGTTTCTCTGAAGTCAAGGCAAATGTAGACGGCCCTAGGTTGACCAAATTTGCTGAAGACTGCAAGCTGGGTGAAATTACTAAATCCTCAAGCATGGAAATATCGTCCAGGAAGGTCTGACACAGACCAATAACTGGTGCCGAAACCATTGCCTAAAATTCAATGTAAAAAATGCATAATTATACCGTTTGGGAAGACAACACCCCTGCAAATTACAATATTGCTAACACTCCCCTATGAGTAGACCCAGGTGTAAGGGACTTGGGAACTCAGGTTGACAGTAACCTGAACTTTGATCACCATATGTCCATGGTTGTGAGAAAATCCTTCTACATTACACAACTTATAAGTAATGGCATGACATCTAGATCTAAAAATATCATAATCCCACTATACTCAGACCTCATTAGAACAATAATCGAGAATAATGCAGCCTTCAGTATGTAAATGACCAGGCATTTGCATCAGCTGGATTGACACAGAGATTCCTCACTAAAAGAATATGTGGTGTAAATAATATGTCATATACATAGCACCTCAAAGCACTATCCTTATACTCAGTCTCTTACAGACTACTGAGGGGGGATCTATACCTAACCTACAAGGCTTTCTCTGACCATGCCCAGCCATGATGGATCTGCTACACATTGTTAAAGCAAACAACACTAAAATTACCTGATCTAAGGATCTAAATCTCATCTGTGATATAAACAAACATGTTGGAGGGACAGGTATGTGTCTCAGAGATTACCCCTTCTGTGGAACAGACTGCCCATTCATGTGAACCAGAGTTCTTCCCCAAGCCTATTCAAATGCAGTTTGGACCAATGGATGGTAAATCGCAAATTAACCCCTGGCTTGTTGCCTGCAGCCCTTACGGACTGACGGTATTGATAATTGGGAAAAGTGATGTATGAATGGCTAAGCTTAAAAAGACTCTAGGGCCATTAATCTGGTAACCTCCTATGATCCTATGAATTAGACAAACTAGAAACTCAGTGGGTAGTGGTAAGGTCTGGCAGTTAGCTTAGAGGCTTAAGGAACTGTTAACAAGCTGTTTCCTGTGGTCCAGTGGTACAAGGTTTGATTCTCTCAGCCTCCGTTCTTAATTGTGTGACTCTGAGCAAGTCAGTTAATCAGACACTGCTCCCAGACTGAACCTGAAAAAGATCCATGGAGATCAGTGCTCTACCCTGGAAAACAAATACAAATACAATTATGTAGAATGATTCATCCCATATTCAGCCTTAGGGCTTGTTACGTAACTCTTCTTTAGGATCCATGATGACAGATTACTTTTCAGTACATTTGACATTGTCCTTGAAGCAATTTCAACTATGTTCGTTAATAAGGTGGACATAAACCTCTTGAAAAAATATTTATTTTATCAATTTTTGCCTGATAAAATTGACTTGTGGAATGTGCTAAATAAAATATGAAAAGCAGCAGCAAAAAAGAGAACGGCAAGAGTCGTATGAAGGATAGCGCCAGACCACATAAAATATAACCAAGAGCTTTAATACGGTAAGCGCTTTCACCACTATCTGTGGCTTCCTCAGACCATACACAAATACAAAAGCACATAAAAACACATTTATAAAGCACTCCCTGTTTAACTCATTAACTTGTAAGACCACTCCCAATCAATCAGGTTGCATTAGATACACCCTCTCTTAAAAGCATCATTCCCTTTATATGGAAAATATGAAAAGCATTTTAAACGTGAATGATAATTGTTTTGACAAACATACCGGGGTGGAGTGTGATGTTATATTGCTTTACATTTATAATAATGAGGAAAAAGGTGTGGAAGGAATACATCTAGAGAACTAGGTTTTAGGAATCTGGTCAGAATGAGAACTTGGGTATAAAGCAATGGGACGAGGTTTGTGTGCCAAGAACGCAGGTTACATAATGAAACCGAGTACTGTCAAGGAACAGCCAGGCTATCAAAAACAGACTTAGCAGCCAGCCTGAGGGCGTGAAATCTCCAGGTCTTTAAAGCCCAACGAAAAGTGAATTAATAGCCATTTAGGAGTAGAGATGTCCTACATCTTCCTAAATCCTGAAAATCCCTAACCCCTCTTATAAAAACAACCAAGAAGAAACAAACACCTTTCCATTGAAGTTCTGGGAAATAGACTAATAACTAAACTGGCAGTACATTGCTACCAAGTAACTACTAAGGTGGTGCTTTAACAAGAGCAGGGCCAATGTGTACTGTATGCCAGAGCAACAGATATCTAAAATAAAAAAAAATAAATAGTTATTATCATACCCATGGAAAAAAACTGAAAAGGGCACACAGACAAATCAGTTAGTAAAAACTACAAGAAAAACCTAGCCAAGCTAGAGTTTTCACTGTGTGATACTGCAAACCTCATTGGCCTCTATTACAGGAGGTTTAAGGTATCACACAGTGAAAACTTTAGCTTGGCTATGTTTTTCTTGTAGTTTTTTGAAAAAAAAAAGGAGAAAATGTATTTCTTCTTTAAACTCCAGAAAACATAGCAAGTGCTTTGTCCCAGCTTAATATGGCATGGAGAACATTAAATGCTTCAGTCCTGAGCCTGTATGCAGCCAGAATCAGCATTCATTTTTGCATGCCAGTACTGCAGATAACACACATGAAGTACTGAAGCACTTCAGAAGTTGACTTTGGTACTGCCAGTCACACTCTGTGACACTTTCTGTTGGGGTTGGCTGCTCATTTTGCTTCTTGCTAGGTATACCCGTGTTCCATGCAGAGATCGAACAGGGAAAACAATGTCTGTCCATAGTGTGGAAATGCTCCTTGTTGCTGTGCTTTCCCCAAACTTTTTGAAATAAAAGGTCTGACATAAAAATGACATCTCCCTCCAACCGCTAGCCTGACTTCACACACCTTGGACACAGTTTTAGCTCATTCAGACAATCCTGGTTAACAAACCAAATGAATAAATAAATAAATAAATAAGATAAAATAAATGCAAAATAAAATAAATAAAATCTCCCCTTGTAGTCAAGCCCACAAAGGACATGAAAACACATCCATAAAAATTTCTATCCCCTGGCTTTCTCTCTAAATATACCATAAAGTTGCCTTCCTCTCACTTCATATTGCAATTCCTGTTTGTATTATACTAACCTATCTTTAATTTCTTTATAAACTGGCAAAGATTTCTCTAAATATGAAATCATTGTCATATAACTTGTATATATTCTGAAACGTTTTTTTCATATTAAATCTAATTTGATACAAAAGCAACTACAGTTTAAATAATTATTTTATTTTCAAAGATTGTAAAATTATTGGTCTTAAAATGTTTTGTAATACTTTGGAGCTTTTCTCCCCAGGTATCCGCTGAAAATGAGATTCTACCCAGTTGGACTTCCCAGTAATTAAATGTTAATAAATAAATAAATAAGAAAGGACTGGCAATAGCAAAGTGCAAGGCATCAGCTGTATTGCACTAGGTTTTGGAAAGTAGATGGCGAAAAAAACTATATCAGGTTGCAAGACAAAGACATACAGATAAAGGAAATAGTCAAGATACCCTTCATAAGGGATGCCAGCAGCAACCTGCTCACCAGTCCAAAGGACATCAATGGCAGGTGGAAGAATTACTTTCATCATCTTCTGAATGAAGAAAACCCTGCATATGTGGGAGAGATAAGAGAAAAATGGTTCCTGAGGGTACTTTTAGTAGTGTTGAGAGAAAGGCCTATCCCAGATGAATAGCATATTGCTGCCAGTGCTCAAGAACAAAGGGGGCATCCACAACTATAGGCAGTACAGAGACATCAAACTCTTGTCACATTGCATGAAAGTTCTGGAGAGGGTGATTAATAAATGAATAAGCAGAGTAGTAGAAATTAAAATGGGAAATGAGCAGTTTGGATTCAGATCAGGATGCAGTATAAATGACCTGATGTTTGCAGTCAGACAGACAGTTGAAAAGAAGCTAGAAGTGAGGAAAAAGTCCAACTGGGCATTCCTAGACATGGTGAAGGTGTATAAAATAGTGGAACAGATTAACAGCTTCAAGCATCTGGGAGGGGTAGTTGAGGAGAAGGGAAGTCCGAATGAGGAGGTCAAAGTTAGAATCAGAGAGGCTGGAATGTCAGGTATGATATTTGACATAAGAATGCTAAAGAAGCTGAAAAGTAAGGTGTACAAAACAGTGGTGCAACCAGTATTACTGTATAGTACAGAAACCTGGCAGTAAATGTAGTTGGAGGTGATGGAGATGAAGTCCCTGAGATGGGTGGTAGGATGCACGCTGTGGGACAGACAAAGAAATGAAGACATAAGAGCAGAAGTAGGTCCAACAGAGTACTGTGATTCAAACATACATGCAGAAAAGCAGAAGACAATCTTTTTAAGAAGATTTGGGACAAATAGAAAGAATGCAAGAGGAAACGGAGAGGATGACAATCTGTCAAAGGAGATTTCACCGAATACAAAGAAACCAAAGCCAGTTCACCGAAACCGCCTTTGATGAAAGTGGGGATTGCCTTTTTTCCTTTGTTGTGCAACTTCAGAGTTAGTATATGTAATTCTGGAGGATGTGGGGGATGTCCCCCCATATGCCAGGTGCACAGGAGCTCGTCCCTACAAAAAAAGAAATGTTCCAGTGTAGGCTGATGGAAGTTTCAGGGAACTGGTTTCAGTTTATTTGCATTCATCAAAACTGCCTTTGATGGATTGACATGAATCCAAGGAAATGAAGGCATCCAGCAAAGAGGTGGATGGATTGTGTGAGGGAAGACCTGTGACACTCAGGTATGAGTGTTGAAGAAGGTAAGAGAGTGGCACAGAATAGAGAGAGAGAGGTGGCAACAGTTGACATGACACCCAGAACCCATGTAGAAAATGGAAAAAAGGGGGTTGATGATAAACAGGTTACACAGCTGTAAAACATGGCTACTGTGACCATAGAGGAGTAGAACCAGATGAACATGAAATCTAGAAATCTATTAAGGTGTTAGGAGAATGGAACTGAAATGTGCTGCCCTACATCCAGTGGAATAAAGGTGAAAAAGAACATCAAGCCAGTACCCCTGGGCTGCAGGTTATGGCAAAACCTCAAACAAAGATAATCCAATGTGTAAGGCCTACCAAACTTGCCACTTTCCCTTCATTGAACCTAACTCCGAATTTATTAACAGTTGTGTCTTACACCATTGTTATCTCTTATTCAGTCTAGAATAAAGAACACCAGTGATTGTTTAAATTGTATGTTAGATAATCATTTTGAATGGCAAAGGTATTTGTGCACTCTTGATGTGAGCTCATTATGTACCAGCGTACCTCATGAAGGGGGCCTGCCTTACAGCCTTAAAATATTGGCTGATTTGATCAGACTTTTACAACTTTGAGTTTAGTGGTTTTCGTATACCACTCACAGAATTTATATTAGCGCACAGTACATAATGTTTTGAGAATTGTTTACTACATCTCAGAGTCAGTGTGGGTGGGGCTGGGGGTCAGCCTTTGCTGACCTTTTCAGCAGTGTACATTATAGTCAAGTGCATGAATTGCCGTAGTAAGAACTCATTTCTAAGTAAAACGGACATGAGACACAGATACCTTAATTATCGTTGGCAAATCTGGAAGGGCAGTTACTCAGATTTGTATTCATTTAAGGATTACATCTATAAGAATGTATTTGGTATCAGCTTCAGTATTATGGCAAAACTGTTTTCCACTGATGTTTTGGATAATATTGAGACTGAACACTAGATGGAGCTAGCGATACAACAGTATAGCGAAAACCATTAAAAAATGACATGTTTGACATCAGCTGCCAGCCAGCTATGTTACGAGGAACACCTCCAAATTAAAGTTTATGAGGGATTTACATATTTGTAACATAGAGTCTAAATATGGTGTGGTATCATATTACTTCATTCATCCAGTCTACTATAGAAGATACACAAGAACCACAGAAGAAGAAGTGAGATCCATGTCAAGGGATCAACGTTTGCAAACCAACATATGGACAGGAATATAATGGGGAAAGGCTGCTTCAGAGTTACAACTACTTACAGAAGCAAATACTTCAAAATGAAACAGGTTATTAATAAACACTGATTTATCTTGGTAATCAATAATATTGTTTTGCTCTTTCTAGCCAGAGCTATTCAAATTTAGCTAATGAAAATGCAAAAAAAATGCACAGTATTTAGCAATCACAAAGGAGGACCAGGTATAGATAGCCCACTGTCCCAAAGCGTAAGGGGTAGTCCAGGCATGTAGTCAGTGGCGACATTATAAACATAAATACAATGCATTTGCATCTGTTAATATGTCCTACACTTTTCAGATTAAAAATCTGATTACCTGTTTTTCACAGTGGGTTACTTATTTAACACAATGCATTTGTCGCTGTTTATATATAAGTCAAACATCACATATGTTAAAGGATCTTATTTCAGCACACCTAAATGGCATTAAATGTAAACTTGACAGGAGTGCTTTATTTAAACACATAACAATATATCCTAATGGCACATTTGTTTTACATGCATTGACATAATTAAATGGGCTATTCTCTGAAAGGCCAATGTGAAAAGCTGTAAAATAACAGAGAGAATGTGGATTTATGTTTAATGAAGGCTAGTATTAGCATGTTACATTATAGTTGCTGTATTTTTTATCCACAATTTTTTTTTTCAATTTGTTTATCATTTGTTGACCATGTTAGTTCCAAAAGGTTAGTAGCCTTTTTTCAGGGGAGATGGTGTTGATACTACTAGTGGAAATTTGGGATATTTGACATCTACTTGAATTACCACTAACTCAGACAGATGAATCTTCAGCTTAATGTCTCAGCCAAAGGGTGACACACTCTGGAGTGCAGCCCCCACCTCATGCTGCACTGCAGTGCCTATCAGGTATGGGAATAGAACACACACCCTTCTTCACCAGATGCAAGTGGGCTATCTGTTGTGCCATTGAAACTAAATAACATCTCTGAATATTTTCATGATATACTGCAAGTTAAATTCTGAGCTAAATATTTTCTATTTCTAACTGCTAGATGGAGTTGGTAAGCATCTCATAATAATTATTTTATACATGCAAGGAATCAAAGGTGGTTTTATGAAAGTGCCTTCATGAAGTATTAAAAATGAACAGGACTTGTTGAAAATGGAAAACATTTTACTTTTATTGTACTGGGATCAACCAGGGATTCAGAAATGCATTACTGCAGGTGAAGACCCATATAACGGGACTGGGAGTTTTTTAAATTCTGCATGTTTCAGATAATAGGGATACTATGGCTTCTTATTCTTTTAAGCTAAACATTATTGCACTAAGTGCAAGTAATAAAATTTAGCTCAGGTGAATGTTTGGCCCTATTACGTGAAGCATGGATATTTAAAAAAAACCTTGATCCTGTCAGAAAACACTTCATCCAAGCTAAAGTGTTTCTGTATCCCGGGGCAAAATCACAATATGATGTAGGGTAGTTCTTTGTTAGTGCACTGAAAAAATCATTGTTATGATAAAACCAGTCTGATTTTTCCCTGTTTGTTTGAAAAACTGATAAACATTTTTTGCTGTCCATGTGTGCTGGAGAGCTTTTGGAGTTAATGGAGAGCACTAGACCAGAGTAGTGTGTTTGCATACTGCTTGGAATGTTGCGGTGTTAACACAGTTTGACATCTACACACTGCTGCCATAACTTTATGAACCTTATTACAAACATTATTTAATAAAAAGTCACATCAGACAAACTCCAACAAACACATTTAAAAAATCAGTAGCTGATGCTAATTGATCCTTTACTTGAAGAGCTAATTAAAATATTTCTACAACTGTGCAATTCATTTTGCCATGTCCCTTGTGAAATGATTTACTTTCTTGTAAACTATTTAAAATTACAGTCAGTCAATGTCAAACATTTGAGCTTCATATTTCTTATCATTCAGAAAATGCGTGTAAAATCTATAGTTCTATTAACTTTTAACGTCAGTGATTTGATCTCCTAATTTGCCATGTCCTTCATGAAAGTTTTAGTTTTCTGGCAAATAACAGGAGTATAGTCAATTTGTAAAGGCAGGCATTAGAGTTTTATGCTTCCTAATTTTCATAAAGTGCATATTTATGCTAAACCTGTTGTTGTTCTATTAATGTTATTAAGTGGATAAAAAAAGCTTAACAAGTAATATATTTGTTGTGCCATAGGCAATACTGCCATCTTCATTTTTGAATGTGACTTACATATGGTGCAGTGTTTTCCATTATCTTTATATATATATATATATATATATATATATATATATATATATATATCTGTATATATTCGTTTTTACTTTATCATTCTCATATGGCTTTGCTCATAGTGATGAGGATATGCAGTCCGGTAGTTTACATGCCTGGTCAATAAATAAATTCAAATAAAAAAATAGAATCACTATTGTACATGAATGAGGCTTTAGTTATTCGTCATTCCAGCTGAACAGAGATTGTTTCCATAGTAACATTAATAGAGGGTGCATGGGTAGGAAATGAAGAATCAGGAAATGAGACAATACAAAAATAAAAAAAGCTTTAAAATTCATTCTTGAGCTCTCTTTAGGTTTTTAAATACTTTTTTCTCTAATTTGGTTGTTGCCTGTTCACTTGCTTGGGGTTATTTTAAGTAACTAATTAATGCAAAGAACATTAAGACTAAACCCTGAACTTTCATTTTGTTTACCTAGATTAATCTGGGTACTATATGCCATTATTATGTAATGCTGCTATATTATTATATTTTTAATGTCACTGTGGTGTCATATGAACTTTGATTTCCTGTACTTTGTAGTCTCAGGACTGTTGTCCAGACAACAGAATAGTCTGCTTCGAATTAGAAACCTCTAATAATTTTTTTAATTTCATATCTGTTATATTTTTATGAATAAAAACTCCACTACAAGGATCACAAATTCATCTCGGTGTGGATGCAGCTCTAAGATCAATATGTCAGATTACATCCCTCTAATGTTACAGACAACGCTTTCATGCATCCCATAAATTAGATTAAAATGTTTATTCAGGATGCTTGACTTTATAATTTTGTCTTGTTGAGTTGGCTTATTTTTCTTAATTTAGAAAGTAATTAGATAAAGTGCACCAGATACTGTTCTGTTGATATGCCAACATGTATTTACTGAAGGAAGCTGAAGATGGAGTTAATTGTACATAATGGCTCAAATTGCATTATGGTTTAAGGCAAACTGAGATAATTATCAATATGTTGATATTGTTTTTAAAAATATAGAAAGTGTTTTCACTTTTTAACTCATCTGCAGTGATAAACACATTGCTCGCACATAAGTGTACTGTTTTAAATAATTCTTTCTAGTGAAAAACGTAGAAATGAATAACTAGGGTATATTGGTGCCATGCTTTGGTAAAGCAGAGACTACAGAATCTGTGTCTCAGCAGGCAGCACAAACATTTTTGATACCAGAAAAGTTAAAAACTCTGGGTTCTATCCCTTCTCCAGCTGCATAGATTCATATTCCAATACTAACACTGTTGTGTAGCATAAGGAGGTGTAATGTAGCATAAATGTAGTCCTTCTGATTCAGTGTGTCACACTAATGTCCCATCTACCTGAACTGGTGGTAGCTTGGTTTATTTAAAAGGTCATGATATTTATTGACATGACTAGAAATTTCTGATGACCTGGCCAAATTATCCATATTTACTATGAATATCACCTCAGATCTCCATTGAAAACAAGAAATGCCAAGTGGGACTCAACCTATTCAGCAAAAGTTAATAAGCATATTGACCTTTAAATTTTATTTAAAATATAAGCAAAATGAGAATCAAACATATTAAACTCTTATTCTTTTCTCATTTCTAATAATCATATTTGTGAGTTTAAAAGTAATCTTGCTTGTTAGCATGAGCTTTTGTGACAGGGTACCACAGCTGTTTTACCTCAGCTGATACCAAAGGTAATGCTTCGTTCACCAGAACTAGCCTGTCTCACCTGGACAATAAAATAACTGTTACAATACTTTTCCAGTAAAAAATAATTAAACAAAAAGGCAAATAAACATATACATTTAGAACACAAATTGTAGTTAAATAGTTTGACATGCATTACAACCAGCCATGGTATAATTATGATAATTTTATACTGTAAAAATAGAATTTACATTACCATATGTACATTAATTAGTGAGCTACCAGAACCTTTAGGAGGAACTGTACAAACAGCAGAATGCAGTAACAATGTAATTTATTGTTTATGTGTATGAGTGTGTGCGTAATACCCTATATAGGAAACCTACAAAAGTCAACCTGTTACTCGACAACAACAGCATGCACCCCAAAGTCACCAAAGGGAACGTAATAAGGTGCCAGGGAATGAGAATAGCAAGGACATCCAAAAGCCACAAAGATTTATGGAAAATATAACTGAACTTGAAAAGCACTTTCCATCCAGAGGATACTGTAACAGAACCCTCTCCATAATTTTACGACCCGTTATGGACCTCAAGAAGGCAGATGACCTGTCCCTCCTTGAACCAGTGAATAGACTGCACTGACAGTTCAGAGACAGGGCCCACAACCACTTCAAGCCAAAATGGGATAGGAGCATATCCTTGATGTTCATCAAGGACTACATGGAAATTAGGAAAGCCATCATCAATAACTGGTGATGATCATGGAGAACAGACAACTGAGCAGGGTACTCCTACCTCTCCCTTCAGAAAAGTGAGGAACATCAGAAGCTACACTGAATGCATTAAGGCGGTCAACAGTGAGCCCAGCAATCCATCCATCCATCTTCAACCCCTACTACAAATGCAGACCACCCTACTGTAACTACTGCCCACCTATGAACAAGAGTGATCATTTTATATGTCCCAACACAAGGAAATGATACCAAAACACCTGTTATGTGAACTGTGGTATACAAGGCAAACTGCAGGAAATGCCCACGCTTCTACATAGGCAAAACAGTGAACAAGCTCAAAAGAAGGATAGCCCACATGACAGAAATTAGAGCTAATGTTCATAAGAACACCCTGGCTAAGCACCTGATGGAAGTCATGGAACACCCTAGCCACAGAAAGTTCTAGAAAAGGAAGGTCTAGAAAAAGTAGATTTGGTAGTCCTTGAAGGAAACAAAAAAAAAATGACATACTTCAGAAAAAAGAACTACAGTGGCAGATCAGACTGGAAACTTATGAAGAAACAGTAATGAACAAAGCCTGTTCCATCTGCAGTGCCCTAAATCTGAGTAAACCGAACCATGAGAACGTCTACTGGCCCTACTTTTTGAACCAGGTATTTGCACTGCTGACCTTATTTTTCCTAGTTAATTAGTTTCTAATCCGCTTGTTTTTTTCTTTAAATTTCTGTACACTATAGCATGAGATTTCCATATTTAGGGGGTAGTAGTATAAAATTTAGTTACTGAGTGCATGGTTCCCATATGAGCACCTCCTTTCAATCTTTATGAGTTTTTCTGGGAAGTATAGCCTCCATCTATGGTAAATAGCAAATTTTTTTCTCAAAATCCCAGCATATATTTTTGTAAGTATACTGAAGTTTTCTCAGGTTGCAACAACTCTATCTCCTTTTAGCCATGTGGTATGACAGGCCCAACACTGCCCCAGAGCACTCCACAGTTTACACACAAGTAGGTGTTAGACTCCCATTACCCCATTGATTATAAATTAGTGGGTTAACAAACCAGTGCCTTCAGTAGATTTTTCTGATTGTTATCATTGGCAAATACTATTCTGTATCAGGATGACAAACACTGGGAATTGTGGCATATGTTCAAGGGGTTATTAGTCTCTAACCACAGCACCACAGCCCCCTTTCAGCCTTGTGGCATGATGGACCCCTCTAGTTCCCAGGCATACCATGCTTCCGACATAGGGACATACGTATCCTGACACCCCATAGATTATGGAGCTTTTCAGATCTATAGTCAAGCACCTTTAATGAATTAGCCCTTATTTCATTTGGTTCAGTGGATTGTTAGCCCCACTGAGTTTTCAGGGAATGTTTTGTACCATACTAGTCTATTCTGACTCATGTTCGAGTGGATACATTTAGCCCTCATGCTTGGAGTCTGATTCTACACATCTAGATCTGAATATTTCACAGTTCCATTCATGCCAATGCTTCCTGGGAAAACCACAAGGTTTGGCTGTCCACACTTACCACCAAATAAAGCAAGGTCTCCACATAGGGACTGGCCAAACCCTCCAACCCCCCCCCCCATATCAGAGCTTTTCCCATTTTATATCATGTTACAAGTGAAGAAAGCCAATATTGCCTTCCTAAAAACATGATTAATATCTAAAGCTAGCAAACTCCTAAGACACTATGGTACTGAGGTTGACCAAATAAATGACCTCAATATGAAAATTAAACTACTTTATTAAATAAAAAACAATCCAACAAGTAGAATTAGTGCTTCTGCCCACCCAGTAGTGAACTTCTACAGATAATTTTACATCAGATAGTCTCTCCTTTAAATAACTCAAATTCTTGGCCAGCCAGCACCCTCTTCCATTTCTTATATTCACAGAGGTATAGTTGTTTTCTTCATATTTCAGAAAAAAATGAATTATTCAAATAACTTACTGGTGTAAAAATAATTATGCATATGTTAACACACACATATGCAGCCTTACTTAAAAACTAACTAGTAATATATTATATTATATTATTTATTTATTTATTTATTATTGTTTGTTAATTGGGTTAGTCCAGCTGGGCTTGTGGCCCATTTTCAGTGGAGACCCGAGGAGAAAAGCTCCCGTACATAGTATAAAATGCAGAAATTTGCAACATTACAATATAAAGTACAGACATTTGCAAACTTACAAAAATACAAAAAGCTCTGGTACTTACTATAAAACGCAGACATTTTTAACATTACAAAATATAAAAAAGTACAGAAATTTGCAAAAACTTACAAACTTGTAAAAGACTGAATTATAGAAGTTGACATATTACTAGTAGATGATGTAAGTTATATATGTCATAATTAGTCTGTACAGGAATAACAGTTTTACAATAGTATATACACTGTTTTGCAATGGAGAGGATATCAGTTGGGAATATGAGTAAGATAGGCCAGAGAACGATGATTTAGGTGTGGAGTTAGTGGTGTGGGTGATTTTTAGGTGGGAGCGTGTGAAGGACATTCCCATTTGGAGGCCAGATGGGAGAGAAGCATGGATTTGAAGTTGTTGTGGTTTGGTATTTTACGTAGTGGTGGAGGGAGAGTGTTCCACTGTTTGGCTATGGTGTGGGACAGTAATAGTTTGCCAGGTGGGTGTAGGGGTTTGTGTACATGTAGGAGGTTTTGGCTTTTTGATCTCAGGGTGTGGCTAGGTGTGTAGGGTGTTAGAGATTTGGCAAGAGAGGGGCATTCTGTTGGTTTGAAGATGAGTTTGTGGGCTGTTGTAAGTTGTATGTATTTTAGGTGGTTGCGAAGTTCTAGCCAGTTAAGAGTGTGTAGGGAGTGGCAGTGATGGGAAGAGTTCCTGGAGTTGGTAGCAAATTTGCAGAATTTGTTGTAACAAGATTCAAGTTTGGAGCGGAGGCCAATTTGTAGGTTGGAGAATAGGGGAGCACCGTACAAGAGAGAGGGGAGAAGGAAGGTAGATGCAAGGGTTTGATGAGAGGAGGGAGTAAGGTAGCAGTTATGTCTGTAGAGGAGACCGATTTTCTGGTGGGTTTTTTTGATTGCTGAAAGAATGTGGGAGTTGAATTTTAGGTTATCATCAATGGTAATGCCAAGTAGCTTGGTACTGGGAACGATTTCTAGATGAGAGTTATTGTGGCTTTTAATTGAAAATTGGTCTCTCTTGAATTGCAAGGTTTTGGTGGGAGTGAAAATTATTAGTTTTGTTTTGATTGCATTTAGGGCTAGGTGATGGGATCACATCCATGATTTGGTTTTGGAGAAGGTGATTTGAGTGTTGAGAAGAAGTTTGGAGGGGCAGGAGGCAGAACAGATGATCGTGAAATCATCAGCGTATTGGATGACTGAGGCATTAGGGATGGAGTGGTGGAAATTATTGATGAATATGTTAAAGAGGAGTGGGCCCAGTACTGATATTTGAGGGACTCCTGTGGGTGTAGGTAGGAAAGGGGAGGTTGATTCTTTCCATTGCACAGCCTGTTGGCGCATGGAAAGGTAGCTCAAGAACCAGGCTAAGGTTGAGGGAGACAGGTGCAAGTGGGAGAGCTGGGATAGGAGTAGAGGATGGGAGATTGTGTCAAATGCTTTTGAGAGGTCAAGAAATAGGGAAGATACATATTTGCTGCTATCACGTGCTAGGTTGACTGTTTCAATGAAGGAGAGGATGGCTGTCATGGTGCTGTGGCCAGGGCGGAAGCCGTGCTGGGTGGGAGAGAGGAGTTTGTGCTGGGTTAGGTAGGGCATGAGCTGGGAGTGGATGTTTTTTTCTAGAATTTTGGAGAGGGGTGAGAGTATAGCTATGGGTATGAAGTTGGTAGTGTCAGTGTTTTTACCGCCTTTGTGCAGAGGGACTATGAATATAATAATATATTTATTTATTTAACATTTGTTGACTGAGAAAGTCTGAGTAGGACAGAGCCTTTTTTCAGTGGAGGCCTGGGGAGAAATGCTCCAAACTCATGTCTTTGGAATGTGGGAGGAAACTGGAGTACCAGGAGGAAACCCACATAAATGCAAGGAGGACATGCAGACTCTGCACAGAAGGCATCCCAGCTGAGAATTGAACTGGAGAACCTCTTGCTGTGAGGCAACAATGTTAACCGTTGCACCACTGCTCCGCCCTATAATATATAAAAGCATGGAAGCCCTTAGAAACAAATTTGAAACACTCTACTAAATAACTACATTAACATATATATCTAAACACCATATTAATGTTCATATTCGGTATATATTCTATATTCAAAACCTATAGATGTCCTTACAAATAAAATTGTATAAAATTGTATAAAATATATAAATTGTATAAAAGTTTTCTTAAAAATTACCTAGAATTTGCTATTAAATAAATATTAATGATAATTAAATATGTTTATGTACAAATTAATAAAAGTGTTTTAAAATGTGTCATAAATACTGCATAAAATTCTTATTTAAAATAACTCCTATAAAGACCTTGCATAGATTTATATAATAAGTATTGTATAAGATTGTTTCATGTATATATTCCTTATTTAAAATGGGTTTAAAATATCCCTTACTTCTTTTAAATTGCACTTCTTTTACTAACTCAGCCCCCTTCAACTAGTAACGCACATTCATCCTGAAAATGGTCCTTAAGGGATACCATTCTAGTTGCCCTCACTAGCTGCCCCTTAACAACAGATTTCTTTTTGTGATATGGATGGGCACTGGTATAATGAAGAAAAGCATTTGAATAAGTGCTTTTCCTATAAATTCTTGAGATATATCTATTATTTGGTCTATACTTGGTATTCTAAAATTATAATCTTCCCTATTATTGTTTACTACTTCATCATACATTAATTTGAAATTCAGTTTCCTAAGATAAGTTTTCAAATTAATTTATTATTGATGTGACATTAGTATTAATTGTTGGCACAAATGTCATTCCTTTTGATAAAAAATCTGCTATTGGAATATCCACAGGGGTATCAGAAAAAATAAACACTTTAAAATCCTCTTCTCTATTTAGAAGAATGGTACACTTATTATTGGTTAAAAGTTGTACTCCTTCACTCAAACCAATGTCTGCAGGAGTACCTACTTCATCCTATTATTTTTTGGCATTTAGTTTTAGTCCATTATTTTGACAGCAACTGCGGTGGTGGTGCTGCGGTAGCATTGTTGCCTCACAGTTAGACATTGCTCATTCAATTCTCAGGGCGTCTTCTGTGTGGCGACATGCGTGAATGGGCGTTCCTTCTTTGAAGGTTGTGCGTTAGGCCCGGCAAGCCAGCACGTCAAAATCTACTGCCAAACATTAGCGGACCAGAGTTCTGCTGTGGCGACCCCTAACCGGGAAAAGCCGAAAGAAACAAAAAATTTTGACACCAGCTGCTTGTTTGGGAAAGGCCTCCTTGGAGAGCGCTAGTATCCTCTGGAGAGCTGATAATGACACCTAGTTTACAGTCATCAACAAACTTGATCAGCCATAAGCTCTTAACATTAACTTTGACCTCTGAGAAATAAGTGTCAAAGAGGAGTGGCCTAATGTCAGTGCCCTGGGGTACACCACTGATGACAGTTTTTTTTGATGAGCTGGAACCTCCCACCCCTATTTCCTGCGTTCTGTCTGTGAGCCCATTTGCTACCTCCAAGTTACAAAGATATTGACATGTAGCTGGGGAGGGTATAACAATACCTCAGTGTGGAATGGTATTGAATTCTTTAGTGAGATGTAGATGTAAGGTGTGTACTGATTTTCCTAAATCTATTTCTTCAGTAACCTTCTCAAAGACATCAACAGACTGAGTAGGCAAGATATGCATATAGAACATCATCTTTCATCCTCCGTGTCATCTTCCCCATATTCTAGATTCTTCTCTCAGTTAATCCACATCTTACTCTGTCTCTTGCAAGCTGTACAATTCCCTACATCCTAACCCCCTATTTCTTCTAGCTACAACTCCAATTCCTTTCTCTTTCTTTGAATTCTCAAAATTAATAGTATATTACAATCACATTTTCTCACATATTTAGGCTGACAGTGTAAAGTTTATGCATTGACTGTATAGCAGCTTACATGCTTTCTCACTGTGGAAATTTCTCATGTATGAATATACTCAAAGAAAAAATGGGTAAACGCATTGACAATGAAGGTAACGTGTAAATTTTAGGCATTCTGTATTTAAGCTTTAACAATTTAATTTGTATGTAATATTTTAAATACTTGCCATGAAATGAAGACATGACTCATATGTACTTTTGTGCTATGAAATGAACTATGCAACTTTTATGTAATTTTGCGCATTATGCACCCAGGTTGTGGCTGAAAATGATTCATGGAACAGTCCATCTACCTGGCTATAAATTAATAAAATAAAATAAATAAGTCGATAAAAATTAAATAAAAAAGTAATACCAGTTGGTGTAATCTGGAGTTGGTATGAATGTGTTGGATGTAGTTCTGCTCCTGTCAATGGTGGCTGGTGGTGGCCAGACCATGGACTAGGCCATACTTTTCTGGCTCATGACTTCAGATCTGCAAGGTTGCTCTCCCTAAGTCTGTTAGTCATGTTGGGGCTGCTTTCTGGCAGATTTTTAGATTGTATTCATTTTTCCCACGGCTAGTCAAGGAATGTATCTCTGGCTATATTTCAGGTGTTGGGATGGTCAGAATGTTGAAATGCAGGTGATTAACGTGGTTGTTTTAGAGGATAAAGGCAGTTATTTCTCTGAGTTTATTTACGGATGGAGTAATTGTTTGGGAGAATCCAGGATAAGTTTGTTGTGTTGCTGTACTGCCTTGACTTAGGACTTTGTTTGAAAAACAGGTGGCATGGTTTATGGAGATGAAAAGTGTTGCTGTTTCTGTGAGATTTTCCTGTTTTACTGTCATGAGTAGAGAGGCAGACTAGGTGAGAAGAATTATGTCACTGTGTTGCTGAATGATGTCACTGTGTTGTTGAACTGCACTATTGCAGGACTTTTTACTTTGTTACAGGAGGTGTAGTCTTTTTATTTTATTTGAATGTTCAGCATCTTATAATCTTTTTGGACTTATTATATGGCTAAGATGTTGTAAACAGCGAGTATTTTATGGTTGATTGTTATCGTGTGTTGTTTACATTTGCCATTTATTACATTTTTACTCAAAAATTGTAATTCTGTTTGTTTAACTGGCTTCTAATGACCATATAACATGGTTTACATTTTTTGTTTGCAAAGCCCTGAGGAAAGAAGCACTAATATAAACTTGACCTTGAACGGTAGGATCTATGTTTTGATTTGCATCTCAGAAATGGAAGGTCTGAACAAGTTTTCAGCCAGGAAAATGCATTAAAACATTATGAATTATCTCATGAAAGCATAACAATCATTGTTTCACTACTGTGTTCTGTTTGTGGGCTAAAACATTTGTTAAAGAGTGGTTGTTAGGGCTAAGTCAAAACCAGTGGACTGTGTTTGCCCAATTGACCAGATAAACAGAGCTCTGATTCCTATAACCTTAACCAAAAAATATTTCTACTAACTTTTTTAATATGCAACTTTGTGAGGGGATATGTAAACACTATGGCATGTGCCTGAGAACATGACATATATATATATATATATATATATATATATATATATATATATATATATGTGTGTGTGTGTGTGTGTGTGTAGATATATATGTGTATATATTGTAGTTTATATCAATATGGAGAAAGACAGAGGTTAAAAATAAAAAAGAACACCGGGTGCACAACTGCTAGTATAAAAGTGTTCACTCCTGGCATAAACACTGGTGCCAGGACTAGAACAAAACAGTGTAGAATCCTCAGAACACAGAAACATTCTACCATGGGGCTAGGCAGGCTGTGAGTGGTTCCCTGTGGTAGAAAGAAACAGTGTCTACAAAAGCAAAAAAACAAAAAAAAAACAACAGGAACAACAAAACTGATAGCACAAGAAAGAGGCATGCAGACGATAAATAGACTTTTGAGGATAAGAAACAGATTATGTATTGTCTCTGTTATGCAACTAACTCAGTATTTTCACACTGAGGATATATTCACAGATAATGGAATACTTACATATGTATAAAATGCAGCCTATATTGATCTATACATTGCAGTAAGTATGAAACAGTAGCAAACCACTTTGCAGCTGAGCTATGATAAAGGATAAATTATTAATCCAGGATATAGTTTCAAAGGTGTATATTCCAGGGTGATTATTAATCACCACTGCTGTTTTGTCTTGCCTTTAACCCATTCAGCTGTTTACTTAATCAACTAGGTCATAGTTACAGCCTAACTTGCAGAAAGCATCCTTGTTCTTCCCTTTGTGAATGATTTAAAATTGTACTGTTCATCAGATGAGGCAGTGAAAGCACAATTGCAAATGGTTAAAACGTTTTCATATGATACAATAATGACATTTGGTCTTGATTTATGACATTTTGGAGTTCCTCCCAGGGTCACCTTATCTGTTCATACTGCTGGGCACTAAAAGATCAAAGTGGAACAAGACACTGCTTAGACCGTTAAAGCCTCTGTTTCATATCATCTCACTCACTTAGTGAACACTGCAATACTCAAGAGTACTAATCCTGCTTTTTTTTCCATCTTCCTTTTTAAATTTTAACACCTGGAACGAGACTACCAATGTAGAGCCTAGGAACTGCTTCTGAGAAATCAGCTTGGGATAGGTGTTTCTGTTTTGCTTCTTGCGAGATCAGGAGCAAAGGGACATTACATTCTAGCTCTCCTCCTAGAGATTACCAACCAGTGGAAAGCCTGATCATTGCTTCTTAAGAACAATTTTCAGATTAATGTTACTGCTTTCCTCCTGGGGAGGGGAGGAGCAAATGGACATTGATTCTTGATGGTCTCTGATTGAGCTGTGTATAGGGCACTTCTGTAACTGGTCTGGTTGCTGTTTTGTGAGAACCTCTTTAGGGCTTTTGTACAGTTTGTGCTTCTGTTGTGTCAAGCAGCTGTACATACTACCGAGGGTCCCTACCAAAAGGAAGACTATAGCAAGTGTACTGTACCCAGCAACATCTGTGACAATATTACTTTTTTGGAAGCAACTTGGGATTGGTGCAACTGTTTTGCTTTTGGTGAGAAAAAGAGAAAAGGATCACCGATTCCTAGCTGTGTGTAGCAGGAGTGAGACCAACACTAGTATTAGCTAATAGGCAAATCACCATTATTCATCATTCCTGGTAGACCTAATTCTGTCTTTTCCTTGAGAGATGTTAGATTAACTACCTTCCAATAAAATTGTAAAACTACCCACTAGCGGCTCTATTATTCTTAACCTGGTCCTTACCAACCTAGTCCCTGCCTATACTCCATCCTGAGTCTCTTCATTCCTAGTAAAATCTGACTATAAGTCGGTCATCTTCTTTGTCAGGCATTTTGGTACCATTCCACCACCAAATGAGGCCTTCTTTAGTGACTTCAACAGGGCAAACCTATTTCAAATTGTAGGACACCTGTGCAAAATTCCCAACAATCCCCTACAAATGAATCCAGCTAAGAGAGCTTCCACATTCACCTCTGACGTTTACCAGCACCTAAACAGCTGAATAGAGAAGTCATTACCTGTCTGCCATAATATAATAGTAAATTCAGAAATAAACCTGAATGATGGAACTGCTGTATTAATAAACTTCATAACAAAATATGGGAAAATGATAAAATGTTGAAAGAACTTGCCATCCCCCTCATCACGCTGAAGCATCCCAGCAAGGAACTTTAGAGTACTATTAAGAAAATGTAAAGCAGAGCATTACAGATACCAAAGGAAACAAATCCTTCTTCAGTTGCATCAGAAAATTAAGGAATAATGTCCAACAATACACCGAGCTCATGCATACCACAACGCACTCTGATCCCAAGGATATAACCAAAATATCAGTAGACAAATTTAGGGCTAACTTTACACCACCTACCCACATTGTTGTACCCAGTATGCCTGAATATTTAGTTTCACCTGAAATCACCTATGAGCAAGTCTTAGAATCCATGTCAAAGATTACAAGTAAAATGATCATGGGACCAGAGAACATACCAGGTTGCATTCTCATCATGCTTAGTGTGCATTATTTGAGCTCTGCTTAAATTTTCAATCTCAGCCTATCTACAGGGATTGTTCCTTATGTCTGAAAAACAAACACTGTGACTCCTGTACACAAGGGTGGTCCCTCTACAGAACCAGGTAACTATAGTCCCAGCAAGAGTCAAATATGCAATGCCATGCAATGTATCATAGCAGAACTCTTTTATGCAGGCACAGGCAACTTAACAGATCAAGATACCGGTCATTTTGATTTTGCGAAGGGCAGGTAATTTCTCCTGAACCTAGTAAGCTTCTTTGAAAAGGTAGAAGCGGCTGTGGACAGTGGTCACTCAGTGCATATTGCTTATCTCATTCTGGCCAAGGTTTTTGACATTATCCACCAAGCTGGTATTGTTAAAAAATTAGAAATACCTAATGTAAGCACTGTGTTGGCTGCTGGATTGCAAATTGGCTAGCCGACAGATCCCAGGTTGTGAAAGTTGTTGATATCCTCCCTGGCTGTAAAATTTTAATTGGTGGCCTACCACAGGAATCAGTACTGGGAATGCTCCTGTTTGACATTTATTTTGCAGACATCCAGTCCCATATTCCAGAAGTGTGGTTGACAATGTTTGCTGATGACTCCAAGCTGAATACTGTTATCCACTCATCTACTGATATTAAACAGCTCCAGCAAAGGCCAGAATATGCACGTACTTGGTATACTTAAAGTGGTCTCAAGTTAAATGCAAAACAGTGCAGTGTAGTAGTATCAGTAAAAAAGCTGTTCCCACCTCATATGCTTTAAATGGTACTCCCCTTTAGACAGACATAGTCATAAGAGACTGGAGTACTTATGTGTATGGTTCTCTCTCATTTGATCATCATGTTTCCACCATAGATAGGAAATACTTCTAGCTGGCTAAGTTAATTTCCAAGGGAGTGTCTTCATCATCCACATCATCATCAACAACCCCCTCTTTCCAGTTTTCTATATGGGGTCATGGTGTCATGTCATCTGTCATCATCTCTCTCTCTATATTAAACGCCACTCTCCTAACTTCTTCGAAACCCATGCCTAACTGTCACAGGTCTGCTGAAAAACAATCCATCTACCTCTTTACTGGACATTCACATTTCCTCTTGCTTTCTTCCTGTTCCCAGATCTTGTTCACCAGGTTGTCTTCAGCTTTTTTTGCACATGTGCATGAGCCACAGTAATCTGTTCTCTTTGACCTTTTCTGCAATTAGAGCTACTTTGCCTTCTGTCCTCATTTCTTCATCTGTCCCATAGTGTGCATGCTACACCCCATCTCAGGCACTTCTTCTCCAACACCTCTGCCTTCCTCATCTGCTTACCCTTTACTGTCCAGATTTTTGTAGCATACAGTAGTACTAGTCACAACACTGATTTGTACATGTTACTTTTAAGCTTTGTTGGAATTCTTCTGTCATATACTATCCCTGACACTCTGTGCCAGTTGGCTGCATCCCCTCTGATTCTGGCTTTGGCCTCCTCATTCTGACTTCCCGTCTCTTCAACTACACCTTCTAGATACATGAAGCTGTTAACTTCTTCCACTATTTTCCATTCTAGGACAATTCTCAGCTTCTTCTGATTTTTCCCATTTGCTGCCATTACCACTGCCTTGTCTGTACTCAATTTTATCCCATGGGCCTTCACTTTTGCATTTCATTTCCCTACCCTTTGCTGAAGTTCTTGCTCGGAGACTGCCTGTAGTGCCACATCATCTGCATACAGCAGCTTAGCAACCTGTTCGCTAATGTAGTCCTTCACCAGTATGAACAGCAGTGGGCTCAGAGATGAACCCTGGTGCACACCCACTCCCATTGGAAACTCCTCTTTGAACCAACCACTATTCATACTTGAGTCATTGGGTCCTTGTACATAGCCTGCACTAATTCTACCAATGTTTCTGGGACTTTGAATGACCACAGTGCTGCCCAAATCAGCTTTCTTGGGACCTTGTCACATGTCATTCTCCAAGTCTAGGAATGCCCAGTTGGACTCTTTCTTCATTTGTAACTTCTTCTCAAGTATCTGTCTAACTGTAAACATCAGGTCAGTTGTGGTGCATTCTGATCTGAATCCGAACTGCTGATCTTCCATCTTACTTTCTACAGCTCTGTGTATTCATTTGTCAGTCACCATTTCCAGAACTTTCATCCAGTGTGACAGGAGTTTGGTACCTCTGTGCTCCCACAGTTGTGAATATTCCCTTTGTTCTTGATCACTGGCACTAAGATCCTTATTCTCTATTCATCTGGGCTGCACTGCTACAAGTACCCTCATGAGCCATGTCTTCCCTATCTCACTCAGCATCTTTATCATGTCTGCTGTGACCTCATCTGAGCCTGCTGCTTTATCATATCTGCTGTGACCTCATCTGAGCCTGCTGCTTTCCTTGTTTTCATTTTATTAAGTGCTATTCTTACTTCTTCTAGGGTGGGCTCCTCCTCTTCTTTCATCTTAGGTTGCGTCTGGCGAAATACAGCTTCTGTGGGGTTTTCTTCATTCTGATGCTGCTGAAAGTGCTCCTTCTATCTGCCTTTGATGTCCTGTAGACTGATCAGCAAGTTGTTGCTGGCATCCATTACAAAGGGTGTTGGACTGCCTTCTGTATCTTCCTGTCTTTGCCTTGCATCCTGATATAGTTTCTTTGTGCAATCTAAGTCACTTTCCAGAAGCTGGCAGAGTGCCTTTAATGCCTTGTTCTTTGCTTTTGCAACTCTTCTCTTAGCCTCTTTCTTAACCAGCCATTATTCATTCCTAGCCTGGTTCATCTTTTCTGTATCCCAGTTTTTCCTGCACTCCTTCTAACTTTTGATGACTTCCTGGATGTCTGCATTCCACCACCAACTTTTCTTATGTACCTTATTGCCATGCCTGGCTTGGCCGTATATTTGTTCTGTAGTACTCATGCATTCTATTTTGAGGCGCTGTCATTCTTCTTCAAGTCCACCTATTTCCTCTTCTTCTTAAGGTGCTAAAGCTCTGTGTAATTCCTTGAACTTTCGTGCTTTCTCTCCAGTCAACTTCCAAGCCTTCAGCCTAGTCTCTGTTGACCTTAGAGCCTTCTCTGACCACTGCTTGCAGGTGATTGTGGCAACCAGTGATTTATGTTGTGGGCTGACTGTTTCACAGTGTATGACTTTGCAATCAGTGATTCTACCCCAGTGCCCTCTCCATACTAGGAGGAAGTCTTCTTGAGTTGTATGTTGGCCATTCTTGTACATGATCTTGTAACTGTCTTGCTTTCTGAACCATGTGTTGGCTACCATCAAGCTATTTACCAGACAGAAGTCTAGAATGGCCCCTCCTTCTTTATTCTTGTTGCCTTATCCTTATGGACTCAGGCAGTCCCCATATCCTATTGTGCCTGTCCCGATATTTGCATTCAGGTAATACATTATCAACACCATTTCATGTTGTCCTGTTTTATTTTGTAGGTTCTGCAGCTGCTGTCTGAATGAAATCTTTTCCTCACTATCACAACCCTGCTGTGGGGCATAGGCTGAGATTATGAATAGTGCCCTATCATTACTCTAGAGTCTGATTGCCATGAGTCTGTCACTAATTCTGATGACTTCCCTCACTGTCTTCTGAAGACTCTTTATCACTATTTCCACAGTATTCTAGTCTATTCTACCTCTGAGTATAGGATCTGAAACCCAAGCCAAGTGGCTTGCTGCACTGCCTTGCCATCTTGTCTCCTGGATACATAGGATGTCCAGCCTCCTTACCATCTTGTCATTCACTTCCAAGCTACATCCTATCAGTGAACCTACACTGAATGTGGCAATTCTTAGTTCATGTTTGGCTGGTTGATTGGTTTTATGTCCAACTTTCACACAACAGAGCTATCCCAGGTAACCCAAGCTGGCCAACTGGATACAGCTGGCCAGTAGATTATTGACCCAGGGCTGCTGGGCTTGATGGCGGGCACACACTGGTACACACTGGTGAGTAAGGGCACATACACCATTCCCACTGTTGGCATGGGTCCCTGCCATAGGTCGGAGTGGGCTGGGTCCTCAGCCCCCTTATCACCATCAAATACTGATGCCAATTTGTCAACATTCGTCAACACACCTGAATTGCCTAGAGCTGTATTTTTACACCTTAAAGTGGCTAGCTCTGCCATTGTATTCAGTCTGTGATCCATGTTCCCTTATCTTTAGGATACTGTGCACCACAGTAGATGCCCAAAACAGTTGCTCTATACAACTCTTCTCCCTATAAGGCACCATCTAGAGTCTATGCAGCTGTCCACAGCTCCATTCTTGGGTGAGTTTGAAAATGTAAACATTCAGTGTGTTTTCAGAGGTGGGAGGAACTCCACAGAAACATAGGGAGAACATGCATATTCCAAACAGGCATTGGCTGGAGGTCAAGACTGAATCTTGTACCTTCTGCATGGGAGGCAAAGACTTTAACCATTATGCCAACTGTTCTTTTGACTGTTGATATGAAATGATCCTGTGTGATCAGTGATTCTTCATTTTCAGTAATTCTTTCTGGTTCATATTTCTAGTGCTTCAGGATCCAAAAAAGTCATCCTGCTCTGTATTTTTCCTTTATCAGACTCTTCAATAAATACAATGCCCCTTTAATGTGTATAAATTGAAGCATATTGCTCAAAAATATACATTATCAAGAACATCAAAAGCCTTATATCTGTTCACTATCCCAATAGATTAGCACAACCTTCACTATACTCTGTAGACCACAGGCTGCTACAGGGTGATCTGTGTCTTGCTTTTTGAGCCATGAAAGAACCAATCTTATTTGATCTTATTTTTTTTTTTTTTGCAAAACTAGTAGCTCTACAAACACCGACACAAGGGACATAAATCTATACCAGTAAATAAACAGGACTCGCTGGAGACATAAAGTCCTAACTCAATGTATTACCAGCCTAATGAACAAGTTATCACTACAGGCCAAGTAAAGTACTTCATTGATTATCTTTAAGGCTAGTCTTGATGACTGGATGGGAAAACACAAATTTACTTCAGGATTGTCATGTATACCCCTGCTTGATGTAGGAGGTGGGCATCATTAGCTCCTTATAAAGGATGATAAGAACTTTTAGATATGTCTGTTTAAAGGTATATCTGGCTTAGCCTATTACAGTCCCTGCAGTCACTTGCCTAATATTGTTCCTATGTTCCTAAACACTAGAAACATGAAACAGAAAGAATTAATGAAGATGAAGAATCACTGATTACACAGGATCATTTAATATCAATCATCAATAAAATACAAGAAAGATAACTGGGTACTGTAATTGAAGAAAAATGTGAAAAAAGCATTAATCATTGGAATAACTACATCTAGTTGTTATAGTGGGTTTACTATCAAAATTCCGAAAGGCAGAACATTTTTCCATTAAAAGATTGAAATGTAATATGGAAAACAAAAATAAAATTTCGCCTAAATGTTGAAAGTGATAAACATGACAATCGACATTTGACATGCCAGACTTCTGGTTTCAAAAGTCTGTGTGTCCTTTTACATTTTAGCAGGTGGTAAGCCCCCCCCCCTGCACCCCCCATGTGGGGGCTGTGTCTCCCAAACCCCTGCTTTTTATATATACCAACACCGAGATTGCACTACAGTGAGAAAAAGGGTAAATTTCCCAATCTGCACTGTACTCTGATCTCCATTCAAAACATTAAGTTTATATTAGTGAATGTATACCCACTTTCATTAATATAAACTTGACCACTTTCTGTTCAACATTACGACAGCTTAGAAACCATACATTTGACTAACCTGTATTTGACTGCAAGTCTTTTGGAATTTTGATAGTAAACCGTTATAGTGTCATGTGTATTGAAAGACATAAGGCTATAAAATACTAGGATATGTAAGCCGAAGCTAGAATAATGTGGAATAAAGATACCCAGATAGCTCCAATACCAATAAGAGCAGCAGGGCTAATAAAAAATCATTTTCAAACATTCTTATATACTTAAATATGTTACTGATGTAGATAATTCCATATGATCTACAAAAGGAGGCAATTCTGGGTACGTTGTGGGTGCCAAAAAGAGCTTTCATGAACTTTAAGTGATCCCCTAATTTTGGAATGGGGTCCATTACTGTCAAGGTATTATAAACCCTTAACATTTGGAGAAATTAAAAAAGTAATTTATGCATTAGAAATAACTATCAGAGCTACTTATAAAATATGTTTAAATGTAAATGGGCTACCTTGATTACTGACATATTGAGTCACCAAAATCTCCACTTTATTTTCTAGATGAAAAAAGCAACAAAAAGTTAATGTGTTCAGAGTGGCATTCATGTGAATCCTATTGCGTTGAGTCACATTTGTAGTGAGTGAACTTCAACTTTGAATTAACAGAGTCGAGTAAAATCAATTGATATAACAGAGGACTCATTTGCATATTGAGAAAGCAGTGGATCACCCTATTGTTTGAGCATGCAGTTCACAAATACCGTGAGAGCAGGGGTCCATGATGCTCTAACGAATTCCTAGGTCTTCTGTGAGGATCTGACAGACAACCATCTTCCATCAAACTGACTGCCTTTCTTGTTTCAGATAGCCACAGAACCACTTCTTAGAAATGGAATTGAGGTCATGGTGTTTTTGTAGAGTTCCTCCCATCTCAAATGTTTTCAGCAGATCCAAGAACAGGGCACCAACCAACATGCTACCACTGAAATTGCTGCAGATATAAGAAAGAATTTAGGGATGAATTGTTTATGGCTTAAATCCCTGGTGTACTCTAGAGATCAGGTCTGAGGATATGCTGCTTAGTTTGAAAGTGCATAAACTCTTTCAGGATTTTACAAAGTGGCAACAGAAGCACTATGATAAAGTTGAGACAATTCAGATTTACAGAAGGGCCACGTTTGGGCGGTGGCAGAAAAGTGCCTTTCAAGTAGGAGACTCTTAATTTTCTTAACAGAGCAGTTGTTGAGTACAGAAAATAAGCAATATACTTAGCAGCACTTTTCAGAAATTCAGGGGAGAAGACTGTCCTTGACAAGGTTTGTCAACTTTTCATGTCAAGAATTCTGGACACATATGTGAAAGCAAAATGGGTGCAGAATAGAAGTGTGCATTTAACCTCCCCTTGAGGGGATTGTCATACAATATTACTGTGCGCAATCAAGCATATTAATGTCAGTGACAGAGTCCATTAATTATGGACTGTCCAGAACAATTCTGGACAGTTGGCAATTCTATCCTTGACACATGACCCGTGTTTAAGAAAAGATTGGTACATTGGACCACCAGCTCCTGTCATCATTCACTGGGTATACTGGACCCACTTTACCCCCCCCCCCCGGGCTCAACATGATTCATGTTTGGGGTAGCTGAAGAGAGCCCTAACCCCCATCCCCACCCCATGGCATTCTTGCAGTCTCCTCAATGGCTGCCTCTGGGTGGAGCATGTGCACTCAATTCTGAGATTAATCTAAGGCAGTTTGACTGTTCTGACATGCCTTTTTTATGTGGGAGCCAAGTTATTTAGGACACTGAGAAGACAGAATTAAGAACCAGCTACTGCCTCATCTCGAGGGACTCTAAACAGGGTAGGCCAGGAGAAAAGGTCTTTTTTTTTTTCAAATTTCTAGAGAATTGTCCCTTGAGTGCATTTTAGTCTATTTCTATAATACAACACTTGACAGGTGACCATTTACTGTCTTTGTACAGTGCCAGTGAGGGCAATGAGTGAGATCCAGTCAAGTATATTGCTATGATGTGTTCTTCTCAGTTCTGTTAATATAGGTTGTGTGATAAGTAATAGAAAGTACCAGTAGAAGGTATCCAGTCAGTATTAATATCCCGCAGAATTACTCATTCTAAGCTGACAATTAATGACATACTTAGACTCATGTTACATAGAATGTAGAATCTGAGTTTCAGACAAAATGCAGGTCAGGCTGTCTTTGTAAAATATTGCAACTCCTCCTTTCCCTTCTGATGATTCTGACTGAAAGGATGTCTGGTCAGTATAGGTGAAACCAGTGTAAATGGCTTTTTAAATCAATATATATTATTTTACTCCCCTGTTGCCAGCCAGCTGTCAGTCATCCCATCATACACAATGACCCATTTGTTTTGTCTGAAGGTGAGAGCTGATTGGGCAATTTCTTCTACACACAGGGTCATAGACCCCATCATCCAGGCAGCCATCAGTTTTTTTTTTTTTTTTTTTTTTTTTTTATGGCCTAACTCTCCAACCCTGTAGTAGTAGGTAGATGTACTTCACACTGCCAGTCTTCCATACCTGTGCACTATTGAGTATGCTAGGCCTGAGCTACAACATATGCTGCTTGGCAGGCATACCCCCCACCACAGCCCAGTTACTGATGATGTTTTGTCTGGTACTGGGAGGTAGCTATGACAGTTATTTTTAATGTATAAGTCACATTTTTTAATTTCTCCACATGTTTAGGGTTTATAATACCTTGACAGTAATGGACCCCATTCCAAAATCAGAGGTTCACTTAAAGTTCATGTAACCTTAGCTGCCACCTGCCCCCTTTCCCTCAGGATGGGCAAGGCACTATCATCCACTCACTGTCATACTCTCTGTCCAGCTCTTTCAGTTCCAAAAAGCCTAGTCAAACTCATGTAATTTGGATTACAGTCAGGACTTTATTCCTGAGTTATAGCTTGAGCAATCTTTAGAACATTATCCTTCTTTAGTGCCAAAGGTTATATTAGGTAGCCTGTGGAACTGCATTTGGATGACTATCACCTGAGGGATAGGACAAGGTGGGTACTGAAAAAGAAAGGAAATTAATATATCTTCCACATTCTGTGGTGTCACCACTTGGGCCTGGCTGTATGAAACCAGTAGTGGAGCACCCACTATGTATACTGAACTTGATGTAAATACTGAATTTTACAAGTGTTGTAACAGTGGCACATTAATAGTAAAAAGCTCATCTCAGGTTACTGAAAACTGAAATGAAATGTGCAGATATAAGAAGCAGCACAGCAGGGGAAGCAGAGATCATCCACAGTTAATAAGTATTACATGTGGTGATGGAACAGCTACAGAAAGAAATATTCTACTACTCACAGGTGATCAAGATTTACTTGTGAACTCAGGTAGTTTACAGGTACTGACTGATGCACACTGGCTAAACTGCTTGCACCAAACTTTATGAGATAGGTCTCAGATATAGCTATGTTTGATGCAGAGATATATGTGGGTCTCAGTAGGGCTTGTGCTGTGACCTTTCTATGAAGTTAACAGAAGCCACATGCTAGTTATTAGGTATATACTTCCCTTAGAGGACCAGCCTTGTGAAGCCGACTGATAAAACATGCATTGAGATATATAAATAATTCAGGCCTATATTATGAAATTGAAACAGCAATACATCGACAGCCATTTCATCAACCCCAAAATACCGAACTACAAGTTACGCAAATGGCCAAATCACTGAGTATTTTCCTAGGGAAAAAAATGGTAGGCCAACCAAACATGACACATCGCTTCAAACACTGCAAAGTGGGGGACTTCACCCCCCCCCACACTCCCCAATGTGGGGGGCTGTGCTGTACACCCCACAACTAAATATACCAACTCCGAGATCGGACTACAGTGGGGAAAATGAAAAATTCATGGCAATGGCCAACCGATTTTTTTCCCTAGGAAATAGCTCGGTGATCTGGCCATTCGTGTAACTTGTAGTTTGGTATTTTGGGGTCAATGAAATGGCTGTCAATGTTTTGACATTTTGATTTCGTAATATAAACCCAATAATTCGAGACATCTCCTTGCTAAAGAAAAATGCTAAGTTTTTGTTAATAATGACATAAGAACAGCAGAATATCAGAAACATTTTAGCAGCTGTCTAAAGAAGAAAGGGCATTAGAAGGGAAAGGAGAGAAACACACCCCTGTGGGCTTACACTCAAGACCACATTAAATCCTATTCTAATTACCAGGTTCCCTTAATGACACAAAGGTACTCATCTGTGACTAAACCTCTAAAGAAGTCAACATTTAACCCATACCAGAATGACACTGGCAGCAGAAACGTTTTAGATGTTTAGTATTTCTGTTTGGACTATAGGTAATCATGCTTCAACTTGCTTTTTTTCAGTATAGTTAAATTTTTATTATTTTGACCTCCTCATCTTCTTGCCTTTCTGTTTCATAAAAGATTCCAACTGCCCATGTTACTTCTGTAGTAGAGCATTGGTAAAATTTCCAAACAAAAACTGACAGTTCAAACCAAGCAAATTCTGAGCCAGGCAATAAGTAAAGCATCTAAAAACAAGCAGACCATCTCCAAGGAAATATCAGAAAGTAACCATAATGTAAACTACATTCAAGCTTTTGCACAGATAGCCATGAAATCTAATTTTACATATTTTATGTTAGTTTACAGTTGTTTTGGTATTTCAGTTTTAAATATTTTAAATGTTTTAATTTTTATGAATCATGTGATATATGGGTCACGACAATGATGTTTAACAAGAAAATATAGAAAGTGCCTGTATGGAGCCTCTCTTTTTGTTAAGCGCTCGAAAAAGCCCTGTGCACAGAGGTTTGTGTATTGTTTACATTAAAGCTACTTTTTGTACTTTATTTTAAGCTGGCCTCTTTGGACATTAGTAAAAATCCCATGTCCACTAACTGTTACTTTAATTTCTCCAAGTCTTTTGGATTTCTAGTACCATGACAGGAATGGAGCCCATTACTAAGTCAAAGTATGATTAAAGTTCATGAAATTAGTATTGTTTCAATCTTGATGTTAGCCAAAAGTGCTCTTTACAGCATCAACAATGAGCCCAAAATTCATATGGCATTACATGTATCGGTATCATATCTAAATATAACTGTAAATTGTTCTTCATGAGATCCATTGCTTGTATTACTATTGGAACTGTCTAGGTATCCTTCTTCCACATTACCTTCATTTATGCCTGCAAACCTTGGTATTTTATGACTTTGTGTCTCTGTACGTAAGACAAGGTAATCACAGGGTGTAGTAATTTCAATGATTAATGTTACTTTTTTCTTTTTTTCATAGACTACTATATCTGTTTTTTTTTGCATCTATTTTCTGAACTGTTATTAATGGGTGATCCCATGTGATATAAACTTCATCATTCTCTATAAGACTTTGTGGCTTATGTTCTTATGTTTCCAATGCTTCTCAGCTACTTCAGTATTGCAATGTTTGCACAATCTCCAATGCAACAGTCTTGTCACATTATTATGCTTTTCAGTATACAGTCCTTCTGCCATTAGTGTATGACATGTAGCAACAAGATATGTGACTGTTTCCAGTTCTGCTTTACAGATCCTGCATTTATATGTTTCTCCCACATGTTCAATAGACTTTGTAAACCAATGTGTACATAGTCTGCTATCCTGGGACGCCAATATTAACCTTTCATCTTTTGGTTTAAATTTATCTCTCCTTAAACATTCATGTGGCGCATTCAGTTGCTGCCTGATTTTTATGTACTTCTGGTTTGATTTCCATTCCTGCTTGACACAATATGCTTCTCCTAAACTAAGCAGGGATGTCACCTTAGACTTCTTCACCTCATGTTTTAAAACTTTTACTATGATTGGATCTGGTGAAGTCAGCAGATATGTATGCAGCCCTACAATTGCCGATCTATATATGTAATCAGTTTTGAGCAGGCCCATACCTGCTTCAGAATTGAGAATATATAATCTTGGTATACACTGATTGTTATATATCATTTGAAAAGTGTGAAACTGTCAATGTGTGTCAGTTTTAAGTGTGTTGGTATGGCAAATGACACTATTCATGCCTCTCTCCACTCTGCCCAGTCCCAAACAATTATTTTCACTTTCTGCAGATGGGAAATGAACTTAGCACAGTCATTATGTGTACCAGATTGTCAGAACTTAAAGGTTGCCATTCTAAGCTCTGGCTATGAGTAAAGTGAGCAGTATCCAGCAAGGACAGATCCAGCACAAGGTGACCTAGGCAGCTGCCTAGGGCCCAGTGCAGACTGGTATGGGGGCAGCTAGCCATACAACTTTTAACTGACAAAATAAGTTTAACCATTTAAAAACGTTTAATAATAATTTTGAAAAAATGCTGCTACATTTCCTTTTCCAATTCTGACTTTTAATAATATGACTGCTTGCATGCCAACTCCACTCTCATTGGCTGGAGCTGGCATGCAACGCAATAATAGACTTCCAAAAACTGGCAGTGATTTGAATAGCAGACATGTTCTTGTACTGTAAACAAGAGAGTTTTATGTATGAATATGTATCCAATTTTAGGGAGAACTTTTGTTTCTTTTCTTCGCATTATTATGCATGTGATTTGAATGAACGGCTGTATATTACCTTTTTGTACAACAAGAGACAACAGGTTAGTTTTTGGCTGAATTTTGGTTTTGCTAGCTACTGTCTGAGACAAGATGAACAGGTGTGTGTGTGTGTGTGTGTGTGTGTGTGTGTGTGTGTGTGTGTGTGTGTGTGTGTGTATATGCAATGCCATACTTGGAGAGAACTTCGTAGTTAAGTGATTTGCTCAGTGACAGATATTCAAACTCTGTACCTTAGGTACATGTGGTAAGAACCTTAGTCCAACTGCCACACCTCTATTAACTTTTTTTTTCTTTTGTAAATCACTCAGGATTACTGTCAGTCATTAGAGGTTTACATTTTTTTGTGGTTCACAAAATATACATTGATACTTTGATACAAAATGCCTTTTTAAGTGATTTACAGTAGCCCTATGTTATCTGTTTCCAGTTTTGTATAGCAATCATGATTTTGCCTCGTATTTATTCCCTGTCCTTGAGCAAGTCACTTAACTGGACAATGCTTTCGGGTAGCTGGAAATTTGCGCTAGTTTCTCAATGGTCCGCTGGGCTGCAAGCTTAGTAACTACATATGAACCAGAGTACTTATGGTGTAAAGGAAGGTAATTATGTAGTAAACAGAAGCCATTATATGAACCACGTTCTTTGGATGTGATCACTGGTTTTCTTTATGTTGACAGTGTGTTTATTAATTAGCTCTGAATTAATTGGATAGTGTGAAATCTAGGAGTTTAATGTTAATATTTTACTATGAATGCATTTTTAGTTTAGCTTGTTTTTCTTTTTGCAGGCACACAGGTGTGAAATGCTCTGTTTAGGCTACAGCAGTTTTCTAGCACACACTGTAAAGGAGTAAGGCTACGAGTTGTTAAAGAGATGGCATTTGTCTTCTATGTGACTACCAAATTACTTCACCAGATAGTACTCCTGGGCTGCTAATGAAAAGGGATACTTGTCTCTGGTGGGCTGTCCCAAGCAGCTGGCAAATGTGTTATGCATTTGTCTTTTGAATTTCTACATCCTTCACATAGACACTAATTTGTACTTCAGTATATGGTATTTGAGTATGACTGTCGGTATGCATATTGTAGTTTAATGGGTTGCCTGATGCATTTTCACTAAATGGGAGTTTCACAAGAAGAAAAATTTACTGTTTCTCATGCTTAGTCTGTTTTCATGTTGAAAGTATTTTTGTTCAGTTTAGAAAATGGCTGTCAGTGTTTCTTCTGTAAAATCTAAAATAATAGCTTTAAATGAAATCCAAATCTTTGAGATAATTGTAAAAGTAAACAAGAAGAAAATTGCACACTGAGAGGTTTGAACAGTATTTATGATAACTGGGTAGAAACAGCCAATTAATAGGATATTGGTATAGTTAGCTGGGTCCTGACACATTACCCAGTATAGGGCCCCATTTCTCCATAATCCATCTCTAAGAACCACTTGTACCAGTATAAGCAAGAACCAAATAACAAAATACCTGCCTAAGGAATTGAAGCAGCAAGAATCCATCTCTGTTGACTTTGAATATGGATGCTGTTACAGTACAGCATTAGCCATTTACCTACGTCAGACCTGTACTGATTGACATCAGACAGGATAGTTATTCTTGACAACAGAGAATACATAGGAAAGTTAAAAATTAGATATAGATGTCCTGCAAACATGTAAGCCCCCCCCCCAAAAAAAACCCAGCATGCTATATGCAGTAGTATTTCAAATTTTTGTATGGCTTTTGGGCTGCTCAACAAAAGCTGCTGCAGCATTTATATTGTCTATACTTGTTTTGCTTTATTTATTGTACTAAAGAATGAATCAATTCATTAATAGGCCAGAGTGTATAATATAGTCTAAACACGTTGCATTTTACTCATCCAAACGTGTTGCATTTTAGGATTATATTTTTGTAGCACCTTTTTAACAGCATCCAAAAACTTCAAAGAAATTGATAGTTGTTAGGTCATATGGTGTACATTATTTGGAGTGATGATCAGAACCGTCTGATCTTCAGCATCCATCATATAGTCATTGTTGCATATTACTGTGATACAGTCTTCCCTACAAGATCATATTGTAAAGGATTTGTATTAAGTTAAAACCTGTTAGTCTGGCAGTGCAGATGACTAAAACTTTGACTTGTAATGAGCTGCTTCCTGTGGCAAGGGTAGCAAATTGCTTAACCAGTCAGTGCTTTGGAGCAATTGCAACTATGGGCTACCCTCCTTAATAGTCTCCAGGACTGTATGCCTAATAATTATGAACCTGTTTTCATTGTTTGCCAGCCATTCCCCATTGTGGTCTCTGAGACATGGTTTAAAGCCAGGAAGTGCACACTGGCAGTGCAAGATTATAATGCCTTCCACACATTTAGACCTGCTATTGCACAGCCACGAACAGGGACAAAAGGTGGAGGTGTCTTGATTTACAACAAGAATAAATATATCTCAAGGCTGGTCATACAGTTGCTGCTCCATGTTGAAATCACCACTGACAAAATCCAATACCACTTCCTTGCAAGTTATAGATCCCCCGCTATGTCCCAGGAAACCCATATCATGTATTTAAATGTATTGGAAACACTCACCATCCAACCCAATACCATATTCATGGGTGACTTTAATTACCCCATTATTAACTGGGAATCCTATACAACACCAAATGTACAGGCACAGAGATTCCTGGATTTTGTAAACACAAACTCCCTGGACCAGATTGTCAAAACACCTACGAGGGGTGCAACCATACTGGATCTGGTCCTCAGTAATATGGGAGAGTGCTGCACAACCCCTACTGTAATGTCTTTCCCGGTAAGGTCAGACCACAAAATGGTCTTCTTTGAAATAAAAATAAAACCTGGACCCCAGTTATCCTTGGAATATTCAGGAATTATTCTAAGGCTAACTTCCTGTTATTAAATGATAACCTGGCAAAATTTCAAGCCCCCATAAACCCTGAGAACATTGCTGCCTATATAGAACTGTTCATAGAACCTCTATGCAAGCATGTTAATAGCTGCATAGAGGCAGCTGTGCACACCAGGAAGAACTACAGAACTAATTCAAAAACACAAGCCACCCTGGTGGAATCACAAAATCAATAGGCCGTATAACAGATGGAAGGAAATCATGGCAACGATTTAGGAGATGCAGCACCTAGCAGGCAACTCAAAGACCAAATAAAGTCTACAAAGCCAAATTTGAGGTAAGTTTGGCCTCCCATGTCAAAAGCAACCACAAGGCATTCTTTAGGTTTGTCCGCAACCTCAAAGGTAATGCACAGTTGTGTGCAGAGCTCATTGTAAATGGTGCAACCTATACTGAGCCAGAATATATGGTAAACCTACTGACTGATAAATTTTAGCAAACCTACTATCTTCAACTTTACCCCTCTCTCCCCCTCTCAACCTTCCCTCAGGAAATACCATAAAATATAACTTCCCCTCCCATCACATCTGGTCATTTTAAACAGTCTTTTATGCTCTCTCTAAGGCCATGAACACTGCATCAATGGGCAAAGACAATGTCCCAGGATGGCTTCTAAATAGCACGGAACATGACCTATCAGGCCCTCTGGAATTACTATTTAACTGTAGCCTCCAAACAGGCTTTATGCCCCATGAATGGAGAACACCAAGAATCATCCCTCTGCATAAAGATGGGCCATCTATAGACCCTGTAAACTGCAGACCTATAAGTCTTACTAGCCGTATATGTAAAACCATGGAAAGAATTAGCATGGAAATGACCAATAATGATATAGTAAACCTCCAGACACTGGAGTCCACCTCTACAAACAGGCCAGTCACAAGTGGAGTCTCTCAGGGATTGGTCCTCGGCCTCTCCTTTTTGGCATTTACTTTTTTGGAGTCACGGCCAATGTCAGTAGGTTTACTATATATTTGTCTCAGTATAGGTTGTGCCATTTACAATGAGCTCTGCACACAACTGTGTATTGCCTTTGAGGTTGTGGACAAACCTAAATCCTGCCTAACTAAATTTGCAGATGATTGCAAATTAGGTGCTGTCATTGAATCCCGCACTGACATAAATGTTATCCAGGAAGGGCTGACACAGACAAACAACTGGTGTCAGACCAAAGGACTAAAACTAAATGCCAAGAAATGCATAATAGTATCCTTTGGGAAGCCATCCACCCCAGTAACTATCATATTGACAACACACCCCTTAGAGCTGATGCATAGTCAGGGACTTAGGGACACACATAGATAGTAACCTAGCCTTTGACCATCCTGTGCCTACAGTAGTGAGGAAATCATTCTATGTTGCACAACTTATAAACAAAGGTATGGCATCTAAGTCCAACTAAGTCACTGTTCCACTATATTTGGCATTCATCAGACCTATTGTTGAGTTCAATGCCTCCTTAGATATGTACCTAACCAGGCATTTCCAACAGTTGGAACATCCACAGAGGTTCCTTACTAAAAGAAAACTGGGTGTAAGTAAAATGACATATTAGACCACCTCAAGGCTTTATCTCTGTATTCTGCCTTCTAAAGGCTGTTGAGGGGAGATCTATTCCTGGCAAACAGGGCATTGTCAGACCCCACTCTGATGGACCTCCTACATATCTACAAAATAGACAGCACCAGAATTATCCATTCTAAGGATTTAAACCTTGCCTGTGCTATAAATAGGACCTGCTGGAGAGACAGGTATGTATCCCAAAGACTATCACTGGAACAGGCTCCCCATCCATGTGAAGCAGAGTTCCTCCCTAAACCAATTCACGTGTAACATGAACACTTGGATGGGGACAGGAAAGTCATCCCTGGTTTGGCACTTATACACGTGGACAGATCTTATGGTCTGATGTTAGTGATCATTATACAATTTCATGTAGTTCATCCAAAGCTACCCATAACATACGTGTAATTTATTTCTTTATAACAATAAGGGGTGTATACAGTCAACAAAATGGCTATAACTCCTGGTTGGGGTGGGACCTCTGTGGATGAAAGTACCTTATGCTGTTATCATCTGATCATTTTTAGAGACTTAAATCTGGCTTTGCAGAACCAGTGTGCATTTGAATTAATCTGGAATACTTTGACTATTGTGTGTTTCTGTGAAACTAATTTGAAATATGCTACTTTGGTCATTATTATTTTTATTCATTTTTTGACACAGGCATCTGGGAAGGATGGAGTCAACAATGCTGCTGTAATTCCTGGATTTTGGAGATGTCTGTGGATAAAAATTACTAACCCTGCAGAGTTGATAAAGTTAAAAAGTCATTAGTATGTCTTTGAAGGACCAGTATGTATTTGTGTAAAGCAAATTGGAGTACTTTACCATGGCCATTTTGATTACAGACACACGATGAATACCCAGTTGAAAAGTGGCCACAATTGTTGAGTAAGGATATTGCTATATTATAATTACAGCAGTTTTAGTGGCCTTTTATGGTTGAAATGTTCTGAAATGGGTACTTTTGTCATTATAGGTTCATACATGTTGTTTCACTGCTTACTGGAAATGTTCAAAACTTCAGATTTAAAATGTACCGTAGCAAATGTTGCTTTGTTAAACAAGTAATATAATTTAAAGCAAAACTGCAAGATATATAATTTTTGCAGTCAGGAAGGTGAATCAAAGAACACATGCATTTATGCATGGTTCTAAAAATTCATGCAAAGTGTCCATTGTTTAAAAACAGCCCTGGCCAGATGCATTTTCAGGGAACCTATAAATGTGAGTTTTAAGGGAGGAGATGCTTATTTTTACTCATTCCAAGTCTGTTTCCAGTGCAGGACTGCTTTTTTGTATAGCAAATAGCCATTGGTGTTTGTGGAATAAAATTTGAAAAGTTGTTGTTTGTCTTTTCGGCTTTTCCCGGTTAGGGGTTGCCACAGTGGAACTCCGGTCTGCTAATGACTGGCAGTAGATTTTTATGGTGCCGAGTTGCCAGCCCGATGCCCAACCTTCAGCGAAGGCACGCCCATTCACGCATGTCTTTCGGAGGCCACTCAACCATGGGGAGGACATAAAAGTTTTAAATTAAATCCAAATCTCTGTAATCTCCGTAAATGTAAAAAGAAAATAGTATACATGCTGATATGTTTGAATAGTGTTTATGGTAATTGGGGTGATACAGCCAAGTAATAGGCCACTGGAATGGCTGTGTGGGGAGAGCCTGGATTGTTACCCTACCCAGGGCCCCATTTGACTGTGCTTTGGTTCTGGTGGGCAGATCAGGTCAGGGTAACTATTTTTAAAACTATACAACCTATTCTTTATAATACTTGGTATGTGTTTGCATTTTATATGTTTTATTTATTCTTTCTCTCCAATATGTTTAGCACATTCTTGCTTTGCCAACTGTATCCATTGTGTTATTTATGCTATATTATTTTTTAATAAAAATCTATATTAATGCCATTCATTCACTTTCTGACTGATGTGGTAATTATGCAAATTCCCAAAATTATTTTTAGAAGTATGCTGTTCTGACTGTCCATTTATTCTAGAATTCAAGGTCACAGATAAGCCAGAGGCTATGCCAGGACAACACCCCAGAGGAAACTAAAGGCCAGACTGCAAGATATTTGCAGGCCCTGGCTCTTCAGCAACTGCACCCTGGGAAAGCAAGAGATCTGATAAAACCAATAACAAAGGAGGAACTGACACAAGTCCTTTTAAAGGTTGCAAATGATAAAACTCCAGGGCCAGATGGTCTACCAGTGGAAATTTATCAGCTAGAAAGGGGAACATCTTTTAGACTGCTTCCTTCGGATTGTGAATGCAGTTCTAAAGGGGCAGGCTGTTCTACTCTGAAAACAGCCACAGTGGTAGTTCTTCCTAAACAGGGCAAGAACCTGACTAGTGATGGATCTTACAGCAAAATTTCAGTATTAAACCATGACTACAAGCTTTTTACTGCTATTTTGGCATGAATGGGGGCCCTTTTCCTTCTTAAATTAATTAATCCAGACCAAACAGTTTTTTTTACAAGGCAGGACAACATTTGACAGCCTCCTGAAAGTGGCTTTATTAGTGGAACAAGATAACACCATGCACAGGTATTTCTTGCTATCCTGCATGCCAAAAATAATTTCAAGAGTTAATTGGGAATATCTTATTTCCTTGTCAGAGAAAATGAATTTTCCTGGGGGCCTTATGGTAGTGCAGTCCTTATATATATTATCCACTACCATGGTGAAGGCTGAACAGCAAATCTCAAATGAAATCCCTCGGCAGCATGGTATTAGACAGAGGCGCTGCCTCTCCACCCCTGTTATTTGCTCTTTATTTGGAACCCCTGGCCAGGATTTAGAGTGGTGGTGAACTTGTTATTGCTACCTCAGTATGCAGTTGATCTGCTTTTAATTTTACTAGACCATGAGAATGAATTGACTGAAGTCTTCCATGAACTGAAGGTATATGAGGAATTTTAATGTTAACGTTAGCCTAGGCATGTTAATATGCTCATGCCTAGGCTACAATATCGTCTGCCTTATGGCTCACAACTCCTCCTGTAAGACTTGTGCAAACTGCTGTATCAGTCAGGCCAATAGTGCTGGACATAACTGCCATGCATTACAAAGGTTGTCTGGTTAACAAAACCTGTATGCATTCTCTGCTATGTAACTCATGGATGGTTTACCTACTCTTCAGCAGGTGCTTCTCCTGTCTTGCCTTTAGATTGTATAGCTGCTTCATACTCACACAGATCAATTATTGACATGCCCACTTATTATCATGACCACCCTTCAAAAAATTAGACAAAAATAATTTTCAAAAGTAAGATGAGAATCATGGAATTTGCTGCTTGGCAATATAACAGTTGAAACAGTCTGCATTGCATTCAAGAAAAATGTGATAGCTTACCTTAAGAATGAACACAGATGTACCTGTTGTTTTCCTCTAGGTAGCATCTATAATTTATGCGCTAACAGTTCCTGCATTCTTGCATTAGTTTGTGAATAACAATCTGCTATGCTGTTCTATAGGTATAACACTGTACGGAATCTACAATGGAGCTATGGCATGGGAATATTTGGATCTGTAAATAAATCAGGGGTGGCTCGTGCTATCGGACTGCTGGGCTGCAGCCCTCCTACCTAGAAAAACACAAAAGAAAAATCTTTAAAACTAAAAAACAAAACTGAAAAAAAAAAAGCATGAGTCCCGACGCATTTGAAGACCTCAGACTGCCTTTATCAGCAGTCCGGATAGAGAAAGACAGGTACCCAGCAATCATTGCTGCAAGTGCACCCAGGAATCGGTGCGGTGACGACCGCACAGAAGAGGAGATCCGGACTGCTTTGGCTGCAGGCAGACCCAATGAGGAGAGAGGTGAGCTGGCAGACCCAATGAGAGATTGAGGACTGAGAGAGGTGAACTGCTCTCGTGGGACAAATTGCGTGGGCGGGTGGGTTTGGTCGCTGGATTGCTCCGTTTTGGGATTGGCTTCATTCAGGTGGTAGGTGGTCGCTGGATTGCTTTGTTCGTCTGTTGAGGCATACAGCAGGTAAGTGAAGGGTGTGTGTGTCTAATATGGAAGAAAGGCCTAGCAAACTACTTGTTCTCCCAACTTGAGCACTGTACTCTGGATATTTTCAGCTATTCATGGGGTCGCTGTGGGAGTTGACCTGACTCAGTAGACAAGAGGGATAAGCTTACTGTAACTGCTGAAGTTCACTAAATTGTGAATACTATATTTATAATTGATGACAGCAGACACCCTTACAAAAGAAAGTGCTGTCCATAAGCCAAATTGTGGCTCTACTTAAAATCATACAAGTTATTCAAAGTGTTAAATACAACTATGGTTGTTTTTGTACTTGGATCACTTACAGTTTTGCTAAGAAACACTCCACTTTTCAAAGGGAACTTTTCAAAGTCTATCATGTCCAATTTTAAACTCTGTTAAAAAGACTTTACATCTTACATGACTTGTAATAGCACTTTTCTACCTGGTATTTCATGTATTGTAGATGGAGAAGTGGATGCTAAAACATCGTCTACTACTAAATAAGGGTTGTCTATGCTTAACCTAGCGCTTTCCTTAACATCATTACATACTACAAGTATTTCTGCACTTCACCAGGTTCACCTGTATGATTATGTGCCACTGATAGAACATGCTGGTGGGACAGATTCATAACCCAGAGGCTCCCTTCGCTCTGGAATAGAATTCCAGTTCATGTTAGGCAGAGCACCTCACTGACTCTCTTCAAGAAGAATCTTGATGAGTGGATGGGGGATCGTAGGTTTGTCCCAGGGATTACTTCCGTGTCACTATTAGACAGAGGCACAGTAAACTAAACTTTAAAAAGGGCACAGTATACTCAAATCAAGGGGTGGCGTAAGCCAAACACAATCGGGCTAGGCTTATAAATGCCCCAGGGCAGATAGCCTAGTATGAACCTATGAACCTAAATGTTCACCTTCAGCCACTATTGTAGTGACAGCTCTACCACTGTACTTGTCAGAAAATTTGTACTTACATCCCCACTTCCTGCTATTTCTGCTTCTTTCTAAATGGTAGATAAATCCCTCTATCATAAGCATTTCTTTGCTTCATTGTTATGGCAGTTTGATAAATATTCCCTACAACACCAGAACCGTTCATCTGGAACTCATTCATTTCTATTTGTAAGTGGTACAAACTACAACGATATATTGAGTAACGTTTGCATTTATAGACAGTGGTAGCAAGTGAATCACCGGATATTAATTCATGAACTTCTACCGCGGAACTTAATTACGGTGAATTAAATATCAGTTAACTGCATTTTCATATATTCTTACTGTCGGTGATTTTGTCTCTGTAAAATAACTGTTGGTGAAGTGGCGTTTCGTTCAAGTAACATGAATCCACATATTTATATTTATACAATAATTGACAAAATGCACTAGGGGGATATGCAAAGCACCCACTTTTAGAAAAAAAAATCTGAACTTATTGCATGGTTAGGCTAACATTATTTACAAGGCTAATGGAATAGAGATGTGGTGGGCTACTTTTTTGCAAGGCTGATATTTTGTGTTGTTCATTTTTTTGCAAGGCCGATATTTTGTGTTGTTCATACTCATATCTCAAAAAACATGCAGTACTGTAGGATTTATAAACCTTATAGTTACCTACAGGGGGTATTTGCAATGAAGTACAAGGAAACATGGACAGTTAAGTTCATAAATTCAATAGATGCTCAATGTCAGTAGCTTCTAGCTCTCTGCAAATGGTTAATTCTTCATGTTCCCCAGTGACCCAGCTCTCAGTCCACAAAATGTGCAATCAACATTCATCTACATGTCATGTAAACCAGTGGCTTAGCAGTGTAGGCCAAGGTTTCCAACATTGAGTCTTCTTTAACTAGTGCAGTGTCAATACATTAGATCTTGTGCTGTAGCTACTGTGAGTCCATATTATCTGTTTAACTATTTTAAGTCCCCAGTATATTCCAGCTATATTACCAGGTTGCACTGTGCTCTCTTCATGAGGCCCTACCTCAGCCTATCACCACTACCACTCAGCAGAAGGAAGATACAGGAAGCACAAAAATCAGTAATGCTGAAGCAGTAAACCTGATTAAACATAGATGTTACAATGCAGGCTCCTCAAACATTAGATTATATGTACTATTCATCTGGCTATAATTCTTCTTATGGATAGTGAATCAAGCAGCTTACTGCAGCTTAACACAGAGCTAGTCATTGCCCCCCCCCCCAATACCTTTTTGCATGCTCTCCAGCTATAGCTATCAGGTGCTTGGCTCCCTGGAGCTGCGACTACACTAATGGCAAGATGGGAATGAGAAGTGAAGCATAGAAGCAAGCATCATCAAATACGTTACCCTGCACACCAAAGGATTTTTGTGAACCCTAACTAGGTGAAGTTGCTTACATCACATGCATGACAGCATATAGTATCAGTTAGTCCCTAATCCTCCTTCAATGCCTGGCAATCTGCCACACAGGTATGACACCATCCTTATCACCTGAGGCACGCAGCCCCATGCTCCAGGAGTGGATCAAGTGGCAAGTTCCTGATAAACAATTTGCTAGTCAAACTCAGATCAGGTGGTTTGTAGTATGGCCTCCATCTCTCTATTCCATGGAACCAGGGTGTCAGTAACCTTTCTGAATCCCATTTGTAATACCTAAAATATGCTTTATAAATAAACACCAAGGGGGCAGCAACAATAACAATGTTCTGGGTGTTGGCTGGCTAGACCTTGACTACCATTATTAAAAAGGGTAGGGTTTGCACATAAATTCTGCTTTGTCTTGTGAACAGAAGATATCTGCTCATAGATAATACAGTTGTTTGATAAGCTGCATGAAGGGCCAGTAACTCTAGAATACTACTTCACAGCAAAAAGATGGAAAATCTTAGCAGTACTGTACTATTCTTCTCTAACTGAATACAAGCACTACAACAAGATAAAACATGAGTAACTCTCCCAGTAAACACGCTACAGTAGCATATGCTGGTTAACTTAGCCAGCTCTGTCACTATCTGAGCCCTCAAACTCTGTAAGGTTTCTGACCGACACTTTGCCATAGTTAACAATGATTGGACTGTGTGCGGCTAGAGAGAGCATATGGTGGTGGATAGAGATACTCAGGCTTGAGCTCTGTACCTTGGATGCAGGTGGTAAGGACCTGAATTCCCTCTCCACCACCATTTCTAAAAAAAAAATTGCAGATTTTTGCCTCATTTGTTATGTTCCTCATAAAATCTGTGGTTTCTGTATCTACATTTTTCCTTGCACAGTCTGTGGTGTAGTGGTGCACTGGTAGCATTGCTGCCTAACAGCTACAGGTTCTTTGGTTTGATTCTTGGCTGGGGTGCCTTCTGTGTGGTGTCTGCATGATGTCCTTCAAGGATGCATCTGCACTCATAACATATGGGTTGTCCTGCCTCAGGCAGCCCTTCGGTCGGCCGGATTCCAAAGTCTGGGTCTGGCCTCGGCTGATGTCGCACTTTCCCTGATGTCAGAGTGTCTGTGGTATAAAAGCATCAGCTGATGCCATTTTCCTCAGTCTTTCTTGCTGCGCGGTGCCCGAAGCAGAAGCAGTTTGCAAGTGCCGGTCGGTCAGCTCCTGTGATTCAGCTACCGAAGACTTCGAAAAAGCTAAGTACCCCATTGGGGATTCTTTCTTGCCTCAGCCGATGTCAGATAAAGTAAATAATTGTTTAACTTGTGGGAAACAAATACTTCATAAGGATTTCCACTCTTACTGCCTCCCGTGCTTAGGCCCAGACCACAACGTCTCGGCCTGTTCTGCTGTGCTTCCTTCAACCGACGAACTCTTAGACGTCGGTCGGAGTTTGCAGAGGAATTCTTTGGGGCTAATTTTGCATATAAGATGCCGTCTGAGACTCCGACATCGCATTTGGTGAAAAAACGGAAGGACAAGGACCGACACTCGCGGCCTGTGGTTTCGGCTGAAACCACGGTTAGGCCTACCGCGAGTGACTCGGTTTCGGCCGAAACCGTGTCCTCGGTACTTCCTTTAACCGAATCCACTCAACCGACCACCGCAGCCCTGGAGGCCCCGGATGAGTCGGCTACTAAGCTACCTACTGAAACCAGTGTCCAGGAAATGTCCGACACCATTCCTTTGGACAAGTCTACTCCTGCACGTGGTGCAGCCGGATCCCCTGCTTCCATGTCCATTAAGGCTTTTTCCAGGGCTAAAGCTGCTAAACTTGCTAAAGCTTTGCCTCCCAAGACTACCTCTCAGAGACCTTCTTCTAGTTCTCAGATCCTCAGCCTTGCAGAGGATCTTATCTCTTTAATTAGAGGTTCTCAGCCTCACCCAGACAGGGGCTCTCAACCACCACCAGACAAAAGGCCCAGGACTGAGCCCTCTGACCAACACTCTTCAGATGAGTCTACGGATGGATCTGTGTTGTCAGATCACCAGGAGGAGGCTTATTCGGCCTACGAGGATTCTGATGCTGAAGAATCTATCCCTTCGGCCTCCCCTCCTGAAGAGTTTTCCTTTCGTGAGACACTACACTCTATAAGAGAACATTTTCAATGGCAGGGTCAGGAATTTTCTGATTCTAGAAAGAGATTAAGGACCTTTTTACATTTACCTCAGCATAGGCCCTTAGCTATACCTCCTGTTTTGAATGTTATTGATGATGTGTACAATGATGTTAGTACAGCCCCTGATTCTCTCCCTCCGGCTCCTGCCAAACCTGATAGATACTACAGGGTCCCGGATTCTCATCTACATCTGTACAAGGCTCATTCTGCAGACCCAGATACTATTTCTCAGGGCCCAAAAGGGGTTGCAGCTGCCACTGCCAAAAATCCTCTACCTTCTGAAAGGGAGTCTAGAGCTTTAGAGAGATGGGGAAAGAAGGTATATACTTCTGCAACTCTTTCCATGAGGGCATTAAATTGTCAGTTTCATATGATACAGTACCAAGAGTATTTGTTAGATGAAATGCATAAGAAGCTTTCCTCTTCTGAACCCCTTGACCGTAAATCCCTTCAGGATCTGGTACATAACTCACAGCAGGTTAGTAATCATTTTTTGCAGTGTGGTTATGATGCACTGGAAGCTTCATGTAGGTCAGCTATGACTGGGGCAGTTATTCGTAGGCATGCCTGGATGAAGGAACAATCTTTACCAGACCATTTTAAAGCTAAACCCCTGGATGCTCCAATGGAAAAACAAAAATTATTTGGTTCCTCGGCTCAGGAGGTCTTAAAGAAGTTTGAAGAAAAGGCAAAATCTGTGCAAACAGTTAAGGACTTTCTGCAAGTACAACCACCGAGATTCAGCAGAAACTGGCCTACTAAGAACTGGTCCTTTCCAGACTCGGACAGATCCCAGAGGGGCAGGAACAGGCGTCCCAGAGGTAGAGGGCAAGCTAGAGGCTCCTACAGAGGCCGTCAGTGGCAGCCTACCAACCAGAGACGTAGTGCAGGAACAGCAACAACAACTACTACACCTGGACAGACTCAATGACTTTCCTTTGATTCCGCTGACCAGGGCTCAATTGGAAGCACCATTGGGCGGAAAGCTTTCTTTATTCTCAAAAAACTGGCATTACATTACAAGGGACACATGGACACTGCAAATAATAGACAAAGGATACAGGTTCCACTTCCACACTTTGCCAAGAAGAAACGGAATGCCAAACCTGCCACCAAATCAGAGGGCAGAGGCTTTAAAGCAGATCAACAACTTAATACAAATGAAAGCCATAGAAAAGGTACCTCTTTCAGAACAAGGCCAAGGATTTTACCCCAGATTATTCCTTGTTCCAAGAAAAGAAAATCAATGGAGGCCTATTCTCGACCTGTCCGCACTGAATACTTACCTCATTGTGCCAAAATTCAAGATGCTGACCCTACAGCAACTTCTTCCCATGCTGGGCAAGGAGTCTTGGCTGGTGACTCTAGATCTCAAGGAGGCATACCTGCATGTTCCTATTCAGCAAAGTTGCAGAAGACACCTCAGATTTCTTGCAGGATCAGAGCATTACCAATTCTCAGCATTGCCCTTTGGCTTATCTACTGCACCCAGAGTATTCACGAAATGCCTGGCATCAGTAATTGCACACTGCAGACTTCAGGGGATTCAAATCTACCCATATCTGGACGACTGCCTTATACAAGCGGACAACAAGAAAAATTTGATAAAGGACTTGGACTATGCCATCCACCTATTACAGGCCTTGGGATACACAGTCAACATCCAAAAATCAAGACTTGTTCCATCCCAAAGGATAACCTTTTTGGGTGCAGATCTAGACACAACCACCCAAATGGCCTTTCCCACAGAAGAAAAACAAAAACAACTTCTGGATTACTTCATGAATCTGACAAGACAAACTCAGCTAACTGCAAGGAAAATCCTGCAGGCCCTGGGTTACATGGCATCCTGCATAATTCTGATTCCACAAGCCAGGCTGCATATGAGAAAATTACAATGGTACCTAAGGAGTGTATGGTCTCAGCACAGTCACAGTTTGGAAACTTTGAAACCAATCATTCCTTGCCTTCAAAAGGAATTCCTGTGGTGGGCTCAAGCCTGCCAGTCCAACAGAGGGTTGCCTTTCAACAAACCAAAAACAAAACAAACCATCACTACGGACGCTTCAGACCGAGGATGGGGAGCACACATGGAGGGCAAATGTATCCAAGGCCTATGGTCTCAAGGGCAGCTGCGCATGCACATAAACCAAAAGGAAATGCTGGCAGTGATACATGCAATCGAGGCCTTCAAACCTTTCCTCCATCAAGGCCACCTGTTAATAAGGACAGACAACACCACAGTCATGTGGTACATAAACAAGCAAGAAGGCACGCATTCCTACCCTCTATGCAGGCTGGCCATGAATCTATGGGAACTATGCTTGAAACTCAATATCCAACTACAGTCCCAGTTCGTGCCAGGGAAAGAAAATGCACTGGCAGACAGCTTAAGCAGAACTACCATGGATGCACATGAATGGATGCTGCACCCAGACATCTTTCTACTCATAACACAAGCATGGGGAAAGCCAGAGATAGATCTGTTCGCCTCGCCCCACAATCATCAACTGAAGACATTCTGCTCAAGGACATACCACCCACAAGCTTGGAGGGTGGACTCTCTCTTTCAGCTGGAAAGCTCTAAAAGTCTATGCCTTCCCACCTCTCCCATTAATGTCCAAGGTTTTACTGAAGATCAGGGCAGAACAGCCAAGAGTGATTCTGATAGCTCCAGACTGGCCAAGGCAGCACTGGTACCCACTATTGAGGAGCATGTCACAGACGAAACCGTGGCCTCTCCCTCTATGGCCACTTCTTCTGACGCAGAACAATTTCAAGATCATGCATCCCAACTTGAAAACATTGCAGCTAACTGCCTGGAAAATTCCATAAACCCCCCTCAAAATAACTTATCCCAGAGAGTAAAGGACATTATTATGGAAGCTCGCCGGCCTTCCACAAGGAAGACATACTCAGCAAAATGGAAAAGATTTCTCATTTGGAACACAACAAAAGGCTTAGATGTGACAGTGGCGGGCATGGCACATATTCTGGAATACTTAGCAGAATTGTTCCACAATGGCCTGTCCTATTCTTCCATTAAGATTCATGCCTCAGCAATTTCAGCAGAATACAATGTTGATCCACCTATCTTCTCGCATCCTCTCCTCAGGCAATTTCTGAGAGGAATCAAAAACATCAATCCTCCAAGGAAACCCCCTTTACCTACTTGGGATCTCAACTTTGTGCTGGAGAAACTAACACTTCCTCCCTTTGAACCAGCAGCATCGGCGGATCTACAGTTTCTGTCTTGGAAAACTGCATTCCTTCTGGCCATAACTTCAGCAAGAAGAGTATCTGAGTTACAAGCTTTAATGGCAGTACAGCCATTTCTTATCTTCCATCAAGACAGAGTTTCATTGAGAACCAATCCTACTTTTATGCCAAAGGTGGTATCTAGGGTATCCTTGAACCAAGCTATTCACTTGCCTACATTCTTCCCAAATCCACAAAATAAAGGGGAAAAACTTCTACACACTCTGGATATACACAGACAACTACGCTACTACTTGGACAGAACTAAAAGTTACAGAAAGACTGACCAACTCCTTGTAGCATATGCTGCTGGGGTACAAGGAAAAGCAATTTCCAAACAGACAATTTCAAAGTGGATAGGAAATTGCATTCGATTTTGTTACTCCTTTCATGGAAAGACGGTTCCTGCAAACATTAGGCCTCATTCCATGAGGGCCACAGCCACCACTACAGCCTTCCTAAGAGGGGTGGCTACCAAGGACATTTTAGAAGCTGCTACATGGAGCTCCGTGCATACATTTGCCAAACATTACAATTTACCTTTATACTCCAGATCCAGAGCAGGTTTTGCTACAGCAGTCCTGCAGGGTATCTTAACTACACCATCCTTTTCTTAGTACCTCCTCCCCAGATTGGCTATGGTATTCTACCCATATGTTATGACTGCAGATGCATCCTTGAAGGACATAGTACAGTTTTGTACCTACCATAAATGTAGATGTCCGATAGGTATGCATCTGCAGTCAGGTTTACCTCCCTCCTTCCCCTCTGTGGTATTCCTAGGGTGCTTACCCTCCATTAGCTAGCTGGGGGATCTATTATGGTGTATTTGTTTGTATATATATGTATATATTTTGGAAAATGTTTGGAATTTATTGCATTCCTCCAAATTTGGCCTTCCTAGAGGGCACCTGGCATCTGGGGCAAGAAACACTGAGGAAAATGGCGTCGGCTGATGCTTTTATACCCCAGACGCTCTGACGTCGGGGAAAGTGCGACATCAGCCGAGGCCAGACCCAGACTTTGGAATCTGGCCGACCGAAGGGCTGCCTGAGGCAGGACAACCCATATGTTATGACTGCAGATGCATACCTATCGGACATCTACATTTATGGTAGGTACAAAACTGGACTTTCTCCCATCTTGCAAAGATGTGTCTGGTATTTTGCTCTGCTGAAAATTGTCTTTTGTTCCAAGTCAGACGTTTCCTGGTTAAATGTTTAGTTCCAAGTCAGACTAGTTTCCTGGTTAAATGTTTAAAAAATAACAGGCATTTGAATTTCAGACTTCATATTCTTCAGAAAGTACATGGTAACACAAAATTGTTCTAGCAGTTGTCTAAGTTTATAACATGGATATTTGAAATTTGTCCCTATTTTTGGGACTGTATTCCCCCATTATTGGCTTTGTCCAGGTATTTTGTGCTAAGGTTGAGAGTTATCTATGGTGAGAACTGTATTCATTGAATGTTTGGGGGCTGTATCCCCCCCCCATTACTGGCTTTGTCCACATGTTTTTTGCTAAGAGGTTGGGAGCTATAGTGAGAACTGAATTCACTGAATATGTTTGGGGGCTGTATTCCCCCCATTATTGGCTTTGTTCAGATGTTTTGTGCCAAGAGGTTGACAGCTATGCTGAGAACTGAATTCACTAAATGGTAGCCATTTAAGTTTGTCTTCCTCTCTTTTACAAAACAGCTGATTTGGCATAGTGGTATGTTTCTCTGACTGTTTTGCACAGGGTCCCCTGGGTTAAAGACGTGGCAGTGAAATGTATGGTGGTAACACAGCATTTTATTCTAGCAACTTTCCAACATTATACAAGCAATGTTTAAAATATTTCCCTGGTTTTTGGGTTTTTGTCCCCCCACCAATAAATTTCGGCTTTTTCCAGATTTCTTGTGCTGCAAAGTTCAGAGATACAACTGCGTGTCGAGTGTCAAGTAGATTTTACAAGGAGTTGAGAGCTTCAGGGGAACAAAACGTTAGTGCTCTTGTAGTCTTCTTGCATTAATAGTACAACAGGTAATGTACTTGCTTTTGATGCAGAAGGCTGTGGGTTCTACTCCCACAGTAGATAGTTGCATTGCTGATACTGTACTGTGTTGTAAAGTGGGAGGATGTTGCAGTCCTTTCTGGCAAAGATACCTAGAGTAGTAACTATGAACCTGAACCTGTTATCAGTTTGCCATACAATCCCTATTGCTATATTACTAGCTTATCATTTTTTTAATGCATGCAACATAGACAATTTATTCCTCAAGGGCAACAGGCACTTTATTTGTAGATGAATAAACAGTGACATATAAAGTTGTTTGCTAGCAGCAACCTCTTCATTGTTACAGATTTCTTTAATGTGGAATTATTTAAATGACTTTTACTACTTTAGAGATTGTGCATATTTACTGATACTGGTGGACTGTAGAAGGTTGAGTAGACTTTTATTATGGAAATGTTCTGAATTGGGTAGTTTTGTCATTGGTGCATGCATTTTGTTTCATTGTTTACTGGAAAAATGTTCAAAACAAATTTAAAATGCCGTCTAACAACTGTACTGTATTGTACAAGGAATATAATTTAGTAGACTCAGGAAGGTGTATCAAAGAGCACATGTATGTTTCATGTGCAAGGGGCCTATGATTTGAAAACAGCCCAAAGTTGATCTTTATCTGCCACTGGCAAAATGTATTTTCTTTGAATGTGGGTTTCAATGCTGTTTCATTGAATGTGAGTTTCAAGGGCAGAGAAGTTTTAATGCTAAGCCTGTTTTCATTGTGAGACTGCGTTGCTTTGTTTAGCAGATGTCTTAGTGTTTGTGCTGTAAAATGCAAAATAAAACTTTCAAATGAAATCCAAATCATCATAGAAGTAAAGCAGTATGCACATTAGTGTTTATGGTAAATGGAGTGAAATAGCCAAGTAATGGATCATTGGAATGGCTGCAGGGGGGAGGGCTCCATTCGACCATGATTTTGTGAGAGGGAAGGGCGGCAAACTCAAAGACAGCCCCAGCTGAACTATACCTCCCAACTGTCCAGATTTTCACAGAATGAATAGATTTTTGCTTCTTATTTTTGGTTTGTTCCTCATAATATTTGTGGTTTTCTCATTTAAGAATGAAGTCACTAAATAATGGCACACTGAGTTTCAGACTTCATAACCTTCAGTAAAATGCTTGCTAAAGTAAGACCTGTTATTCTATCAACTGTTTCAGTTTATACAAGAGCAATATTTAGTACTGTTTATATGTTCCCCCAATATATTTAGTACTGTTTATATGTTCCCTCAATATATTTGGCCTTGTCCAGATTTATTGCATTAACAGGTTGAGAGGTACATGCAAATTGCTTTATAGAATTAGGCATAGCCAAACCTCTCAACTGTCCCCGAATTTGGCTCAAAATGTTGCTCTTCCCCTAATAATCCCTCTGCAAAATAGCAATTTTGGAAGAAAACATGGAGGGTTTACAATTAAGAAATAACTGTAATAATCAGAGTTATAGATTACTTTTATTTCAGAAATACATGTAGATTATTTTATTTCATCAGCTGCTCAAGTGAGCAGTACTATTATTAAAAAAGTGTCCCTTCTTTGACAGGTTTCCAGCTGTATTGTGTGGCTATTTTATATTTTTGCATCACATTTGTGGTCCATTTTTCATAAAATAGTTTTTTTGGCAAATTAGTGGTAAATCATTAATGACTGAAGTTAGAAAATAATGACAGACATTTTGAGTTTCAGATTTCATATCCTTCAAAAAATTTATACCAGTGCAAGACCTACTATTCTATTATCTTTCTAAGTTTATAAGAGCAATATTTAAAAATTGTCCTTATTTTTGGGCCTTTGCCCACTTCTATGTATGGCTTTGCTCTGAGGGTGAGAGGTATGACAAATGTGTCAGGGCCATCACAGTCAGCCAGAGACATTTCAAATTGTGATATACTTGTTGCACCCCACTCCTCCATGTAGTGACTCTAGATGTGTCCAAGCAAGGCAAGGAGCAGTTATGCAGTGTAAATGTGCAGGGTATCCCCCCATCCAAGGTAGACACAAGTACTACAGTGGCTTTTCATCTGTTCTTGATTTTGCAGAATGGTCTGGTTTCTGTCATATTTTTGTACAGTTGATTTATGCTTATTACTCAAAGTGCCTGCTGCTCTGTGTTTTAAGTAGCAATGCTTTAATGACCATCAGGTAAGCTTGTCTGAGATCATAACATGCAAGTAAGCTTTAATAAGCATACTGTTAAAGAATTGCCAACATTAAAGCCTTTCTGTTGTTGCCATGCAGAGAATACTTAACTAGATAATGTTTAAGTGTTGGGTACTGAAATGCATATGACAGTATTTGTAATAAAGGACAGGATTACATTCTTTTAAGAAGCTCATTACACTTGCTGGAGACTTCCAGTGATCTCTGAGGGCTTTACCCGTAAACTAAACAGAATGCCAATCATGTGTGGTCCATAACCTGTACAGTAATCCTTTAAGCAATGTATCTTGAGCTTGTTTGCTTTTCATTTTTTACTTTGATCATGTTTTCCCCATGAAACAAGTAGATAGCTGTCAGGCAGCAGGTCTTTTTTGGATAAGAAACATTTTTACAATTGGGGGCATCAGAGATTGCTACTTTCAGCATGTTACTTGGTACTTTAATAAAGCTGAATATAAATTATAATTAGAACTGCAGTGCAAGGAGAAAAGGTTTGAGTTGAGTGTTGCTTGTTTTCTTATACTTGATTTTGACTGGCATTCCAGTAATGTATTTAAAAAGTAATTTATTGTTTCATGCCTCTCAACCTTTTTGTTTCCATCTAGACATTAAGTAAGCTGTCAAGCAGCCAATGCATTGAAATATTTTTATTCTTTTATTTTTATTTTATTCATTTGTCTTGATTGGACTCTCATAATGAGGGTTTGGCACCCAGGGCAGCATATTTAATTAAAGTTTAGTTTTTGTGGTTTTGAGCATAGCTCCTCCCCTTTCTAGTTGTCCGCACCCCCTTCCCATTGATCCCACCCATTCGGCTATCTCCTGCAGCCCCCCTTTGATTTGAAGTCACCAGCCGCCACTGAGTGTAAGTTTTAAATAATTTGGACTTTATTAATGTGTGCTTTAATTGTCAAAAACGAGTGGCGCATCACATTATAACTGTCAAGTAACTTGTGCTTGTGTATGCCAGTTGGTTTGGGTCATGGATGTAAAGGGTTTCTGAGCCAGTCCACCCATCCAGTTAACAAAGCTTAATAAATAAAATAAGTAAACACACACACACACACACACACACACATGCAGACAACACACATGCAGACACATGTACACGCACATGCACACGCACATGCTTACATATACATAAACAATATAGAAAATTGCCTCTTGAATTACATCATGCCTTAGGCACTTGAAAACCTTTGCAGACAGAAAAGACATGCATACTTCATACACAGAAGACACTCCAGCTGATAAACAATCTAGAGAGCTGGGGAAATAAGTGCTATAAGGCAGCAGTGCTAAATGCTAACCCACTGTGCCACGGTGCTCCTCTTCTAAAACAAAATATGTCATCAGCAGACTAACATGCTAACAATTGCTTTAGTCAATGGCAGCTTTCTCAAAGTAGTTGCCTCCATCAAGTACTTATGAGTAGCTCTAGAAATCAAGGCCTTACATTCCACCCTCACATTTAACCAAACCTCTAGGACTTTTTTGTAATACCAAACACTTCCTCATTCAAGACACATAACAGAATGTTGCTACCTCTGCACTTTACCTAAGGGTCATATCTGGACAAATGGCCTCAAGGGAGCTTTCTGTTTTTGAATTCAATAAACTCTAGACAGCTACCCACAACATCACAAAATTTGCAATTGGACTTCATTTTACTATCATCACTGCTTAGCTCATAACATGTTGATAAAGCCTTCTCTTATTATCAGGCTACAGTATGCCCAACTACCTGCGACTCATAATGTCTTTTACTACCCATAATTAAGTTCACTCATTACCAAAGATATGACTACTTGCACATTATGATTAACCTGCTCCTTTCACCTTAAAGTTTCTAAAAATGCTGTGGCAATAGTATCCATTTCTATTATTTGTCCTAATTATAGAAAACACTGTCTCAGTGCTACCATAAATCTCTCTCATTGGTTCTCTGAGCCTGTATTAATTTTATCATTTTCTTCTAACCAATCACAGTCTACTGCAGGTATCCTTACATTTGGTCAAGCTGCTGGTTTGTTGAACCATAACCCACCATCACCAATGCATCAAAACTCACATCTCTGAACTGAGGGGAACAGCAATAACATACCTGTCCCTTCTATGCGGACCACGTTAGTAGTCACCGGAATGAGTTTCTATGAATGTTTTTCACTGAGCTGTAGTTCGATGGCTATGCAGTTTGACAATCAATATACACGTTACTGCATTTTCCATTCAGTTACCTTTTAGATGATCATGTCTGTAATTACCAGCCTCATCGTTAAACACAGCATCTAAGTTTACTCGGTCAGAAACAATTATTTTCTAATGCTATTGCAGTGCTGCAACCTGCCTATTCTCAGCTTCCTACGTTACTCTTTATTTACCAATTGTTTTATTGGCCTTCCCTGCATGTGCTACTCTCCATTGCTAATTTATCTAGTGTGTATGTAGCTACCACATCTGACTTAACTTTTTTCCTTACAGATGTACTTAGACTAGTGTTTGTTTTTGTTTTGTTTTAGTGGTTTATTTGTACTTAGACTTCAGTGATCGTTATTGGTTACCAATAAGAATCGCTGCACTATTTTTGCTGTTTTACAAACACACCTACGGCAGTTTTATGTCAGCTACTAACTATCCACTTGCATTGGACAGCAGGCTCCCTTTATGTCCATAATAGGAGAACAATACTGATTAGCACGTAATGTTTTGTCAGTAGTTTTGAAGTGTCATGTATGTTTAAGCAGACTCCAACATTGCTGATAACTTCAGTGTCCCGGCTCTTGGTTTGTCACAGATGTAGTATACAACTGTCTCTGAGGTCAGCCAACTCACAATCAATGAAAAAAGTGAGTTATTCAATAGCTTTCCCTTTTCTCTGAAACTGTACGATCTTGGAGCTAGTATTTTTAAAAGTCAGGGTATGATGACAGAGACACTCCATTTTGAGGGTACTGAGAAAATTATTTGAAATTTTGCACGTAGTTTCTGCATTTGCTACATTTTGTGTTTGTGTTTTCATGAGTTTAGCTATTAGGATACGATACATTCACTTCTGATTTTGTGAGACTATCTGTTTCATTGCAGATCCCTATAGTAATTATTATAGAAATGGTCTTTAGTATTCAAATGTGCACATTGATTGGGCCAGATAACAGAAAGAATACTTACAGCTGCCCTTTCATCATCCCCACAAAGCAGACAAAATGAGCTTTATTCCAGGCAGCTCTAGCTATTAAAACAGTTACAGTCGTTTTGTTCTTATTTCCACAATGCAGAGAAAACAAACTCAAGTTCTGGCAACCATAGCTATTAGAAGAAGAAATAGTTAATGCCATTTTGTTCTCTTCCATGTAAAGGGGAAAAATATTCTTCAGTTATCAGAGGGATGGAGGTTTGCCTTCCATCCTCCACAAATAAAAGAGTAAGAAAAATGGGGAATCTGCACTTAGAGCCCAAACAATTCTCCCCAGCACAACTAAAACTACACTTTCCACTAATCACTTCTTTCCCTCAAGACTTTATGGTGCTTCTATCTTTACAAAATTCCAGGCATGACAAAAAGCTTTCACAATCCACCACCATATAGCACTTAAAAGCCTAAACTGGTTAGCACTACCCCATCAATTAACCATAAACAGCTTCTCGCCACCTATACAATGAGACAGCATCCATCTGCTTGTCTGCCACTAAATGCCATTTTTCACAACTTTGCTTCCACTCAGTCATTACAGTCCAATGACCAGAAACCTCTCTCCATCTACAAACCTATAAAATCTGCTAAGCATGGTCTATACCCACGCCATGTTGTTAAGGCCTGGAACTTCTTACCTCTATCCATCAGGTCAATACCCTTCCTCATGTCCTTTAAAACCATTCGGAAAGACTTCCTATCCAAATTCTGCATCTGCTTTTACTCAACCCCAAGATAAACTATATCCCTAAAATGAACAAGTACCTATTCATACCTTATACCTCCTTCCTCCCCCTGCTTCACTCACTTTCTAAATTCAATCAATTTCTCTCCCTCGACTCTCTGTCTAAATATGCCATAATGAACCACAAGAACACCAAAACAGGTAGGGCTGAGATGTCTTTTACTACATAAATCTGGTACCTCGGCAACTTGCCTTCAATGGACAATTAGTGCAAAGTGCAATCCACTTAAATACATTTCAAAAACCCCAATCACATTCATTTAACCATAAATGACTCCATGTTGTTAGCATTTTATCTCAATTATTACATTATTGAATGTTTTTAAATATTTTTTTAAATAAATATTAAGAATATAAACTTTGAAAAATTTTTTTAAACAATATATAAATCTTAGAATAAGTTTATATATATATATATATATATATATATATATATATATATAAAATGCCTTAACATATGAACATATATACATATATACGAAATACATGGGCAGAAAGTTGCCTAGCCATTGTGCAAAACATACTAACATAACATATTATACAAAACTGCAAAGCCAAAAATAAATATTATCCTAATACACATAAATCACTTCCAAATTGAGACCCCTAGGTGAAGGTGTCCTATAATTCAATATAAATGCTTTTGACTTTGCTGATGATGAGCAGGATTGTTTGCAAGAGTGGAGACAGATTTCCCTAGAGTGCACGTTAGGTTGGTTATGTGTTTTTGTAAGAAGAAACCAACAGCAGGCTGCGAAGTTACAACAGCAGATTATTGATCTGCAAAACAGATTGAAGGAATCTGTATCTGCTTTGTTTTTTTCCAAAACAATGAGTGAGCTGAATGTCAAACTGAATGAGAATGAAAACGCATGTTGTCTCGGGACATTAATGATTTCAAAAGCAGTTTAGTCTATGGTCTAAGGTGTTTTAAACATGGCAGGGCCAAAAGTAAAGGGAAGTTTGATGTCACTTCGAGAGGTGTTCCTGAAACATCGGTGTCTTCAGTTGAAACGATGGCCTTGAAATAAAGTGTGTCGTTTGAGAATATTGAGATGGACTTGACATTTGAGCCCTCTCATAGCATGGAAATGAGTGATGGATCATCTTCAGCAGTCAGGCAGCAGGGAAAGGCCAGGCAGAATCGGCAGAGGAGAAGGAAAGGAGAGGGGAAGGAAAGATCGTTAGTCAATGGTGGAACTTATTATCGTAATAGAACTAGAGACTATTCAGCCCTGGACAATACTTTTTTGGATACAGCCATTTTTCAGGTAATGTTGCATTTTTGAATGTTGGTAGTGAGAATAATTCACTAAAAGTTGTTAATTTGTGTCATTTACCACTAAATGAGATGGCTTTGGATTTACTTTCTAAGGGAACGAAATTTGTGCCTATCAAGACCCCCACACCTGCATATTTGTTATTAGATGTTAAGAAATTCTGCAGAAAGTTGTATTTAACTGTATTTTGATAAGCAGGAGTATTTTTTTCATATAAGGGGTGGCATAAGCCACAAAACTTTGGGCTAGGCTTATAAATGCCTTAGGGCAGATAGCCTACTATGAACCTAACTGATAATGAGAAGGTTAAGATAAACGATGCAGAATTTTATGATGAGGATGACAACCTGCTTAATGTCTCTATTTGTGAATATGACATTGAAGTTGAAGATGTGCAAATATCACAAGAAAGCATAGGGCGGGGCTTGTGATGTTTTTGATACTGGCTATAGAAGATTGCCTGTCCTGACCCTACCAGTACCCAGTAAATTTATGCCTCCAAAATTGTCCCCAGCAGTACTGGTGTTTCAACAAGTAGTATGCAGGAAAGTTGAATTTGAATTTTTTAAGTTTGTTAAAAACGACAAAAGAGTTAACATTTTTAAATGTGAATGAGAGGAATTGAATTCACTTAGGGCTCAACTTTTGAATGTGGTGTTCAAGCAAGCAGACAAGGGAGGCAATTGGGTTATCATGTCAAGAGCACAATATAATAAAATCGTGTTTGATTTATTGTTGAAGCAGGAGGATTATTTGAAGCTTGATGCAAACCCACTGCAGGAATACGAGGAACAATTGTTACAACTTTTAGAGCGTGGTGAAAGGTTGGGTTTCTTTAGTAAAGAGAATGTAAGGAAGTTATATAAGGAGAAGCCTATTGATCCTTTTTTCTATGCTCTTCCTAAGATGCATAAGAGCCTTGTTGATCCCCTGGGAAGACCTATAGTTTCAGGGATAGGCTCTTATTTGGAGAATGTAGGCATATTCATTGATTCCTTTTTGAAGAAAGTTCTGGCTAGGGTGCCAGCACATGTGAAAAATACAACAGAACTTTGTGAGGAGGTTAAAAACATTTTGTGGTGTGATGATTATTATTGGGTGGTGGTAGATGTAAACTCATTGTATACTAACACTGAATTAAGGTGGGGTCTGGAGGCAATCTGGGATATTATGGGTGAAGGTCCGAAGACAGTCCATGTTATTCGACTCTTAGAATTTTGTTTTAGGCATAATTACTTTGTTTTTGAAAAATATTTCTTTTTGCAGTGCAGGGGGGTGGCTATGGGAGCACCTTATGCTCCCACGTATGCCATACTTTACATGGGCTACTTTGAAAAAAAGTTAATTTATGAGAGTAATTGCTTTCAGCAACATGTTGTCTTTTTGAAAAGATACATAGACGAGTTGATTTTCCTATGTAGGGGAGAGTCGGTAAGGTTTGATGAATTTTTTTCCTACCTGAATGCCACTGAGCATGGTTTGAAGTTTTCTATGATGAAAGTGGGTGTTAAAGTGGTATTTATGGATGTAGAGTTTTATGTTGACTCCAAAAGTAGTAAGAAAATTCAGTTTAGACCTTATAGAAAGTTAACTGTGGTTAATAATTTTCTATATGCATCCAGTATGCATCCCCCTCATTTAGTGGATTCCTTACCTTTGGGTGAATTTAAGCGTATTTCTTGTAATACCGCTGATTACTCTTGTAGAATGGAGTTTTTATTGGATGTCAAAAAAAAGTTGAGTACTAGAGGTTATGATGAGAAGGTATTAATCAAAGCCTTAATGGAGACTTGTAATAACAAACGTGTATATGGTGGGAGGAAGAGTAATCAAGTCAATGGAAGATCAGGAAGACAGGAAGGAAGGGAAATATTTTTTGTTTCCAAATATTCTGGGTTTTCAGAAATAATGAGGAGGATCATTTTGGATTCCTGACATTCAGTCAGTGGGAATGCATATGTGGGGAAATTGTTTCCTGGTTATGTGAAATTTTCTTATGGATGACATGCCAATATAAAGGAACTTTTGAACATGGCCCAGGATCAGGTCCCTTTGGACTCTCTGGGCATGTTCAAGTGTTGTCACTGTAAAGTGTGTTCTTATGTTAAAACTTTTGTGGGAGAATGTATTAATGGTATAAAATTTATGTATAGGGGAAGGTTTAGTTGTCTCTTGTGCACTGTGGTCTATTTTATTGGGTGCACTTGTGCCAAAACCAAGTGGTATTTAGGACAGACGAAAAGGGCTGTAAAAAATGAGGATTTTGGAACATCTTGGGGATGTCCGTAATGGTAATTTAAAAAGCCTGGTTGCTGAACATTTTTTGAAGGTTCATCAGGGAAATACTTCAGGTTTTTTCTATTCTGTCCTGGCCCAGTTGTCCTTTCAGAGGGGTGGTGATGTAGTTAGAAAATTGCTGGAGTTGGAGAGCAAATTTATATTGAATTATAGGACACTTTTACCTAGGGGTCTGAATTTGGAAGTGAATTATGTGTATTAGGATAATATTTATTTTTGGCTTTACAGTTTTGTATAATATGTTATGTTAGTATGTTTTGCACAATGGCTAGGCAACTTTCTGCCCATGTATTTGGTATATATGTATATATATGTTCATACGTTAAACTTCAAAGTTTATATTCTTAATATTTATTTAAAAAAATATTTAAAAACATTCAATAATGTAATAATTGAGATAAAATGCTAACAACATGGAGCCTAATTATGGTTAAATGAATGTGATTGGGGTTTTTGAAATGTATTTAAGTGGATTGCACTTTGCACTAATTGTCCATTGAAGGCAAGCAGCCGAGGTACCAGATTTGTGTACTAAAAGAGATTTCACCTCTACCTGTTTTGGTGTTCTTGTGGTTCATTATTCGATTTTTTGGTGTGTATATAATAAATATGCCATAACCCTGTTTTTCTCATGCTTCATATTGCAATTCCTCTATGTATCACACTAACTTATATTTAATTTCTTTAAACTGTCTAAAATTTCTCTAAATATTAAACCATTGTAATATAAATTTTATCTGTTTTTACCAATGTCATCACTTTATGTCTAATTTGATATAATAATTTAAACTGTAGATATTTTTGTATTCTTTTTGAAGACTGTAAAATTATTGTTCTTAAAAATTTATTTTTCAGTACTTCAGTACTTTTCTTCCTTGGCCACAGAGGGAAATGGGCACCTACCCAGTTGGACTTTCCCAGTAATAATAAATAAATAAATAAATAAAAAACAAATACAACATGCAATTATAGATGAAAATGGAAATTGACTTGTTAAATGCTAGTTAACCAGAATTACTCATTTTTGATTAAGTGATTACCCACTGACTGCAGTATAGCAAGCCATTTTAATTTTCTTTAATAAGACAAAAAACAGCTCATACAAGCTGAATATGCAATACATGTCTTAAATTAAACTTCATTTATGCAATGAAATTGTTTAGAAAAGGTAAGCCTGCTCCCACCACATGACTTTTGTCACAAGAGCATGAGGTCATGAGGATTCCCACAACTGCAGAACAAATGGGCTATTGGGGGCAGGTAGAGGAGCAATCAAGCTAAGTCCTGTTGGGGGGGGGGGGCAAAAATAATATTCATATTTTGACTTAAAACACAGGGACTGTCAAATTTATATTAGTAGCTACGTTTGAATTGGTATAGAAATAAGTCTCTTTCCATACGGTACTGCTGATTGAAGACATCGGTACTAATCTTAAATCAGTGCTAGGTCATCATGGTACGATACAGTGAACCACAGTCCACTAGGACAGTCCCCATGATGCTGGTGTTATCCCAGAGGAAACATTGGAAAAAAGACTTCCATTTTCATTTTCTTTGGTAAGTTATGTCTCCTGTCCTCCATCAAAAAAGTTAACCTTGTCCGGAGAGACCGCATCATTGATTCATAACCCAAAGTTATTTGACAAATTAATTGATTAGCTCTGAATAGCATACTCCCTACTTCCTACATATTGAAATGATCCTTGTATGGCATAATAATGTTTTGTGTTATCTACCTATCTGATAAAAAAATACACGCAAGGCCACAGAGATTCCAACAAATCCAGCTCAACAACTTGAAACGTAATATTAGCTCTTTTGTCTTCTAAAAGGTCATGATTTTAAAAAAAGTTGCAACATGACCTTTTAGAATTGTTTTAAACAGTGTGTATGTGTGGTTCACTTCAACTGAAGATGTTTTATTATAAAATAAAAGGAAAGTGCTAATATTATGTTTCAAGTTGTTGAGCTGGATTTGTTGGAATCTCTGTGGCCTTGTGTGTATTTTTTATCAGTTTGTCTTCTGTTTTGGCTATCTATCTATCTATCTATCTATCTATCTATCTATCTATCTACCTATCTACCAATTTTACCTATGTATGCATCTAAATGTATCAGTCTATCTGCTTAATCAAGCTTTCTACCTATTTTATTTGTCTATATATCTACTTACATATTTGTTTGTCTATCTATCTACTGTCTAGCCATCTGTCAGTGGAGATGAAACAATTCATGATAAATCATCTAGAAATTCCACCTCCCTCACTTCAATGTTCTTTCAGGTATTTTTTCAATTTTTGTACCTCAGCTATGGAATTCTCTTTCTGGGGAAACAATGTTATTCAGCACTACCCAGTTTAAAAATAAACTTTCAAAGATTTTTGCTTTGGAATGCTACATGTAGCTGCCTAGGTTCATTAATTCATTTATTTAATCTTGAATTACCAACTTTATTCAAATCAGGGCTCCAAGGGATCACAAGCCTATCCTGGTAGTCAGTGGATTCAAGGAATAGATGCTTATCCTGGACAAGATATCAGGTTACTGCAGCATTTAACAACAGATTTAGTCCATATGATAAGCACATCTATGGACAGTCTAGAAGATTACCAATTCAACCACGGCATGTCTTTGGTATGTGGGAGGAAAGAGAAGCATCCAACAAAAAGACATATGGACACAAGGAAGACTTTCAGACTCTACAGAGAGTGCACTCCAGCCAAGAACAAAATTGGAGAACCAAGCACTGTGAACCAGAAACATTGACCTGTACATGATGCGAAATTTGTATTGTGGCATCTTACTGTTTGTCCAGCACAGAATGGTCTTTAGACTGGGGTGATACATGGTATATATTAGCCTTATCAAAAATATTGTTTTATAAACAATTTTCTATGCTATCATTTCTCTTACAGCCTTTGCCTAATTCTGTGATTATTCAATTTACATGTAACTTCTTACCATGTTACTACATTACAATCTTTGTTTAATTCTGTAGTTATTGCATTTCTGTATTACTGTCTTGTAGTTACTTTTGTGTACAGGTCATGACTGAAAAAGGGCTCCAGTGGTGGTTTACTAAACTGCACAAACACAAATAAGTCAATATAGGATTCTATTCAAATAGATGGGTGTCAAGCCTCCCCAAATCAAACAAGATGTCCGAAGCTCATTATAGAACCACATCACCCAGAGACAAAGCAGACACAAAGAAGACGTTGATCCTTTAGAGAAACTTTAAAAATAAAGTGAACCCACTATACCAGTCATACAGTATGTCAATAAGTAATTTGTAATACCAGTCCCATTTACTTAAAATATTATGAAGGCAGATCTTGCTCATTATTTAGTATGACATGAAAGCATTTAGTCTAGACAAAAGAGGACCATCTTATGTCTCTTTTTCCCAGTATCTTTTCAACTGTATGACTACGGAGGTTTCACTTTTTGACCTTCTATTTACGGGAATTTCTTCCCCCCTAACTTAACCTAAGAGAAGATGTTGGGATTGCCAGCAATGATATCAGCTGAAATGTAATTATTACATGATATGATACAGTATGGTGCTGGAAGTTGCAGGAATCATTTATGTTTTAACAGGTAACTGTTTTATATTCTGAGCATCATTACTTTCAGTTCTGAAATAGACTGAAAGACCAAAATGTGGATTTAGATATATTAAGTCCAAGGCTGCTGTTTCTCTGGATATTCCTTCTCTCCAACATACATCAGTCTCAGGTCGATACAAGTAAGTTTAGAGGTGTGTGTGTGTGTGTGTGTGTGTGTGTGTGTGTGTGTGTGTGTGTGTGTGTGTGTGTGTGTGTGTGTGTGTGTGTGTGTGTGTGTGTGTGTGTGTGTGTGTGCTTTGGTGGAGTTACACCCCACATTAGATGGTAGAGAGGGGTCTTGGCCCTTGCAAGAAGCAACTTTAAAGGACAACAGCAATGTTGAACATTCACTGCTCTCCTGTATTGTTAGACTTTTTTCGTAATTCTGGGGGTCAATGTTGGAATTTCAATAGAGAGCCATTTTAATAACTGTGTAGCCCTGTAGACAGATACAGCACGTTTCCAAGTGAAATTCAGGAATGAAGATGCTTTAAATGCATGATAAAATAATCAAAAGTAAATCTAAGTCAGAATCAATTTTTTTACAAATAAAGAAAAAAAGTATTGATAGGAACCCTTTTACCGCCAGTGAGAAAAATGATCAGATGAAAGCTGGTCTGTCACGCTTATCCATTTTGCACCCTTGATTAATACATTTTTGTAACCCACTATGGAATCAATAGTAGTACAGCAGTAATATGTAAATTTATACTTTTAGTTTGAAAGTTGCAAAGAAGAGGCAGGTTTCAAAGAAAATGTGGTTTGTTTGTAAATAAATAAATGAAGAAATAACTCAAGAAATGGATAAATTATAGCCTTTTTATAAATTTATTTTTATTTTTTCAGTCACTGAGGTTATTAGAGAACATGTAGTCATAAACAAAATAATACATCAACACATTTTAAGATACAGAGCTATTTACAACTCTTTATAAACCATCTAAATGTATGTTACAACAGCAAGGCATTACTTTGTTACAGTAGAGAAACTCAGGTGTTTTTTACAGAGTACATTTTTTATAGAGTTATTCATGGCAAATTATTCTGGAATGTGAAGTGAAGTGTAAAAGACACCCTTGATTAATAATTAATTCAGCTTTTTATTATCACTTAATGTTGGATGTTCCCCTTGTTCCTTCTTACACTTATTTGATGTTTCTTCTTGGGTTGTACTAAATAACTACTGCAGTTTCATTAGTGGGATTCTGATAGCAACATGTTCAGCTACAGACAATCTAAAATGCAATACTGTCAGATGTGACTGTTTTAACACATTTTTCTTAGTAACAAACATTTGCATTTATTGTAAGTTATCAGAACATGCAGTGCTCATTTAAATGTTTAATTTAAAAGATTATGTTTGTTAACATTTTAAGCACTCCAATGATTTTATTGCAACAAGTGTAATGTGACAGCATAATTCTTAGTTAGTATAATTCAAACATATACAAAAAATCCAGTACAAGGCAGACTGTAAATTTACTTTCAGTACAGAAAAGCTGCTATTTCTCTTTGACCAACTGAAAAAAGTGCAACAATAAAAATTCTTAGACATTTTTGAACAGAAACTGGCATGTCTTAAAAAAGTTGTAACATTTCCAGTAATGATTGCTTACACTTATCAATCATGTATAGCATCTACATCTACAGAAGCACTTTAACATAAGTTTCAATTTCTTTGTCTTGTGCGCTTATCTTATAAGTCAGCTTACATTTATCTATTTATGAACCTCAGTATGTGGTCAGTCCAGTATCCAATGCAGATTCATATGCTGATAACAGTTTTTGTTAAGTGAATTGCTGCGTGGAAGGCTACAGGCCTGACAAAGCATATAACAATTTAGCTGTCAGTGTTACCAAAGTGTTCAAAGATATGTTTTTTAAGAAAAGTATGTATTCATGTTCTGATGCAGCCATTCTTATTTGAAATGTCTCATGCACCTAAAATAGCATTTTCTCTTGTTAGCTGTATGCGCATGCAAAACTACTGTCTATGACAATGCAACATGTCTCATGCTGAAAAGTAAATGAATTAGTGGAATGTTTTAGACAGCAGAACAGAACAATACTTTCAAGCTTCTCAGTTAATATGTAGTCTAGATAGAAAGGTATAAACAGGCACAACAATTATCCTCTGGTTCCATGGTGAAATGGTTAGCACTCTGGACTTTGAATATAGTGATATGAGGTCAAATCTAAGTATAACCTTCCACATTTCCTTTTGGGCAGCATTTGGTGGATTGGTTAAAGTGTTTGCTTGCCAGACAGAAGGTACAGGGCTTGATTCTCATAAAAGGGAATTATCTATCCTTAAAATGGTTCACAAGGGCAGTTAGCCCAGTACTTACCTATGAATCTTACTTGTGTCATGAAATTATTACTTCTAACATAATTTTTCATAAAGGGGTTGAGATAATAATAGAGTTAAATTTGTAGTGTAGACGGTATTAAGACTTCTTATCTTGTTGTTGGGCAAGCACCCTGACCATGTACAATTCATTAAATCACAGTTAACATGAGTTTAGAAATAAATCATCATAAAGGTGAATGTATTATTGTACAAATAACTGCAAACTTTTCAACATTTTCTTAATTTGTGAAAACCAAGTAGACACAAGTGTTTTTTTTTTTTTTTTTTTTTCAGGCAACATGGGGTTATTGTGTGGTTAAGTCAAGGAATGGCCACTTTAGTACTGTGGCCCACTAACTTACTGTCCAGTCTTGTTTCCCACCTGTAATGCTTACATCCTGTAGGAAATGGGGATGAAGTTACGTCTGGACCATAGTTATATTACTCAAACTACATGTGTAGTTCAGCATTAAGAGGAGGCTTTGTGAAAGATGAAGTATGTCTCATTCTGGACTCTAGGGCACTAATGTGGTATGGAAACTACTGTCCAGCTATGTTGGCATAGAGGGATCAAGCAAGCTGAATGCTAGAAAAAATGGGCAGTGTAGGCCTTGTGGCTACTGAAATCTGATGCTTAGCATTCAAGATATGGATATATTAATTGCTTTAGCACTCAGAATGATTTTAAAATTGTCAGTCTTGTTCTTTATGTAATTTCCTAATCAAACATTGAATTTCATGAATTTCGCTGCTGCTGCTTCTCAAGTCTTAATTCCCTATGGCCTTAAAGTTCCTGGCAGATATTGCTGAATGGAGCTCATCTCCATGGCAAGTCCAATTTCTTAATGCTATTTAGTAACAGTGCGTTTCTAGCAAGTCACAGCATGGCTGTTCATATGTCTGTACTTAAATGTATCTAAATATGCTAATGACGTTAACTTCTAAATTTATTTTATGAAATCCACAAAAGAAAATGTTTCAGTGATTTGTAATTGCACACTCAGTAAATGATTATAATATTAGATCCATTTAAAGATATTCAGTTATATTTTCATTTTGGAATACAGCTGTATATATTCTTAGTTGTATGCATATATATATATATATATATATATATATATATATATATATATATATATATATATATATATAAAAGCTCTGCCCTGTTACTCAGATAATTTCAGTTTTAATTTATCCCACATGTCAATAACTATCCATGTCCAGGTTATACTGGAGAGCTTATATTAGCACTATATAACAACAAAGCCTCTTTTCTATGCATGATATGTGGTAGCTGAAGGTATAGTAGCAGAAAAGCTGTGACTGAACACAAAATACTCATTCTTTTGACTAAATATTGTACCATTTAAATTCAATCCCCTAGTCAATGTAAGATGGATATTTTACAAAAGACAGAGCAAAGAAATTGCTCATGCCTTGTAGCATGGGTTCATTTTAATAGTTAAATGGCAGTAAAACATCCTTCATGTAAAAAAGACTGCTTCAACTAAAAAAGAGAATGTTTGATTCATTCTGTGTTCACGCAAGATGAATTAATCTCAGAGTTCGTGTTTGTTTTCAGAAGTGGCTTTGGTGGTACTGTAGGCTTTTCCTTCCATAGAAAATAGTTTCATTTTAAATAGATGCATAAATAATATCATGGATTACAGAAAATACAACATAAAACTACCTCTTCAATATTCTCATGGCAAAAGGACTTGCCATGTGGTAAAACAACAAATTGTTGCTTTGTTGTAGGGCTGGGGAAACAACTCTTGAATATGTCAGTGGGAGGGGTGGTTGACTTGGGAAAAATTGTCAGCTGTGATTAGTAACATTCTGTTTTATCACAGCTTTCTATGCAATCTGACCTAGCCAGCTCTTGTTCTGAAAACTTTCTTGATCCATAGATAAATACACATACATCTGCTGTCTTCCCTTTTTGCAAAAAAAAAAAGTCTATCCTAATACTATACTTACAGTTAGCAATAGCAATTTATGCCATAATCAAAGGGAGGAGATATGTGAAATGTACACACTCTCCAAAACATGCATGTTTTGCAAAAGGAAACCTAAATAATTACTGCCAATATTAGCACTCTGTTTTACTCTGTACTCATTGGTGCTATATGGCATAGTGTCAAAGAGAATGAAAGTAAAAAATGTAAAAATATTTCTCTGCCTTGGCAATGATGTATGCTGTGGACAAATAACATTTTGTTTTGGACACATGGCAAACATTTAGAGCCATTTCCCAAAATAAGTAGTGACCCAAATGACAGGAAATTTTTGTCTCTCTTTTCCTAGTTTGTGCAGTCCTGAAGTTGGTTTGAGTTTATATATGTGTGTGTGTGTGTGTGTTTACATATAATTAGGGATTGCTACTCTCCATGTCAGAAAGGGCAGGGGGATTTGTTCCCTGAAGCCGCTCCACAAAACTCTGTTTTGGGACCTTGGAGGTATTGCTGTTTTGAGTAGTGACCCTCGAGGTTTTAGATATTTGGAGTTGAATAATCACATGCACGGTAAATGAGTATTCAAAGTAAACTTAATGGAAAGATCATCAAACTTTGACTTGATCAAGTGTTTGCTTGGTCTTAATGGGGCTTTCATACAAATATATGGAACACTATGTTAAGGGTTTTAGATTGAAATATATCTACATGTTTATTTTCAATTTTCTCTACAACAAATTCATAAATGTTAAGGAAGCTAAAGATGGATCAATACTGCACTCATTTAGAAGCAGTTCTCATTTAGATCAACTTATTTTCTGGGTCAGCTAAGTCTGGTAGTGCATTTATAAATCATCTTGTATAAAGTGTATCAGTGATTATTATTTTATTTGCAATATCAATGTGTACATTCATTCATTCTCAATAATTTCACTGGCAAAAAGCCTAACCATATATGTATATATATATATATATATATATATATATATATATATATATATACATAAAAAATAAAGTGCTGGTTACTTTTAGGAACAATACAATATTTTCCTCATAATCATAGGCATAAGGTGAATGACAGTTAAGGTACAGACTATGTAATTTATTATTATAATATAAATGTTCATAAAAAATGGTTGGTAAAATAAGAAGGAATGCTTATCAATGCTAAGAAAACCATGAGTGCAAACTCTTGAACACTTACTTGCATGCTAAATTTGTCAAATGTTACTCATCACAATTACAATCTTTACACTGCTGCTATACCAAAATGTATATTTAAACTGTCATTGATTCTGACAGAACAGTGTTGACTCCATATTCTTGAATCATTTGCTCAAGCTTTCTCTGTAACAAAACTAAAAATCTTCCTACTGGCTGTGACAGATGCAAGTTTTAAGGATACTTATTAAATCATATATATTTATAATGGTTAGGACTAAAAGTAAGATCTTTAAGGACTTAATGGTGATGGTGACTCGTCTTACAATTTATCATGCATATAATTTACAAACACATGCATTTCTTGATATTACTAAGGTGCAAATCTATGTTCTGTTATTTTGTTTGTCTGTCTCCCTCTCTTTTTCTTTCAGTGTACACCATACTATACCTGAGCAAAAAGCGCACCTTATTACTAAGAGAATATAAAATACTGAACACTTACCTGATTGGGTTCAAACTTTTAATTACTTTCCTGCTCTCTCTTACTCTTTACGGATTCATATAAAAAGTTTTTCATGAGCAAGGCTTCTAGTATTTCAAAATGCCAAATTCTTTAAGTATGCATTACCTTCTGAAAAAAAAAAGAATAACATATGTCTCTTTGCAAAAGTGTAAAATGGTTAAAGTGTATATTAATGTTTTACCATTGCTGTTACTAACAGCTGTTTGATTGTTTTCCATGTTAGATATATCTTAGAAAATTGAGAACCAAGCCCTTGAAAAAATAAAATTTAATTGTACTTCCATCCCCTGAGGAAACATATGTTCTTAGGATGTTACTAGGCATCCTATGTGTATGTACATATTGTACATACAATCATATATATATATATATATATATATATATATATATATATAAAACTAAATGCAGCTTGTGAATATTTATATATTTCTCTCTAAAGGAAGCTTAATGGAATAAGAAAAATGCATTTAATTTTTGCTTTAAAATACAGTGCATCCTCATAGAAAATGCTGTACTTTGTGAACTCATAAAATTGTGCATTTGTTATTCTTATACCCTTATTCTCAATGGTTATCCTGAAAAACTATATTATTTTAGGCTAAACAGAAAAGATTATATTAAAATAGTCTTACACTATAATTCAGGTCTTACTATTTAAATAACATATTATTAAAATGTTTTAGTAATTCTGTATATTTAAAAGCCAGAATAACTAGTTTTAATACTTTCTTGTCTACGTGTACCAGACAATGCAACAAAATATGGTTTCGGTAGTTAACTGATGAAATCAATACCTGAAATTCATTACATGCTGGAATCACATACTTGAAGGCACATTTGTATCACAAATTTTGTATCAGAAAACTGGTCAGAAATGTATAATTTCTAACACAGCTTAGAATTTTATATTAGCTGGATATTTTTAGTAATTGGTAGCTTGAAATTGAACTTGGAGTTAGGTTGTAATAATACTGCTCTGTAACAGTAACACTCACTGTCCGTCACCCAGCCATGGAACCACCTTTTACATTCATGTTCGTGCTGAGTACTTAAAACATATTGGCATGTACTCAACAGATTACTATAAGAAACTCCTGTAGCTCTTTCCCTTCTGCAAAAATGACTTAACTTGCTTCCATCACAGTGAATTGCTTGCTTCCCACTACATTATTAATAAATACATTCCCAGTGTTCTTTTACAGTCCTAAAAGACCAGACATGGATTTCTGATGGAGCGAACACTGCCATCCTTATGTAGCTTTGCAGTCATTACTATACAGGTTTAAAGCACGCACAGATTATGCCAAGGCATAGATGAAAGAGCCTGTCAGTACCGATGGCAACATTAGCAGACACATTTTTATGCTGCCTTTTCTTCTGATAAAGTTGATGTTCTTCTTAAGTTTTCTTTCACTTTGATGAATTCAGGTGTATTTTCTTGTTCTTCTTTAAGCTCTTCTTGTTCCCTCTCAAGCTAAAATAAATAATTGTTAATATTAGTACTAGTAATAAACACTATTGTTATAAAAATATATTCTTTACAGTGCTGTGACACCCCGCTTTTGCTTTATAAATGAATAGCTACAGATCTCTGAAATTTAGATACAATAATTATCAGACTACGTGTAAATTTTTAGAAATAAGCAATACATTTGGTTATCCACTTTACAACAGCAATTATTAGAGAAGGCATGGAATTTCTTAAGCTATAGTAACTAGCAAGATAATAATCAACTGACTTCTAATACATCATGGTTGCCTCTCCTGTGATATTCTAGTTTGAATGTAAATCCAATATTAATGATCTTAGGGTACATAGTACTGATTTGGCAGTTGTGAAAATCAAACATGCTTCATACTGAAGTGTGCTGCACTTACGTATGAGCGATTTTTTTAAACGGACACCATTTATTACTTCTTCAAAATTTTTGTTTACATTGGAATTAATCACTGTCAACAAATATATTAATTTTATTGCTTGCTAACCAGGCAAAGTGGTGGCATCTAAGGTCCCAGTTTTATCTATGACTTAGGCTGTAGGCAGAAAACAGTAGTTTACATTATTTAATAGCACTTGTTAGATAGATCATTGTTACTATCAATATGAGTTCTACATTGTATGCACAACAGTTAATCACATCGGCAGAAGTGTTCCATAGTTATGGTTATACAATGTGGATACAATATGTTGGACATCATTTCATATGTTGTAGGTGAACGACACAGGAGAAAGATATGAATGGTATGAAACTGGTTACATTTTGCTATATGAATAAACAAAACCTGTTTGACATCACTGGCATTTAGCTTGGTCTGTTTGATAATCCAGAAGCATATATTTAAATTATGTCAAAGCTTGGTCTTTTCTGACAAAGGCAGGAGGGCATCTAGAATAGCAGAACTAGTTTTGTTACTTTCATTCTGTTGAAATAGTGAAATGATGTCATTTTTATGGATGTACGACTTCATTGTGAGATTTGAGGGGATAGTGATGAGATAATGCTTGAAATTTGGTTGAAATTGGTGGGCAAAATTTGTAAAATATAGTTTGTATGCTAGTGGTGATAATAGTAATATGGTTTCTTCTGTACCTGTTAATCATTTAACACTTGTTGTTCTCCTGAACTTGCTAATGTGTTAAGTGGCACACTTTTCTGACAGTTGAAGTAAACAGGTGTTTTGAGATGTTACCCTAGACTCCACTGCAGGTTAAGTGAACAATATTTCAAGTGGTCACTTTCAAATCAGTGGTGCTGAATTTGTCAGTCAGTGTTTCACAAAGAAAATCAGTGCTGATGTAGTTTCTGTATGAGCACTGATTTGGTGGGTGTAATCTTGTCTTTTTTTAATTTTTCTTTCTTTCTTTTGGTGTTTGACTATAGAGTTAGTATGTATAAATATGGAGTGTAAGAAGTTAACCCCCCTATGTAGGAGTTCAGACGCAGGGGGTTTGCCTCCTAAAACATATGTATTTTAACTCACTGTAAAATTTCTTAGGCCTATGAAGTGAAATAGATTTGTTTTGTGTTTTAGCAGGATTTTGCAGTAACTGATGACATTCTAGCGCCTTGCTTAGTAATAATATATACAAATGGAATATATTCTGTCTAATGCAGTTTATGTTGTATTTTGTGTTTTCTTTTTAAGAAAGTCATGCTTGTCAAGTACAGGAGATTTTGAATATTGGCTCATCAACTGTTTCTGTGATGTGTGAGGTGACCCTTGTGAGAAGCTATGATTTTGGTGTTGTGTTGAACCTTTTCAGTATACTTTAAATTTTGTCATTGAGGTGGTAGTGTGTGTGCACAAATGTTTGTGGTTTAGGGTCAGAGCAAGGGCTAGGGAAGAGAATAAATGTAGTAGCATGTGTGTGAAGGCTTTGGAGTGTATGTGTGTGTGCGTGTATGAGTGTTTTTGGGTTAGGGTTAGAGTAAAGGCTAGCATTTTGCATGTGTGATGGGATAAATGCAATGTGTGTGTGTGTGTGTGGGGGGGGTTCTTGTTGAGTGATCATAAGAAAAGAAAGTTTGTTCTCTTCTTGCAGTCAATGTAGTTTTAGTGTTTTTTTTTCTTTTTCAATAATAGTGAGTTTTGACATACAGAATATCAATGTAATGTGCATCTTTCCTTCTGCATGCCAATTTAAGAGAGTAGACATAAATATGCCTCTGTAAGTATAGCTATATGTATCTATATCCATATGTATGTATATATATATATATATATATATATATATATATATATACATATAGCTATAAATATACATATCTATGTATATATATATATATATATATATATATATATATATATATATATATATATATGTGTGTGTGTGTGTGTGTGTGTGTGTCTGTGATCAGGCTGCTCGGAATCGCCTCCTGCTATCCACACTGTGTGCTCCCTTCCTGCCTACACACTCAAAAATACCTCCTGCTTAAACCCAGAAGAACTCCCAGAAATTGCCTGCTAGCCTGGGTCTCCTACTAGCCACCTACTGTGTGGACTCCCAAATATAAACTGTTTGTGAATCTATCCATCCCATGTGCTCCCTTCCTGCCTACACACTCAAAAGGAATACCTCCTACTTAAACCCAGAAGAACTCCCAGAAATTGCCTGCTAGCCTGGGTCTCCTACTAGCCACCTACTGTGAGGACTCCCAAATATAAACTGTTTGTGAATGTATGTACCCAAAGTTATTTCTGCTAAACTGTTACTTAAACTACTTTATTCCCCTTATATAGTGCTCTTTTAGCCTCCCGAGTGTGTGTTCTTTAAGCAACCTACTGCAGACCGCTTGTTACTGCCCCCCTTCCTTTCTCTAAACCCTGTAAACCTCTTACTTCTACTTGCACCTTTATATCTCTCCTGCCTACTATCCTTTGCTCTTCCACTTCTTACCACTAGGTGGCAGCACCTACACATAATACTCCTAGACGTAGACTATTCTCCTGGGCCTTCAGTATATATACCTGGCGTGATTTTTTCCTGTTAAATTCAGAAGTAACATACTCCCTCCTTCCTTTACCTGCTATACCCCCCATAATCTATAAAACCACTCCCTCCTTGCTATATCTCAAACTCTTTCTTTTCTTATTGTTATCCTAGTCTCTTTTTTCCCTAAATTATTCAGTACTTACTCACTTACCTTCATTCTTTGGATATCTATTGCTGATACTTTTTTTCTGCTGCACTATCTTCACTTACATTCCGCCTCCTGTGTTTCTCTTTGTCCCCACCCACTCTCACTTACCTCTTAACCTATCACTACCCCTCTTAATATCTCCTCCCCTATAAGCTACCTTTCCCCCGGAGTTTATTTCTTGACGTCACAATTCAGTGGCGCCATTTTTAAACTATTCTACTTGAGCCCAACATCTCCCCAGTACTGGTCCTGTGATCAGGCTTCTCGGAATCGCCTCCTGGTAGGTTTAGATACAGAGTGCTTGTCTGTATGAGCTAGCAGAGCACCACAATTGTGGTATCTTTGAGTTCTACTAATATTGTTAAGTGATTTATGTAGGTATTATAGCTGGATTGTTTATAACTCTGAAGAAGAGAAAGGGAATGTGTGCTTATCATTAAATAGGTTACGCTGTGTATCACATGTGTAGTATGGAAATGTATTTGATTTAGTCGTGTTCTTATTTATAGCAAAATGAACACTAGTGTCCCTTGGCTATTCAGAGTAGCGATATACAAAGCTATCAGTTCCCCTTATGCTCGCCACTTATGCGGACAAAACATCAGATTTAGAGCTTTTTCTGTGAATCTGTGAAGGAAGTACTTGTGCCCCTTCGTGTAAACCTGTTACTGTGAATAACTCTAACACTTGCTCCTGTTTTATCATTTGGTCATCATTTATCTATGGCGCGTGTTGGCATTTCTCTTTGTCCCCTTTAACAGAGTGTTATAAGCTGCCTAGTCAAAGGGAATTGTACTTACCAGAGATGTCTCTCTTAAAGGAGCTCTGTTGGTAATTTTGCTTCTAATTTGTTACTGCTGTCCTTCCATTATATTCCTACCTTTTGGCAGTAAACACTGAAGTCCCCAAGCAGCTAACTGCGCTTAATCCTGAGGCATAGTACATGCCTGATTTATCTCTCCTAAAGGGGCAATATCTGTAAGGATATGCACTATTCGGCTATATCTAATACCTTAATTTAACTCAAAAGGAGTCAGTTGCAGGGCTGGTGAGGCTTACTTAATGCCACATGCAGCGATCTACATTTAATAGCTTAGCATTGTGTTAGTTTCTCAGTTTATATACTGTCTTGGGCTTGAATAACTAAGCTTACTCCATGCCTCATGTAATGTATGTTACTGTATAGAGTTTGTGCTGTCTCTCTGTTTGACTAAGATTTTTTGGGCGTGGGGTGCTTGAATTTGGCGGGACCTTAGAGTTGTTGTTAACTATTCATTACGCAACTGTTGGCTTACAGCATTTCTTAGTGAGGCTTACTTAATGCCACATGCAACGATCTAAATTTAATAGCTTAGCGTTGTATTAATTTCTCAGTTGATATACTGTCTTGGGCTTGGATAACTTGTATTTGGTGGGACCATGGTGTTCTTGCTAGGCTTACTCCATGCCTCATGTAATGTTGTATGTTATTGCATAGCGTTTGTGTTGTCTCTCTGTTTGACTAAGATTTTTTGGGCTTGGGGCGCATGAATTTGGCAGGACCTTAGAGTTGTTGTTAATTATCATTACGCAACTGTTGGCTTACAGCATTTCTTAGTGTATGTCCTGGGCAGTTGGGCGACACTTTATGTTTTACTAGTAATGTATTTTTCCATAAAGAATGTGACTTATTAGTTGTTATTTTACACTGTATTACACTGACGTCTAAATGCTACCTACTAGTGTTATTTCCTCTACTACACTTTTACTTTTTCTCCAGCAGCTTGACTGTGGAGTGCCTACACAGCATTAGGTCTGTGTTTATTACTGCCTACCCCTTGTTGTACTGTAACTTTACCTACTCCTATCTACTACCACCTCTTGTATCTACTCTCCCTACTAATTCTACAACTCAATCTCATTTATCCTCTGTCTTTTTCTTTACTCTATGCATGCTTATTGAATATCCTCCTTATCTGTCTTTTTGACCATGTTTGTGGCTATTGCTCTTCACACTTCCTGCATTATCTAATGCACCATAACCCACTGTGTCTCTCTCTTTTTATTTTACAGCTATCCACCCTGTGTGCTCCCTTCCTGCCTACACACTCAAAAGGAATACCTCCTACTTAAACCCAGAAGAACTCCCAGCCATTGCCTGCTAGCCTGGGTCTCCTACTAGCCACCTACTGTAAGGACTCCCAAATATAAACTGTTTGTGAATGTATGTACCCAAAGTTATTTCTACTAAACTGTTACTTAAACTACTTTAATCCCCATATATATAGTGCTCTTTTGGCCTCCCAAGTGTGTGTTCTTTAAGCAGCCTACCACAGACCGCACATTACTGCCCCCCTTCCTTTCTCTAAACCCTGTAAACCTCTTACTTCTACTTGCACCTTTATATCTCTCCTGCCTACTATCCTTTGCTCTTCCACTTCTTACCACTAGGTAGCAGCACCTACACTTAATACTCCTAGATGTAGACTATTCTCCTGGGGCTTCAGTATATATAGCTGGCATGATTATTTCCTCTTAAATTCAAAAGTAACATACTCCCTCCTTCCTTTACCTGCTATTCCCTCCATAATCTATAAAACCACTCCCTCCTTGCTATATCTCAAACTCTTTCTTTTCTTATTGTTATCCTAGACTCTTTTTTCCCTAAAGTATTCAGTACTTACACACTTACCTTCATTCTTTGGATATCTATTGCTGATACTTTTTTTCTGCTGCACTATCTTCACTTGGCTCTAACTCACTCCGTTCGCCCTGTGGACTCACTCGGCTCCACCCACCCCCAGGGGTCCTAAACATATACTTCCTTAACCACACCCCCTCTCCCAACCATCCAATCTAATACTGCAACCAATCTATATAATTTAACCACACCCCACCTATTTACTTTTCCTTCACCTCTCATATTCAGTACTTCTTCCTAAACCTCTTAGGATTATTCATTACCTTATCACTGCTTGGAGACAAAGAACTTTATAAAACCCATACTTTCATTTGTCTTATCTTACCCAGGTCCTGCTGTAGCTATATAAGAAACTCCTTATAATATGGCTTCAACAACTAAACCTATCCTAACCAAATTTATACTCCTAGTTACTCTCAAATCTATTCTCACCTCTGCCTATCTCTTCAACTCCATTGATAATATTAACCATGACTACTTCAACTACTCTCCTAAACAAACAGCTAGTCACAACTGCACCCTTACCCATTATCACATAAATACCACAACCACACCCTGCTACCTGCTAGCCAAGTACCATTGACTTACTCATATTAAATTCAATAGCACAACTGTAAAGAAACTAAAATACCTAACCAGCTTCCTCAACTACCCATTTTCTGTCATAAAAACTCCAACCTTAAAAGACAGTGACATCCCCCCTAACTCCTTCTACCACTCCCCCCACCCTAACTACCCAAACCTGTCTCTCTAATTCCTTACTTTTAGGTCATCTCAATATCCGCAGTATAAATAATAAAATTGCCCATCTCCACGCCCTCCTTGATACTCACTCCTTTCATATCCTCTGCCTCACAGAAACCTGGTTAAAACCCGTAACTAAAGACAATGAAATAACCCCCCCCCCCCCCAGGTTACAACATATTGAGACTCAACCACATAAAACATATGGGTGGGGGAGTAGCACTACTGTATAAATCCACACTACAGATCTCCTCCATACCTGAAGTTCTTATCTCCCGACTTCAACTAAACACTTCCAAAGCCCTATACATTATCTGCATCTACTTACCCACTGGTAACAATATAACTACAATAGAAGACATTCTAAGCTGGTTATCAACTTCTTACCCACAAGAAACTATTATACTAGGTGACTTTAATACTGACTGGAAATCTGTAAACACAGATAATCCTTCATCACATATTAATCTTCACGGCTTTAGTCAAACTATTTCCATCACCACTAGACTTAACAAACCTAACAACAAAGAGAGTATCTTAGACTGGATACTCATTAATAAACAACAAATTTACAAGGTAGGAACTCTACCAGATGACTTAAGTGATCATATGTTAACTTATAAAACAGAAGAATGACATCCCTAAAACCCCCACTTACAAGATCTCTCGAACCAACAAACATTTTAACCCTGAATTATTCCAAAATGAACTTAATGCCTGTAACTGGTACCCACTAAAAACTCTCTCTCTTGAGCAGGCTGTTGAATATTTCAACTCTAAATTCCTAACTATCCTTGATAAGCATGCTCCTAAATGTTCTATCAGAATGAAGTCCAAACCAGCCCCCTGGGTTTCAAAAGAAACTAGACAACTCATATTGCTTAGGAATAAATCTTGGGCCAAGTGGAGAGCATCCAAAAATATCTCAGAGCAACAAACATTTAGACAACTAAGGAATATTACAAAAAAGCTATACTTACTGACAAAAAAAACTACTATTGTAAACTACAGCAATCTCATCATAACAATCTACAAAAGTTCTGGTCTAGCGTTAATAGACTCCTACACCCAAAGCACTCCAGCACACCACCCCCTCTAGGGGCTGATAACAATACCTCATTTCAAACTGCTAATGCCTTTAATACCTTCTTCACAGACACCATAAAATCTCTAGCTTGTCAACTTTCCACAAACAACTCTAATCTCCCAACCTCTTTACCTGATACTTTCCCAACACTCCAAATACAACCCATCGCTACCTCGTACATTCAAAAACATATACATAAACTTAAGCCATGTACCCCCTCTGCTGACCAAATACCATCTGAATACCTGCAAAAAGCAGCTAAAGCAGCTGCTTATCCTGTATCCATCCTTATAAACAGAACCATATATGAAGGAAAAATCCCTGATATCTGGAAAATCTCCCACATTATCCCTCTACATAAAGGCAGAAACACCAATGAGTATTCCAACTACAGGCCTATAGCTCTCTTATCACCCTTAGCAAAAGTTATGGAAAAATGCATTCACCATCAACTAATTAACCACTTAACCCAACATAATATACTAGCTAACTGTCAGCATGGCTTCAGGCCATTTCATAGTACCACCACAGCCCTTCTATATTTCACCGACTCCATCAATAAAAAACGTAATAACAACATCCTCTCATCAGCTCTTTTTATTGATCTGTCAAAAGTCTTTGACATGGTCAACCATCCCCTACTCCTAAAAACTCTTGAATCCCTTGCTCTTGACACCAAGGCTATTCTCCGGTTTAAGTCCTATCTTAACAATAGGCAACAAGCAGTCCTTTGGGAGAATAAACTATCTTCCCACCTGCCAGTCTCCCTCAGAGTCCCTCAGGGCTCCATTCTCGGTCCACTTCTATTCTCAGTTTTCATCAATGACCTTCACTTAGCAATCCCTCAAGCTACTTGCATACAATATGCAGATGACTCCACACTCATATGTTCTGCCAACTCCACATCTGAACAAAAACAAGCTCTTACTCTTCACACCTAACAGTAAGTCCCCCCCCCCAATAAATTTGTCTATCAAATCAAATAATGGCATCATTATAACCCCCGACTCTACCACCAAACTATTAGGAGTCTTAATTGACAAGAACATTATGTTTGATCATCATATAAATAACACGATAAAAACCGTGAATAGAACATTGGGCTCCCTATATAGAATAAAACCATTCTTAACACCAACAGCCAGAACTGCAATTGCCCACTCCCATCTAATCTCCACTCTCCTTTATGCTTCCCCCATATATACTAACCTGAAGAAAAATAATCTCACTAAACTAGCTAACTCCTATAATAATATTGCTAGGTTTGCCACTGGGAACCCATTTAGAACTCACCACTGTCTGAACCTACAGCAGCTAGACTGGCTTGAACTAAAAAACATTTTGATACTTTCCCAAGTTACCATTGTCCGTAGGATATTCTACCAACCTAACAACACACCGATACTCTCTAACCTTATTACCCACCGATACTCTCTAACCTTATTACCCCCTATGCAAACCTCAATTCCTTACGCTCTTCCACTAAACTACTGGCTAACATTTGCAAGTCTAATAACTTAGCAGGCGATTCCTTGTTTTCTAATACTGCTGGAAAATATTGGAACATGTTGCCATTAGATCTAACTTCACTTCCCTCCTTTCCACTCTTTAAACAAAGGCTCAAGCAACATCTTAAAACACACTGGTTATGCCCCTGCTGTTACCCTGACTAATTGTCTGCTTTCTCTTTTGCCATTTTCTCTTTACTGCCTCCCCTCACCTTTTAACACCACTTACCCCTGGATAGTGGTAACTGTCTTATATTATTGTCGCAAATAGGACATGAATTAAACTGGGAACATATTGTAAACAACCTCACATATCTTAATGTAAGAGTGTCTTATTCCTTTTAGGTATTGTGTTTCATAATTAGCATATTTCTCTTTACCTAAGGCTCTCTAATTACTTTTAACTTAACTAAATTCTTCTTTATATTTGTGTAAAAAATTATTTTGAATATTGTGTTTCTTTAAATAGTATGACTTGGTAACTACTGTTCTCTTATTTATTTTTTATTCATAATTTTTTTTTTCATGTTACTGTAGAGCTTTTCTCCCCGGGCCTCTACTGAAAATGGAAATATATCCAGTTGGACCAGCCCGCTTAACAAATGTAAAATAAAATTTAAAAAAAAAAAAAATATATATATATATATATATATATATATATATATATATATATATATATATAGGTCTACCTGAATTAACCGAAACTGCAAATGACCGACAACAAGATAACCGACACCGGAAGATCGACAACAGAGAAGACCGACAGTTGAGAATCCCGATGCTGAGAACACTGGCATGTTAAGGTAAGTGTGCGATAGGGACGGACGCTAGGGGTCAGGGTGTGGGTAAGGTAAGTGTATGATAGTGACGGACGTTAGGGTAGGGTGTGGGTGAGGTAAGTGTGTGATAGTGACGGACTTTAGGTTTAGGGGCGGGTTAAGTGAGTTAGGGTTAGGGTGTGGGTAAGGTAAGTGTGCGATAGTGACAGACTTAAGGGTTAGGGGCGGATTAAGTGAGTTAGGGTTAGGGTGCGGGTAAGGTATGTGTGCAATAGTGACGGACCTCAGGGTTAGGGTTTGGGTTAAGGTTAGTGCATATATAGTTGTATATGTAAGGTTTAGTGTAGGTTTGTAAGGTTTTTGGTATGATTGTGTTGTGTGTGTGTTTTTCGGGAAAGTTATTTATTTTATTGATTGTCGGTATTGTGGTTTGTTGGGTATGTGAAGTTTCATGTTTTTGAACTTTCGTTTTTGTCGTGTCGGTTATTTCGTTGTGTTTTGGCATGTGGGTGTTATCAGGTAGACCCATATCTATCTATCTATCTATATATATATATATATATATATATATATATATATATATATATATATATATATATACACATACAGTGAGAGAGAGAGGGATTGAGGGAACTACTTTAAACTTTCATGCATGTGCACAAGCGCGTGCACACACACACACACACACACACACACACACACACACACACACACACACACACGCACGTACGCAAGTGCACACATGGGCACATGCACAGATGCACATATGATGTATTTTTGGAGAATTGCTTTCAGAGTTGGGGACTTCATGATGTCTAGCTGCTCTAAGGAACCTGTTCACAACTGGTTGGCTTTCTCATAAAAAACTGAGGAGGGGGTGATACCAGCAGACGAGGAGTACCTCCTTCACAGATGATGCTGCCAGAGAAAAGCCTGTAGAGAAGAAGTGCAGTACAGCATGTTCTTGTTCTCTGTCCAACGGGTGGAGGGGATTGTTTCCTCCTCAGACATTTCTGCCTTGAGAATACACAAGTCTCTTGAGAGATGGACATATGTATCGTGTCTCGTGATTATTTTTTTGGTGAGGGGTGAGCAGTATAGCATGTGTGTTCTTTTTTTTCCTTTCTTTCATTCTTTCTGCTGTTCTTCCTGGTGTAAAATATCACCACTTTCTCCCCTTTAGTATTTTTTCTATGAGGAAAAAGTCCAAGGTGCAAGTCCCTCAATAGATGGACATGTGCAAGGACTATTATCACAACTATTAAACACAACTAACTATAAGTGCCTGTTTTTGTTCTTGTATTGCACGTTTATTTTTATTTGCATTCTACTGTCTGTTTGAATTGTCTGAACTGTTTTTTTACCACATTTTACTGTATACTTACTAGTTCAGCTGTAGCATAGCCCAGTTCCAGGTTTGCTGTTTCAGGGTCGTTTTGTAACTTCTGAGCATCAAATTCAAGCCATCCTTGTTGGTGAAGGCCCTTCTGCACCCTTGTGGGAGGAGAGTGCATCTAATCAAGGGTGATTGGACTAGATTTCAGAGAGACTGTCCTTACTGGCTAGTTTGAATTAAAAGGGTTATTTCTTGTTTTATTTAAGCCCAGCGTTTGCACGTGTTTGATTCTAGCATACCATCGTGCACTTCCTTGTAGCAGTAGTTACCATTGGTGGTTATAAACACAAATGTTTGCTTGTTAAATTTTCTCTTAGCACTTTGCTTGTGGTCCTCCAGAGGTTTTCGTGGCCCTGCTCTACTGACAGGTGGAACACTAAGCCTAGCCTCAGATGTACCAACACACCTCTCACCCACTAACCATTCCTAAGTGTGACATCTTTTCCTGACCATATAAAATTACCTAGCACTATGGACAGACAATTTCCCACAGTTTCACCAGCCAGCTTAGGCGACATGGGCATCCTGAGGCAGCATAACAATTGCCTCAGTTTACTGACAGCCCTTTACTCCTAGTCCACACAAACTCAACATGTGAGAAATGCAACTATATTAAGAACCTTGAATCCATGCTCTGTCAGACACAAGAATATATATAACAATGAGCGGGTTGTCAGCATGCACACCTCACCTCCTACTCCACCCAAACACATATCACACATACCTACATATGTGGAGGTCCTCACCAGAAATGTACCTAAGCACCAGAGACCTCCCAAACACAAACACAAGCATGCTACACATAATACGTCCTCTGCAGAACACAATGCACATAATAGCTCACACACCAGTTTCTCACCTGTCAAACCCTTAAACAGCATTTTGCCTTCACCTAGGATAATGTCTCACTACAAACAGAAAATGACTGACTTCAATAATTGTCTTAGTTTCTGGTGTCATTCTAAGGGGATTCAGTATTTGTCATCCTGTGATGATCGAGAAATAGTTATGCTTTGCCAGAGGTGGTCTTCATCTGTCACCCCTGAGATTTCTGCTACTGGCTAAGGGTCTTGCCACCCACATAGTGCCTTTTTTTAGGCAGTTTCTTAAGGACAAAATTCCCAATGTAAACACTCCATCTAAAAACAACCTCAAGGCTATGCTGCTAAATGCTAGGAGTCTTAACATGAAAATGCATTTACTGGAAGCAGAACTCACCTTGGAAGATGCAGACATTTGTGTAGTCACAGAGGCCTGGTTCAAGGCTGTGGAGAGCACCCCACCAATACTGGGGTGTGCCTCCTTCCACATGTTCAGACCACAAACTGAAGGCGTGAAAACTAAAGGAGCAGTCTGTCAATATTCCTTAAAGATAAATACACCTCCAGATTGGTTAAACAGTATGAGTCCCTGGAGATACTTCAGGTGCAGTTAACTGTTGGTAGGACATCTGTTCAAATCATTGCCAGCTACAGGACCCCCACCATGAATGACACTCACTCTACCTATTTTGCTCTACTTGAGTCTATCAAGATATATCCAAGCACCATGGTTTTGGGCGACTTTAACTACCCATCCATTGACTCAAACTCACTTGCCAAAAGTTTCCTCGACTTCATTAACTGCAATGTCTTAGACCAGCTGGTTGACATCCCCACAAGGGGTGCCAACATCCTGGATCTGGTGCTTGCCAATATGGAGGACCACTGTAGCACCTCCACTGTGAGGTCTTCCCTGGTGAGCTATGACCACAAATCAATCTCATTCGAAGTAACTATCACACATGCCCTCTCTCCCCAGCAGTAACTAAACTAAAAACTTCTCCAAAGCAGATTGTTACCTCTTACAGGATGGTATAAATAGCTTCACTGCACCTCCACCCTAGATGGAACTGGCAACTATGCCAAGTTCTAAACCAGTGCTTTGCACAAACACCTCTATAACTGCATTGACTCTGCCATACCTGATAGGACTAAAACAAGCTCCAAAAGGAAGAGAAAACCTGCCTGTTGAACAACTGCCATTAACAGGCTTTACAATAAGAGGGAGGAAGAAAATGCTGTCTAAGAGTAAGAGGGAGTGATCCCTAAACTAGAAACACTCCCTCCTCAGCTTAAACAAGCAAATAAGACATCTTGTTAAGTCCTCCAAAGCAAACTGTAAATCCAGATTAGCTTCCTCAACTAAGGACAACCATAAGGCATTGTTTAGTTATATCAATAACCTAAAAGGAAAGGTCCAAATTTTTACCAAACTGGTAGTTAATGATACCATGTATACTGAGCCTGTAGACATACCTAACCTGTTGGTCGACAGATTCTTTGAAAACTTCACTCCCCTATCCCCGCTACATTTACGTCATGACATCCCTACGACCTTGTACCTCTAAAGAGCAGGTCATAAACACTCTCTCTAACACCAACAACACAGAATCTATGAGACCTGATAACATCCCAGGCTACATACTACATGGGCTCCAACAAGAATTAGCAACACCAATGGGTACTCTTTTTAGTCATAGTCTAAGCACTGGCTTTGTCCCAGCTAAATGGAAAATGGCCACTGTTATTCCCTTGTGCAAAGGTGGTGCTTCCACTGACCCTGACTTTATCAACAAAGATATAGGTAATCTCCAAACACCTGACCATACTCAGTTTGGATTTGTCAAAGGGAGATCATGTCTGTTAAACCTGGTGGACTTCTTCGAGACAGTCACCAAGGCCCTGGACAAGGGGAAATTTGTGCATACAGCCTACCTAGACTTAGCCAAGACTTTTTACACTATCCCCCACTCAGGCATCATTGACAAACTCACCCATCTAGATATCAACCCTTATACTGTTAGATGGGACACTAACTGGCTCACTGATAGAACCCATAAAGTCAAAATAAGCGAATCCACCTCCAACAGCAAACCTGTATCCAGTGGTGTTCCTCAGGGATCAGTCCTGGGACCTGTACAGTTTGGAATGTATTTCTCCAAAGTACAAGCAAAAACCAAAGGTCTGTGGCTGACAATGTTTACTGATGACTGCAAAATGGGAGCAGTCATAGAGTCTCCAAATGATTTCAACATCCTACAACTGTTTTTGCTCCTCAGGACTTTTCGCTGAATTTTGTCCTCCCTGTCATCCAGCTTCACACACTTACCTTATTGCGGAGACCTGCACAAAACGTTCTTGGTGGGATATCCAGCTTCCTACACTTAACTAATTATAGACACCTGCATAGATAGCTGTTGGTGGGATATCCAGGATGTTCATCGTGTTTCACTGTTGGAGTCCTAACAGATGGGTTATCCAGCTCCCGGTAGCCCTCAGTCGGCCAGATTACCAAAGGTAAGTAAAAATTATGTCGGTTGCCATCGGTTGTAAAGGATGTCAGGGCATTTGATACAAAAGGAGGCAGACGACGTCACTTCCTCAGTCTTCCTTGCCACGGAGCCCGAACCAGAAGCTTTTCATGCACGAGTGCTGGTCGGCAGTTTACCTTTGTTGAATTCCGACTACAAAGTGTTGAAGTCTACTACAGCTAAGTACCCCGTTGAAGATCCTCTTTTCTTGCCTTAACGAATGTCAGAAAAAGTTAATAATTGCCTTACCTGTGGAAAGCAGATTCCCCATAGAGATTTTCATTCCTATTGCATTATGTTTAGGCCTTGATCACGACGTTCCCAGTTGTAATCTTTGTGCTTCCTTCAATCCGCGCACTATCTGTCGTCAGGCTAAGATTTTGGCTAAGCATTTCGGAGTTTGGCCTAAGTTTGTGGGCATGGCATCCACCGGTCTCCAGGCTTCGGATATTCTGAAAAAGCGTAAGGACAAGGACCATGACAGGCCTCAGAAAACTAAGTCCTCAGAGGAGGCTAAGTTGGTCGTCAGTCAGGAGGGAGCCAGTGAGACACTTTTGCAGTCCCTGCAGTCCATGGATGTACAACTGCAGGCCTTGATTGAGTCCAAGTCCCTTAGGCCTTCAGCCTCCAGTTTGTCTTCCAATCTGTTGCTGGTCGCCTCTTCTACTGGAGCTGGTACCACTAAGCTGACTCCGGGGTCCGAGGCCTCCATTTTGCGATCTGACAGCAAACTTCTTCCTTCTACTCCTGCTGCTTCTTTGGCAGTTGCCCAGCCTCCCGAGTCCTTCAGGCTTGCAGCTAAGTCTTCCATCCATAAGCCTGTAAAAAGGCAGGCTCCAGTTCCTTCTAGTTCTCCTCAATCCCAGATGGTTAAAATGGCTAATGATTTGTTAACTCTTATCAGGGGTTCTCAGCCTTACCCTCCTAAAAGGAGTAGGGAGGTTTCTCCTGAGGTTTTGTCCAGTTAAGGATCTGTTTCATCCAGCATCCAGCCCTGGTAGGCCAGGGCTTTTATTCCAGGCTTTTCCTAGTTCCAAAAAAGAAGGCACCTGATGTCCTATCCTAGATATTTCTATTCTGAACTCTTTTCTAGTAATTCCAAAGTTCAAAATGCAAACTCTGCATCAGTTGCTACCAATGCTAGAAAGGGATTCCTGGCTGGTAACCTTGGATCTCAAAGAGGTTTATCTGCTCATCCCTATCTACTGCACCCAGAGTCTTCACAAAGTGCCTGTCCCCAGTCATTGCTTTTTGCAGGCAGAAGAAAATTCAGATTTACCCATACTTGGACGACTGTCTGATTCAAGCAAGTTCTCAGGAGCAGCTATTAAAGGATCTGGAATTTGTAAAGACTCTTCTCTCTTCCCTGGGTTACAGTCTCAATGAAGAAAAATCAAAAATGGTACCATCCAAGGAGATAACATTCCTGGGAGTGAGTCTGAACACAGCCACCCAGATGATATATCTCACCCAGGAGAGGCAGACAACTCTTTCAGTTTACTTCAAGGACTTGGCAAGCTTGTCCCAGCTCTCTGCAAGGAAATATTTGCAAGCTCTGGGATTCATGGCATCTTGTATTCTCATGATTCCATATGCCAGACCTCATATGAGGAAATTGCAATAGTACCTCAAGAACAGTTGGTGTCAACACACTCAGGACCTGTATATGATGATCTCTCTGCTTCCATTTCTGCAGATGGAGTTCCTATGGTGGGCAACAGCCTGTCTACAAAACAAGGGCATGCCCTTTTGGACACCTCCTGTCACGCAAGTTCTGACTACAGACGCATCAGACTATGCCTGGGGAGCACACCTGGATGGCAGATGCATACAGGGATGGTGGAACGCCCAGCAGATGCACCTGCACATAAATCTAAAAGAGTTAATTGCAGTTCAACAAGCCTTACTAGCCTTCAAGCACCTTCTTTCTCCAGGGACCTTACTTGTCAGAACAGATAATACCACAGTCATGTGGTACATCAACAAGTAGGGAGGGACTCACTCTTACCCCCTTTGCAGACAAAGCATGAATCTTTGGTCCATGGTAGCATCCCTGGACCTGCATCTCCTAGCTCAGTTCCTTCCAGGAAGGCTCAATGTTTTGGCAGACCAGTTGAGCAGGCGAACCCTGGATCCTCACGAGTGGCAGCTGAACAGGACAGTTTTCTACAGCATAATTCAACGTTGGGGCATGCCTCAGGTGGATCTTTTCTCCTTCCCGGACAATCACCTTTTGCCTCTCTTTTGCACCAGACAGCATCACAGCAGGGCTTGGAGAGTGGATGCTCTGTCCTTCCCTTGGACGTTGCTATGAGTTTACACCTTCCCTCCTCTTTCTCTTCTACCCAGAGTGTTGTTGAAGATCAGGGACGAACAACCAAGGACTATTCTCATAGCTCCAGACTGGCCCAGACAGCATTGGTATCTGCAGTCTCTCCCAATTCCCTCCTTGGTATCTTCCTCTGAAGCCAGATCTTTTGTTTCAGGAAGGGGGAATTACTCTGCATCCTCATCTTAAATCCCTTCACTTGGCAGCATGGCTCATAGTTTGACTCCTTCCTTATCTTCTTCCCTTTCCCAGCAGGTGGTTGATGTGCTGAAGGAGGCCAGGAGGCCTAGCACTAGGAATTCCTACACTGGCAAATGGGAAAGGTTTTCTCATTGGAGGCAGGCTAGAGGGGATTCTTCTTCTCAGCCTACCCTTCCTCTGATCTTGGAATACCTGGCTGAATTGCTTCAGGATGGTCTTTCCTTTTCTTCCATCAAGCTCCATGCTTCAGCCACTTCTGCTCATTGTTTGTTTGAACAACCCATTTTCTCTCATCACTTGAAGAAAGTGTTTCTCAGAGGTGCTTGTAATTTAAAACCTCCCAGAAGGGCACCTACTCCAGCATGGGATCTTAATTTTGTTCTAGAGAAACTTACTCTTCCTCCTTTTGAGCGAGCTGCCTCTGCAGATTCAAAGTTTCTCTCTTGGAAGACTGCTTTCCTCTTGGTTATAACTTCAGCAAGGAGGGTTTCGGAGCTACAGACTTTGATGGCTGTGGTGCCTTTTATTATTTTCCATCCAGATAGGACAGGGTCTCTTTGAGAACCAACCCCTCCTTTATGCCTAAGGTGGTTTCTAGCCTGACTCTTAATCAGTCCATACACCTTCCTACCTTCTTTCCTAATCCTCAAAATAAAGGTGAAAGGATCCTGCATTCTCTTGATGTGCACAGACAGCTCAAGTTTTACCTGGACAGGACTAAGAACCTTCAGAAATCAGCTCAGTTATTGGTCAGTTTTGCCCCGGGAGCTCAGGGCAAGGCTATTTCTAAGCAAACCATTTCCAAGTGGATTGCACATTGTATCAGCTTTTGTTATTCTTTTCATGGCAAGGTTCCTCCTCATGGGGTTAGGACTCACTCCACTAGAGCAGCTTCCACTTCTGCAGCTTTTTTAAGGGGTGTCCCTACTAAAGATATTTTGGAGGCTGCCACTTGGTCTTCAGTTTATACTTTCACAAAACATAATTTGCCTCTGTTTTCCAGAGCCAGGGCAGGGTATGCCACTGCTGTGTTGCAGGGCATCATCTCCAACCCTTGATTCTGTTGGTTCCTCCTCCCTTCTCACTGGACTCTGGTAATCAACCCATCTGTTAGGACTGCAACAGTGAAACACGATGAACATAGTACAGTTGTGCACACTTACCATAAATTTCCCTCCCTCCGTCCCCCTTTTTGGTCCTCTCCTATTCTTTTTTCCTGAGGTACAGGCTGAATTAGATATTATTTGTCAAATTGGCATTTGGCTTAGCCTTTTTTCTGGGGGCTTCTGATTGTTTTGGCAAGATAGATTGGGGACATGATGTCAGCTGCCTCCTTTAGTATCGGATGCCCTGACGTCCTTTACAACCGATGTCATTTTTACTTACCTTTGGTACTCTGGCTGACTGAGGGCTACTGGGAGCCAGATAACCCATCTGTTAGGACTGCAACAGTGAATACACTCGAACATCTACATTTATGGTAAGCGTACACAACTGTACTTTCACATGCTTACCATATTATAGATACCTGCATAAGTAGTTCCTGGTGGGGTATCCAGCTTCATATACTTAAATTGCAGATGCCTGAATAGGCAGCTGTTGGGAATGTCCAGCTCCATGCACTTACCTTATTACAGACTCCTGCACAGGTAGTTGTTGGTGGGGCATCCACCTTCACACACTTACCTTATTGCAGACACCTGCACAGATAGTTGTTGGTGGGATATCCTAGTTCACATGCTTACCTTATTACAGATACCTGCATAAGTAGTTCTTGGTGACATCCAGCTTCATATACTTAACTAATTACAGACTCCTTACATAGTTGTTGGTAGGATATCCAACTTTACACACTTACTTTACTGCACGCACCTGCATAGATAGTTATTTATTTTTACTTATTTGACATTCATTTACTAGGATAGTCTGTCTGGGTATGTACCCATTTACAGCAGAGGCCTTGTGAGAAAAGTTCCAGGTATAGCTCACATTTCACATTGCAATACAAAGAGAATTTACATTTGTAGCTGTAAATAAAAATAACATTTGAAGCACTAATACATAGAGTCAAATATTTACAAAAGTGCATATAAAGTGGGTACATAGAGTCAGATATTAACATAACTGAGAGACAACATGGTAGGTGTGATAGAATGAAATAAGTTGACATGAGAGTCTAACATGATTACTGGGGGTGTTTAGTTTCTGATATACAAGTGAAGATAGACAGGCTGCCTAAGTATTGTGAGAACCGAGTTATGCTGAATGAAGTGAAACAATCAGACTATGCTAAATAAAGTTTGGTTAAATATGTATTAGAGACAGATGGAGGTTATGAAATAGAGTTTTCATCAAAGTATAAAGGACATCTAGAGGCCATCATCTTTGGCATGCAGAATTGCTATTTAGTATTCATGAGCTTGGCCCATATAACTTGCTCCTTATAGCCTTTGGAGTTATTTGTGCCAGTTTTGCAAATTCAGGTTCAAAACATGCATGATGCTTCACGTATAGACCCCCTCATATTTGCTTTAGTGATGCAGAGAAATTTGTATAAAGCACATTATACTCCTCCTTGGTCAGGTCTACAGTGACATCTTGGAATGTGTATGAATTATAGTAACATTTCGGAATGTGTATGAATTAAAGAAGGCAGTTCTGGGAACATTTCAGGTGCTGAGTATAGACTCTTAGCAAACATCAAAGACTGAAGTTTACTAATATTTTATTCAGATAAGTCATTAATCATTAAACTAAGGTCCCATTTGCCGGAGTTGGTTGTAGCTCAGGTAGATGTAAAAGATCCCATGGCACCCATCAAAAACAACAGGGGAAATTGTACCATACCCTGGCCAAATTTCCTCTAGTAGTATTAAAATTGGATGGTGCAGTGGTCAGCATTGTTGCCTCACAGCAAGAAGTTCTCCAATTTGATTCTCAGCTGAGGTGTCTTCTGTCTGGAGTCTCCATGTCCTCCCTGCATTTGTGTGGGCTTCCTCCGGCTGCTCTAGTTTCCACCCACATTCAAAAGACATGGAGCATTTCTCCCTGGGCTTCCACTGAAAATGGGCTCTGTTCCAGTCAGACGTTCCTGTTAAACAAATGCTAAATAAATAATACCTCCTCAGGTCTCCCCTGGAATTAGGTAACTAGCCTAGTGATATTAACTCATGCAGTCCATTCCTGTCATGGTATAAGAAACCTAAAACTTTTGTAAAAACTAAAAGGTCAAAAATCACTGTTATTAAATGCTATTGCAGTGATGTTTTGGAGGGCAAACATCAGCTTTTATAATGCAAAAAAGGTGACTCTTGCACTGGATATGGCACAGCTAAGTGATGAGTGTTTCACTGAATGTGTATAGTCGGAAACATTTATTCCTGTGGACACATACAGTTTTGTACAGGTATATACACACACACACACACACACACACACACACACACACACACACACACACACACACACACACGCACGCACACACACACACACACACACACACACACACACACACACACACACACACACACACACACAAAATGAAATACAGCCAAAGTTGCTCTGTTCTTTTCCTAGTACAGAGTGGAAAGCATTGTTCACTAAGGAGTTTGTCTGTTGTTTCAGTCGAATTGTGACACTAAAGTACTGGGCAAGTCATGTCCAGATACTGTGCATATTTGCTGTGTGCCACACCTGACAATTCATTCACTTTTTATTACAATGGATGACTAGCCTTCATGTTTCTCTACCCATAAAATTATATTACGCTGAAACATTTGCATATTCAGGCATGCAAATGACTGCTTGAAATCTATAGCAGTCAATGGGCTAAAAAATTGCAGTTGGATCCAAGCATACCTGTCAGTTGTACATATTGTCACAGGTCCAGACTTTTGCCTCATATTTTTAGTTTGTTTTTCATAAAATTGTGGTTTTCTGGCAAATTAGAGGCAAATCATTAAACATTGAAGTTAGAAAATAATGCCAGGCATTTGAGTTTCAGTAAATTCATACCAATGCAAAACCTGTTATTCTATCAACTTTCTAAGTTTGTAAAAGCAACATTTAAAAATTGTCCCTATTTTTGGGCCTTTGTCCCACTTTTATTTATGGCTTTGTCCAGATTTCCTGCTCTAAGGGGTTGAGATGTATACATCCAAGCATGGATCCTTTTCTACTTCCTTACTCAGGATGCCAAAGGCATAACTTCCCAGGCTTGCTACCTGACAAACAATACTACTGCTGTAAAGCTTCCATCTCTACACCTATGAGCAGCATTCTATTTAAAGAAAAAGGCTGCTTTTTCCAATGTAGAATCAATCTCCCCCTGCCTCCAAGGAAATGTAACCATAGCCTCACCCACTACAGGAATACTTCTATGAACTCCCTTAACTAGTCTACCAGGAGCCATTTATCTAGATAGGGGGACACCCAAAGGTGTTTCTCCTGCATGGCTTTGGCTTCCATGGACTGCACCATTGTAAATACTATGGCCAGTAAAAAAAACCTAAATGGCAACTCTGTGTACCTGAAATGATTCCCATCAATAATAAATTGGAAGAGACTGTTGCAAAGGTTCCACAAGCTGATGTGGCAGAACTAATCCATCATGTTCACAGATGCCACAAAAGTATCCTGCACAGAACTAATCCATCATGTTCACAGATGCCATGAAAGTATCCTGCAGCAGCAAGGACATCATGCGTTGGATATCAGTTGCACCAGACGTGCTCGCTGAAGTAGCTGAGGTTCTGAAATTGATTGTCTCATGAAATAGAGAATGCTCAAAAGAGTGAATGAAAAAAGTGTGACCAATTTAGAGTGTATCTAAACCTCCTGCTAATTATATATATCAACTCTGAGATGGCGCAACAGCAGGGTAAGGAATGCAATCTCATACAAAAAGCTTCCGGCAAACCCACCATTAAAAAGAACTTTCACTATATGTGCATTTGCTTTATTTTTTTATATCACTAAAATGCGTTTGCTCATATGAGTGTTCACGTTTCTGGATTACACCGATGTATTGGATGCTGGATGTCTGAACTAGTACTGCAAACATTTGAGCTTCCCACCATGTGAAGTCTGCAGTACCAGTGCCAACATACAGGTGGATAGTGATCTATCGTCACTTTTACATTTCAGAATTGAGTACAGGGGCTTCGGGAGTCTTCATTAGCCTACATGACCTGTGGATAATATTTCATTTGGTCTAAAACACATTTCATCAACATCACATATCACTGAAACACATTTCACAGGAAATTTCCTACTTACTAAATATACCTCCAAACCTGTCTGCAAGCCCTACGTGGGGGGGGGGGGGCTTTTTATCTCCACACCCTCTTACTAACTCCACAGTCACATAACCACAGAGAAAAGTGAAAAGAGAAAGGTCCTCCAAACAGAAACTTCTAGAGATGAAGGCACAACAAAAAGTACAGTTTTGTACCTACCATAAATGTAGATGTCCGATAGGTATGCATCTGCAGTCATCACATATGGGTTGTCCTGCCTCAGGCAGCCCTTCGGTCGGCCGGATTCCAAAGTCTGGGTCCGGCGTCGGCTGATGCCGCACTTTCCCCGACGTCAGAGCGCCTGGGGTATAAAAGCATCAGCCGATGCCATCTTCCTCAGTTTTTCTTGCCCCAGATGCCAGGTGCCCTCTAAGGAAGGCTAAATTTGGAGAGATGCATTTAAAAATCCAAACATGCACAGTAATATAAAAACAAATACACCATAATAGATCCCCCCAGCTAGCTATAAGAGGGGTAAGTACCCAAGAAATACCACAGAGGGGAAGGAGGGAGGGTAAACCTGACTGCAGATGCATACCTATCGGACATCTACATTTATGGTAGGTACAAAACTGTACTATGTCCTTCAAGGATGCATCTGCAGTCATCACATATGGGTAGAATACCATAGCCAATCTCGGGTGGAGGACCTATGAAAAGGATGGTGTAGCTAAAATACCCTGCAGGACTGCCGTAGCAAAGCCTGCTCTGGATCTGGAATATAAAGGTAGATTGTAATGCTTGGCAAATGTATGCACGGAGCTCCATGTAGCAGCTTCTAAAATGTCCTTGGTAGCCACCCCTCTTAAGAAGGCTGTGGAGGTGGCTGTGGCTCTCATGGAATGAGGTCTAATGTTAGCTGGCACAGTTTTTCCATGAAAGGAGTAACAAAAACGAATGCAATTCCCTATCCATTTTGAAATTGTCTGTTTGGAAATTGCTTTTCCTTGTGTACCAGCAGCATATGCTACCAACAGCTGGTCAGTTTTTCTGTAACTTTTAGTTCTGTCCAAGTAGTAGCACAGCTGTCTGTGTATGTCCAGGGTGTGCAGAAGTTTCTCTCCTTTGTTTTGTGGATTTGGAAAGAAGGTAGGCAAGTGAATAGCTTGGTTTAATGAAACCCTGGATACCACCTTTGGCATAAATGTAGGATTGGTTCTCAATGAAACTCTGTCCTGATGAAAAATAAGAAATGGCTGTACTGCCATTAGGGCCTGTAACTCAGATACTCTTCTTGCTGAGGTTATGGCCAGAAGGAAGGCAGTCTTCCAAGACAGGAACTGTAGATCTGCAGATGCTGCTGGTTCAAAGGGAGGCAGTGTTAGTTTTTCCGACACGAAGTTAAGGTCCCAAGCAGGTAGAGGTGGTTTCCTTGGAGGATTGATGTTTTTGATTCCTCTTAGAAACTGTCTTAGGAGAGGATGAGAGAAGACAGGTGGATCAGTGTTGTACTCTGCTGAAATTGCTGAAGCATGAATTTTAATGGAAGAGTAAGACAGACCATTGTGGAACATTTCTGCCAAATATTCCAGGATATGTGCCATGTTCATCACTGTCGCATCTAGGCCCTTTGTGGTGTTCCAAATGTGAAATCTTTTCCATTTTGCTGAATATGCCTTCCTTGTGGAAGGCCGGCGAGCTTCCATAATAATATCTTTCACTCTCTGGGATAGCTTATCCTGATGAGGAGTCAAGGTATTTTCCAGGCTGTTAGTTGCAAGGTTATCAGGTTGGAATGCAGAGTTTTGTAATTGTGCTGTGCCAGTAGAAGTGGCCATAGAGGAAGAGGCCATGGTTTCGTACGTGACATGCTCTTTAACAGTGGGTACCAGTGCTGTCTTGGCCAGTCCGGAGCTATCAGAATCACTTTTGGCTGCTCTGTTCTGATCTTCAGTAAAACCTTGGTCATTAATGGGAGAGGTGGAAATGCATACACTATTAGAGTTCTCCAGCTGAAAGAGAGGGCGTCCACTTTCCATGCTTGTGGGTGGTATGTCCTTGAGCAGAATTTCTTCAGTTGATGATTGTGGAGGGAGGCAAACAGATCTATGTCCTGCCTCCCCCATGATTGCGTTATCTGTAGAAAGATGCCTGGGTGCAGCATCCATTCGTGTGCATCCATGATATTTCTGCTTAAGCTGTCCGCCGGTATATTGTCTTTCCCTGGCACAAACTGGGACTGCAGCTGTATATTGAGTTTCAAGGAAAGTTCCCATAGATTCATTGCCAGTCTGCAAAGAGGGTAGGAATGGGTGCCTCCTTGCTTGTTTATGTACCACGTAACTGTGGTGTTGTCTGTCCTTATTAGTAGGTGGCCTTGATGCAGAAAGAGTTTGAAGGCCTTGATTGCATGTATCACTGCCAGCATTTCCTTTTGGTTTATGTGCATGCGTAGCTCCTTTTGTGACCATAGTCCTTGAATACATCTGCCCTCCATGTGAGCTCCCCAACTGTGGTCTGAAGCGTCCACTGTAATGGTTTGGCTGGCTCTTGGCTTGCTGAAGGGCAGCCCCCTGTTCGACTGGCTGGCTTGAACCCACCACAGAAATTCCTTTTGGAGGCATGGAATGAGTGGGATCAAAGTTTCTAAGCTGTGACTGTGCTGAGTCCATAAACTCCTTAGGTACCATTGTAAATTTCTCATATGCAGCCTTGCTTGTGGAATCAGAAGAATGCAAGATGCCATGTAACCCAGGGCCTGCAGGATTTTCCTTGCAGTCAGCTGAGTTTGTCTTGTCAGATTCTTGAAGTAATCCGGTAGTTGTCTTTGTTTTTCTTCTGTGAGAAAGGCCATTTGGGTGGTTGTGTCTAGATCCGCACCCAAAAAAGTTATTCTTTGGGAAGGAACAAGTCTTGATTTGTGAATGTTGACTGTATATCCCAAGGCCTGCAGTAGGTGGATGGCATAATTCAAGTCCTTTACCAAAGTTTGTTGGCTGTCCGCTTGTATAAGGCAGTCGTCCAGATATGGGTATATTTGAATCCCCTGAAGTCTGCAGTGTGCAATTACTGATGCCAGGCATTTCGTGAATACTCTGGGCACAGTAGATAAGCCAAAGGGCAATGCTGAGAATTGATAAGCTCTGACCCTGCAAGAAATCTGAGGTGTCTTCTGCAACTTTGTCTGATAGGGGCATGCAGGTATGCCTCCTTGAGGTCTAGAGTTACCAACCAAGACCCCTTGCCCAGCATGGGAAGGAGTTGCTGTAGAGTCAGCATTTTGAATTTTGGCACAATGAGATAAGTATTCAGTGCGGACAAGTCGAGAATAGGCCTCCATTGATTTTCTTTTCTTGGAACAAGGAATAGTCTGGAATAAAATCCTTGGCCTTGTTCTGAAAGAGGAACCTTTTCTATAGCTTTCATTTGTATTAAGTTGGAGATTTGTTTCAAAGCCTCTGCCCTTTGATTTGGTGGCAGGTCTGGCATGCCTTTTCTTTTTGGCAATGTGTGAAAATGGAACCTGTATCCTTTGTCTATTATTTGCAGTGTCCAATTGTCCCTTGTAATGCTGTGCCAATTTTTTGAGAATAAAGAAAGCTTTCTGCCCAAAGGTGCTTCTAATTGAACCCTGGTTGGTGGAGTCAAAACAAAGTCATTGAGTCTGTCCTTGTGCAGCAGTTGTAGGTCCTGCACTACCTCTCTGGTTGGGAGGCTGCCATTGACGGCCTCTGTAGGAGCCTCTAGCTTGCCCTCTACCTCTGGCACACCTGTTCCTGCCTCTCTGAAATCTTTCTGTGTCCGGAAAGGACCAATTCTTGGTAGGCCAATTTCTGATGAATCTTGGTGGTTGGACTTGTAGAAAATCTTTGACTGTTTATACAGATTTTGCCTTTTCCTCAAATTTCTTTAAGACCTCTTGAGCAGTGGAACCAAATAACTTTTGCTTTTCCAGTGGAGCATCCAGAAGCTTAGCTTTAACATGGTCTGGCAGAGATTGTTCCTTCAGCCAAGCATGCCTACGTATGACTGCACCTGTCATAGCTGACCTACATGAAGCTTCCAATGCATCATAACCACACTGCAAAAAATGGTTGCTAACCTGCTGGGAGTTATGTACCAGATCCTGAAGGGATTTGCGATCAAGGGGTTCAGAAGAAGACAGTTTCTTAGGCAATTCATCTAACAAATACTCTTGGTACTGTATCATATGAAATTGACAATTTAATGCCCTCATAGAAAGAGTAGCAGAAGTATACACTTTTTTACCCCATCTCTCTAAAGCCCTGGACTCCTTTTCAGAGGGGAGTGGGTTTTTAGTAGTGGCAGCTGCAACCCCTTTAGGGCCCTGGGAAATAGTTTCTGAATCAGCAGAGTGGGCCTTGTAAAGAAAATTATGTGAGTCCGGGACCCTGTAGTACCTATCAGGTTTGACAGGGGCCGGAGGAAGAGTGTCAGGGGTTATACTAGACTCAGAGTACACATCATCAATGACATTCAAAACAGGAGGAATAACCAAAGGTCTATGCTGAGGTAAATGTAGAAAGGTTCTTAATCTTTTCCTGGAATCAGAGAATTCCTGGCCCTGCCATTTGAAATGCTTTCTCATAGAGTGAAGGGTCTCCCCGAAGGATAGTTCTTCAAGAGGGGAGGCCGAGGGGATAGATTCCTCTGCATCAGAATCCTCGTAGGCCGAAAAGGCCTCCTCCTGGTAGTCCGAGTGAGCAGAGCCATCAGAGGCCTCCTCTGAGGAGTGGGGATCAGAGGGCTCAACCCTGGGCCTTTTGTCTAGAGGGGGTTGAGAGCCCCTGTCCGGATGGGGTTGAGAGCCCCTGATTAAGGAAATAAGGTCCTCTGCCAAAGTTAGGATCTGTGAACTAGAAGTGGGTCCCTGAGGAATAACCCTGGGAGGCATAGCTTTTGTGTGTTTAGCAGCTTTAGCCCTGGTGAATGCCTTTATGGACATGGATGCCGGAGGCCTGGCTGCACCACATGCTGGTGTAGTTTTGTCTAGAGGAATGGTGTCGGAAGTTTCCAAGACACCAGTTTCTGAAGGAAATTCAATAACCGACTTGGCAGGGGCCTCCGGGGCCGAGGTTGTCGGTTGAGCGGTTTCGGGGTTCGGAAGTAACAAGGACTCGGTTTCAGCCGAGACCGAGACACTCACGGTAGGCCTAGCCGTGGTTTCAGCCGAAACCGCGGCCCACGTCTGTCGGTCCTTGTCTTTCCGTTTCTTTGTTAAATGTGAAGTTGGGGTCTCCGACGGCATTTTGTATGAAAAACTAGCCCCAAAAAACTCCTCTGCGAACTCCGCCCGACGTCTAAGAGTGCGTCGGTTGAAGGAAGCACAGGCTGAACAGGCCGAGACGTCATGGTCTGGGCCTAAGCAGGGGAGGCAGTAAGAGTGAAATCCTTATGAGGTATTTGTTTCCCACAAGTTAAACAATTATTAACTTTATCTGACATCGGCTGAGGCAAGAAAGAGTCCCCAACGGGGTACTTAGCTTTTGAAGTCTTCGGTTAGCTGAATTACAGGAGCTGGCCGACCGGCACTTGCGAACTGCTTCTGCTTCGGGCACCACGCGGCAAGAAAGACTGAGGAAGATGGCGTCGGCTGATGCTTTTATACCCCAGGCGCTCTGACGTCGGGGAAAGTGCAACATCAGCCGACGCCGGACCCAGACTTTGGAATACGGCCGACCGAAGGGCTGCCTGAGGCAGGACAACCCATATGTGATGACTGCAGATGCATCCTTGAAGGACATCAATGGCATTAGCAAGGTACAAATACTGATAAACACTAATTTGCACTGTGATTCTTAGGATGCAAAACCACACAAGCAGTGATTTTCTGTACCATTCCACCTATTTCTGTCAAATATGAATCAGTCATTTGTGTATTTAATGAAATATATTTTTGATCAATTGTGTCAGTGTTCTCAATGAAATATGTTTTAGATCAAATGAAAACCAACCACGACAAAGCACTCAGGAAGAAAAAACTAAAAGCAACCATGACAAAGCACTCAGGAAACTTACCTTTCTTGAGGACATGATGATACATTTTTGTGGAATCAGCCTTAATGCAAGTCATTGGGATGGCATGCTCTCCCAAACATAAACTGTTCTGGAACCCAGCCCTTTAAGTACTATCAGTGTTAAACCAATGGTAATACAATTCTATATGTTTGTTATTTGGTATCAATGCTGCTTGGGTGTCTAGGTGAAAAAGGTCCTTGGACCAGCCCATGTAAGTGGTAAACAAATTTGCATATTAAATAAATAACAGACTGTTACTTATCTGAACAGAGAAAATTATACATTAAAAATGCAAATGTTTAGTAGGACTCCATGTATAACATGGCTAGAATTTTGGTAGTAGATGATCTGAAATTCTGCTCGTTGCAAGCAAAAATAACTAACTGTTAATAATAGTGAAGGAAAAGCTTATCATGTTGAATTAACAGTTTCCAGTTTGAAATGACTAAACTTAGTGCAACATATTACCTGTTCTAGCCTTAGCTGTCTCTTCCGAAGTTCTTGAGCGAAAGGTGATTGCATTATTTTTGCATCTTCTTCTTCCTTTCTTTGACGAATAATCTGTTCGCGACGTCTGTGTTCAAGCACCTTCTGTAACTCTGGCTTGTTTTCAATAACCAGGCCTCTATAAAATAAAGCATTTTGTCTTTAATATATCATTTGTGTGTGACTGTTACTAATAAGTTTGTGCAAAAGTAAACAGTTGAAACAGTTACTGCAGGAAATCAGAAACCTTCTGAATAATCTGAAATAGATCACCTGTTGCTCAGTTTATATCCTCCCCCCAAAAATGAAATGATTGTTGAGAGTTGTTAGACACGGTATGGTTATACACCTCTCTGTTCCTTCTCCTTAATGAGATTCAAGCTGACAATGATTCTGATAAGTATTGGTAAATCAAGGATTGCATCACCTTACATTTTGCAGATAAATCAAGCTCCTGTTTTTAGATGTGATATATGGCTAAGCAATATGCAGTATTAATAACAGGACTGGACATTCCATCATAAAACTTGATTTTATCACTGGTCTTATTGACTTTGCAATTAACATTATCTTTTGTTGACCAGGTTAGTCCCACTTGGCTATTTTTTTCAAGGGGTACCTGAGGTAGTATTTATATTACTAGGGGAAATGTGTTCAGGGCATTGAGGCACTTTCCCTACTCTTTTCAGATACAGGGACTCTTTTCATTATGGTGCTTCCTGTCTTTGGTCCCAGTGTGTAGGCCTGTCTTCTGGTCCCAGTGTGCAGACCTGTCTTTTGGTCCCAGTGTGTAGGCTTGTCTTCTGGTCCCAGTGTGTAGGCCTGTCTTCTGGTCCCAGTGTGTAGGCCTGTCTTTGGTCCCAGTGTGTAGGCCTGTCTTTGGTCCCAGTGTGTAGGCCTGTCTTTGGTCCCAGTGTGTAGGTGGCTCGGAGAAGGAGGAAGCAAATCTAAGCAAAAATGGAGGTTGGAGAAGAGAACGGCAAGGTAGATGGTGATTATGGTGCTGTTATTCGAGCAGCAGACATGTTAAAGTTATCAGAGAAGGAATCATAGGTGAAGGAGAGATTGAGAGAAGAGTATGGTATGACAGACATGGGGTAAAGGCAGTTGAACCTTTTCAAAGCAAGTTTAGTGTATAGGATTCAGTAGAGATACAGACAGAAGAGATGTTTCAGCAGAAGCTATCTGAATCCAAAGTTGCAACACAGGATTGTGCTGTTACAACCCTCCAGTCAAGAGGGTTGCAGGATGATATACTGTTGGAGATAGTGGAGGATACTGAGCTAAAAAATGAAAAGGACATGTCCTGCGGAGAAATGATGGATGCAATACAGAAGGAAGAAGGGCAGCAGAGTGAGGATATGCAGATGGAGAAAAAATTGTGGGCTGATACCGTGATAGAAAATAATGCATGGCAGAAAAGAAGATAAAAAAAGAATATTAGAAGAAAAAGGCTACTTACAGTTCTAATCAAAAATAAGGAAGATGTTCCAATGGACAGATACAAGGTTTGGGACGCAGTTGTTAAGATGCTCGGTATTAAACCAACTGAGGTTGTTGTTGTTGTGTCTTTCGGCTTATCCCGGTTAGGGGTCGCCACAGCAGAACTCCGGTCCACTAATGTTTGGTAGTGGATTTTTACATGCCGAGTTACCAGCCCTGACGCACAACCTTCAACGAAGGCATGCCCATTCACGCATGCCTCCACACAGAAGACGCTCTAGCTGAGAATCGAACGCGACAACATCTTGCTGTGAGGTAACAACGCTACTGCAGGCACCACTACCGTGGTAATATTAAACCAACTGTGGTAAGAGCATTTATTCATATTAATAAAGAAACTTTTTGTGACGTTATTTTGAAGACTGGACAGATAATGGAAAAGTTTATAGAGGACTAAAAAAAAAAAAGACAAATTGTTCTTCATAGAACTAAGAAAAAAATGAATATTCAATTCTGAACTGAGGCTGAAAAAGAGACTTTAAAAAAGCATTTATTAAATCTATGTAATGATGTACTAAATTTATCGAAGGTGCATAATAATAGATTTTTATGGAATGGGGCGTGGGATTCCAATGTGATACTGAAACTGGGAAATTGCTGTATTGTATACATTCCAAGAGGTATTAATGTTGAAGAAGGTAAAGGCTTGGTTAGATATTGGGGGAAGACAAAAACATGCTTTTTGTATGGAACAATGGATCATTTAATTAATAAATGTAAAAAAAAGAAGATGTTTTACATGATGCACAAAATTGTGAAGCTAAATGTTATAAATGTAAAAAGTGGGACACTTGAGGAGGGGGATTGTGAAGAAAGAGAAAACGAAGCAGTTTTAGACATAACAGAGGAAGTAACAGAACAGACATAACAGAGGAAGTAACAGAACAGGGTAATAAGGATACAGTTATAGAAAATGAATTAGGAGAAAAAATGGAACAAAAATATAGTACTATTATCAGTATGGAACAAATAACTCAAAAAGATAAAATGAAACAAGGTTTAAACACAGAAAATGTAGAAACAAAGTACAGCACAACACAGCAAATACTGAAGAAGAATAGTCAGGTTTAAGAGAGAATGATCTTAAATGGAATATAGTCAAACAAAAAAGAAATTAATTTGGAAAAAGAGTAAGTGAAAGGAAAAGGAAAAATACAGAACACTTTAAAAAAGAAAGGGAAAGGACAAACACATACTATTATTTAACTACAGTTACGTGTAAAGGTTTGCCATTAAATGTTCATAGGTTCATAGGTAGGTACTAGGCTGTTGGCCCTAGGGACTATATAAGCCTAGCCAACAAGGTGCCCTGGCTTTCGCCACCCAAGACAATTATTTTCCTGTGCTCCTGTCGAGCAGAGCCACAGAAGTGATCAACGGGGTGAATTTCCTATTTCCCATCCAGTCATCAAGATTTTTCTTGAAGAGTACTAATGAGGAGCTTTGTTTGATACAGATAGGTAGTTTGTTCCAGAGTATGGGAAGTCTCTGGGACAGGAATCTATCCCTCAGCCATGTTCTGTTTATTGTGGTGACAAGGTTTAGGTCCCTAGAGCGTGTAGCTCAGAGGGATTGGGATTTCTTTAAGTGGAGCATGTCCAACAGCTCTGGGTTTGACATAGCTTTGTATGTTAGGCAGAGATCACCTCTGAGTAGGCGATATGCGATGGAGTAAAGCTGGAGTTTGTTGAGACGGTCAGCGTAGGGCATCTGTTTGAGGCCGGTAATCCTCTTTGTGAGGTATTTCTGCGGCCTTTCCAGTTGTTGTAGATGTCTTGTGAGGTACATACCAAAAGGGGTGTTGTACTCTATAATGGGTCTAATGAGTGATGAGTAGAGTGGAACAATGACCTCTTTTTTTCTGGATGAGAAACCTTTTGTGATGAGGTATGCTACACAGAAGGATTTCCTGACTACTGTGGCGGTGTGATTATCAAAGGAGAGACTACTGTCCACCTGTGTCCCAAGGTCTCTTATCACACTTTTAGTGTTAAGCAGACTACCGCCTATGTGGTAGTTCATGGGTACAGAGTTTTTACCAAAAGAGATGACAATGAACTTTTTGGTATTGTGCTTGAGGCCATGGCTTTGACACCAGGCATCTGTCTCAGTGAAGCCCTTTTGTAGGATGTCCACATCATTAGGAGATTCGATTATGGCTCCTAGTTTCCAGTCATCTGTGAACTTCATTAGCCAAAGACCTTCTGTGTTAGCCTGTACTTCAGAGAAGTAGATACCAAACAGGAGAGGACCCAGGACTGAACCCTGTGGTGCTCCACTTTGTCACAGGTCTGAAGTCTGCTACTTTTACAGTGTGGGTTCTGTCAGTGAGCCGGTTGGCCACCCATATTGTGACATAGGAATTTATACCTAGTTTAGTGAGTTTATCTATAATTCCAGAGTGGGGGATGGTGTTGAAAGCCTTGGCGAGAGCTAGATAGGCTGTGTGAACTACCTTACCCTCATCTACAGCTTTGGTGACTGCTTCAAAGAAGTCTATCAGGTTTAGGAGACATGATCTGCCTTCTACAAACCTGAACTGGGTGGGGTCCAGAGTTTGGAGATTACCAATGTCTTTGTTTATAAGTTCCATGATGATACGTTCCATGGCCTTGCAGACCAGGCTCATCAGGCTAAGGGGGTGGTAGTTCCCGGGGTCTGTGGTGGATCCTCCTTTGTGGAGTGGGATAACCGTTGCTGAGCGCCATTCAGTGGGCACAAAGCCTGAGGTGAGGCTATGACTGAACATGGTACTTAGGTAGAGTGCCAGTCCTTTCTGTAGTTTGTGTAGAATGTAGCCTGGAATGTTGTCAGGTCCCACGGATCCTGTGTTCTTGGCTTTGGAGAGTGTGGCTTTTACCTGTGCAGCTGTGATTACTGAGACTTTGCATTCTTCTGGTATAGAGATGGGCCATTTAGGGGGTGAGAGGGGGTAAAGTTAGCACTGAACCTATCTGCCAGGATGTTGGTAATATCAGTTGGTTATGTATATTTAGTGCCATTGTGCTGTAACTCAGAGCAGATTTGAGTGTTGCCACTGAGATTCTTGACATAGCTATAGAATGCTTTGTGGTTGTCTTTAGAAACAGTGGCAATTTTGTTTTCGTAACTAGCTTTGGAGGATTTTATGAGGGATCTCAGCTTCTTACTGAGGCTGACCAGGGAGTTCCTTCAATCATGGGATTTTACTCTTTTTTGCAGCAGATTCTTCTGTTGTAGAGTTTGTTTATGGCAGGAGACCACCAGATTGGCTTCCTTTTTTGGAGGATAGCATCTTGGTTCTGTTAGAGATAGCATGATCCATGCACTCGTGTAAGTGCTTATAAAGTGCATTTGTGTAGGATTCAGCAGTTGTACCTCTATTGTCCATCTGCATGGGTGTTGTGAAGTTTGCCACTTCTGTCTTAAGAAGCGTGACATTGACTTTGGAGAAATTTTTTACGGTGGTTTCCCTAATGAGGGATGGGGGTAGGGTGTTGATGTCTAGGGTGATTAGCTTGTGGTCATATCTGACCAACAAGGAATTGACCTCTTGTGTGGAACACTGGTGGCTCATGTTGGTAATGACCAAGTCTAAGATATTGCTGCCCCTGGTGGGGGTATGGATAAGTTGATCCAAGTTGTTGGAATTTATGAATTCCAGAAAACGTTGAGCAAAAGAGTTGGTACATGAGTAGTTTTTCCAGTTAATGGTGGGGTAGTTGAAATCACCCATTATTAGGGTGTTAGGTTGTACCCTAATATTTTCCAGCGTATCAAGAAATGAGGAGTGGGAATCATGGGGCATGGTGGGGGATCTGTAGCAAGCTACAATTTGGATTACAGTCTTGTCCAGAGTTAGTTGCACTTGGATAATCTCGGATGCATTATGCTGAGCAACTAGCCTGGAGGTGTGTATATCTTAATGATTATGGACACTCCTCCACCTTTAGTGTTTCGGTCAAAGTTAGGTGGCCGAAAGGTGTGGTATGAATTATAGCCTGGTAATGCAGGGGTGCTCTCTGGAGCCTTGAACCAAGTCTCTGTCACTGCACAGATGTCGATGTTCTCCATTTTAAGGAATGCCTTGAGTGAGTGCATTTTGAGGTTTAGACTTCTAGCATTGAGTAGCATTACCCTCAGATTTTGCTTGCTTGTACCTGTTATGGTGGTGAATTTGTCATTTGAACCTTGCCTAACAAAGGCACTATAGGGGAGGCAAGAGCCTTAGCCAGTATCCGGAATCCCAAGGGCGATAGGTGCAGGCCATCTCTGGCAAAGCATTGTGGTCTGTCGATCATGTCATCCCAGTCAGAGAGATACTAGATCCCCTTAGAATGACAGCAGAAGCTTAGCCAATTGTTGAAGTCAATCATTTTGTCCTTGTACTGTGGTATCATTCTGGGTGATGGCAAGATTCTACTCAGGGCTAGGGTCATACTTGCCTGGGCTGCAAAATCAGATAGTTCCTCCATGTCTCTTTTCATGTAGTCCAAGGAGGTACATCTCAGATCCTTCACACCAACATGGACAATGACAGAGTCATATTTGTACTTGTTGTAGAGTGACCTGAGTGTGTGCATTATGTGGTGGATCCTGGCACCTGACAGGCAGCTGATAGTAACTTTCTCCTTGTTTAGCCTGGTGAGTAGAATATCAGTGTGCCTGACTATAGAGTCAACTATGACTAAAGTGTTGGGTACATTGTTATACCTTATGGGCTGTGATTGGGTGGCACACTGAGTTTGTGGGCTATGTGTCATTGGGTTTGAGTTGGGGGGGTGGAGGTTGCTTGCGTTTTTGCTTTGGAGGTCTCTGTTGCTTGGGCAGATTTTTATTGAGAACTTCTGTGAATGTAGGTGTGTGTTTTATGTTTCTATGTGTGTATTTTGGTGGTGTAGGTTTTGAGGGACTATGTGATGAGTGTGGTGTAGTGCAAGTGTTTACTCTCTCCTCTTGACTGTCTAGTCCAGTCTTGGGTGAAGAGAGTTTGGCTTCCAGTTTGGCTATATAAGTGCATCTCTCACAGGTTGTAGTGCTGGGTGGTAGGAGGAGAATGAATAATTTTAAGAAGTTGGAAAGAAGGAAAAAGATTTTGGAGAGGTGTAAACAGCTAGATAGTGATGTTATTATACTAGAAGATATTAGATTTTTGTCAAAAATAGAAATACATCAAACCAAAGTGTGGTTTGGAAAAATGTAATGGAATTTTGGGAAAGAGACCTGTTTAGGAATACTTATATTATACAAAGGTATAATTAAAGTGTTAGATCTTGCATTTGTCATAACAGTTGGTATTACTATTATTGACATAAGATGGAGAACATGTTATGAGAATTATTCCATTATACGCATATTTAATAAAACGGGCAGCTGTGGTGGTGCAGCGATTAGCATTGCCACCTCACAGCAAGAGGTTTTCCGGTTCGATCTTTGGCTGGGGTGCCTTCTGTGTGGAGTCAGCATGTCGTCCCTGTGGCCGGGTGGGTTTCCTCCGGGTGGTCTGGTTTCCTCCCACATCCCAAAGACGTGCTATAGGTGGATTGGACACTCTAAATTGGCCCTAAGGGTGTGTGTGTGTGTGTGTGTGTGTGTGTGTGTGTGTGTGTGTGTGTGTGTGTGTGTGTGTGTGTGTGTGTGTGTGTGTGTGTATGCCTTCTGTGGAAGGTTGGGCACCGGGCTGGCAACTCAACACTGTAAAACTCCACTGCCAATCATGAGCGGACAGGTGATCCACTGTGGCGACCCCTAACCGGGAAAAGCCATAAGAAGAAGAAAGAAAGATATGTAATAAAAATGATACAAAAGAGATGTTCAGAAAGATAATGCAATATGTAGCAGTTAATATGGACATAATTGTAGTAAGGGACTTCAATTGCAATCTAAGAGAACAAAACAAAAAGGCTTATGATATCAAAGTAGTAAAGGACATTATAAAATATGGACAATTAAAAGTAAAAAATAAGGACTTTAGAGACTTGGGTGTATAGAGAAGGAGAGAAAAGAACAGAAGTAGAATTTTTTTTTTGTCAGAAAGTTTAGTAGCAGTTAAACAAGGAATATTACTTCAGGGTTTTCAGATCACAGGGTAATTTGGACTATGGCAAAGGGAAATGATTATATAAAAATAAAGAAAGGCATAAAACAAATAAATGAAGTGAAATGGGATGATAAAGGGAGAAAAGAGGTCATGAGACTAGATCATATATAAATGAGAGAATTTTACAGTGGTTGGTCAGTATGGTGGTTAAATTTTAAACTGAAATATAGAGAAAATATATATGGGAAAAATAAAATGTAAGAATTTAAATAATGATATAATTGATTGTATAGAGAAGAATGATAAGAATTTCTTTATTAAGGAACAGAAAATTTATGAAATTAATATGAAAAAATAGAGCATTTATTGTATAAACAAAGATGTCTTTGAAAGGAAAAAAAGAAGAAATTGTACCATATTTAAGTAAAATAATCAAAGAGAATAATAGTGTAATGAGGGAAATGAAAGTTTCATTAAGTGGGCTACATAGTACACAAGAGGAGATTACGAATAAAGTAAAGGAACATATTAGGATATTATTTAAAGAGCAGAGAACTTAGTCATGGAAGGAATGGAAGTTACTTACATTTTGTGATGTGGAGAACAAGGATTTAGAAAAAGGGATAGAAACAGAAGAAATAGAACAGGTAATAAAATAAATGAATTTAGATTCCACTGCAGGCCCAGACAGAAAAGAATACAAAATGTATAAAAAAATTGATTGTAGAGCAAAAAAAATTGTTTATAAAGGTATTAAATCAATTGTTAGACAAAGGTTTTATTTATAAAGAGTTATGTAAAAGCATCATCAGGTTTATATGGAAAAAAGGAGAGAAGGAAGAAATACAAAATTGGAGACCAATTGTATTAAATAATACTGATTATTAGACTTTTGTGAAAATATTCCATAAAAGGATGGGAGTAAAAGTAGGTAATGTTATAAATGAGTATGTGTTTGGCATAAAAGGTAAAAAAGTCCAAGACTTATTACTAATAATTAAGGAATTAATAGATGCTATGTTGTTGTAGTAGTAGTTAGAAATGCTCAGGCAAAAGTAATGGTAGGAGATTTAAGCAAAGCATTTGATTCGCTATATCACTCAGTGTTATGGGATGTATTTGATATATATATATATATATATATATATATATATATATATATATATATATATATATATATATATTTAAAATGTAAGTAAGAGGATTAAAAGTGTGTGTATGTCAGCATATAAGTATAATATAGTAACAATTATGATAACTGGATGGTTGAGAGAAGATGTAAAGTTTGAGAAGGGTATTAGGCAAGGATGACCAGTGAATGGTACATTATTTGTATCAACAATAAATGTAATGTCTACGTACTTGAATAAGGAGATGGATGCTTATAGTTATATTGCAAATGAAAGGATAAAAATACCCATATTGTTAAATTATGCAGATGACATTATCATTACAACAAAAAATGAGCAAGCATGAATGCAGTAATAAAACAAATATAAAAAATTATTCAGGTTATTGTGTTAGTATTAAATAAAAATAAAAGTCACGACTTAGGATTTGAGGGAAAGATTGTGGAACTGAATTTAATAAGTATAAAATTAAGAACGTTGAAATAAACTTTGGGAAACAAGAAATTATAAATTCTATATGGAAAGGAAAAATAGAGGAAATAAAAGAAATGTTTGTGTTTTGGAAGTCTTTTAGGCTTTCCTTTAAAACGAATGTATACTTAATAAATCTGGTACTGTTAGCAAAGATTACTTATTTAATCAGTGTGCTTAGTATTGCATTAAACTTAAAGAAATATGTATACAATATAATATTTTTTTCTGGCGATCAAGGTTAAATCCTGTGAAAAGAATGATATTATATATGAAAAAAGAAAAAGGAGGTTTAGGGTTAATCAACCTTATCGTGTATGTAATCCTTAAATTTATATACAGTAATGAAGCATTTAAAGGACAATGAGGCTTCTTTACTAATGAAAATGTTAAGTGTGAAATTTAAAATCGAATGGTTGACTGTTTTTAGTTCTAAAAAGAGAGTTGTTGTAATAAAGAAATGGAAAATTATTAAGATAGAAGTATCTTGTGGCAAGTAAATGTGAAAAAAATTGAAAATAATAAAAAATAATGGTATGATAAGATTATGGAAAAATATTAGCCGATATATCCTTGGAAAGAATTAAACAATGAGAAAAGGAATGCTATTGTTGCATGAATGAAAATATTCAAAAGACATATTCAGGATATCAGGATTTTTTATGGAGGTTGTCTATACAAAACCACCTATGAAGGCAAATATGCCATATAAAAGACAGAGTTTGTTTATATTGTGGTGAATTTGAAACTTGTGAACATGTTTTTTATACAATTTAAAAGGGTAAATATCTTTCAGCTTTTCCTGGTTAGCGGTCACCACAGCAGATTACTGGTTTGCAGATTGATTGGAAGTAGAGGTTTTATGGTGTTGAGTTACCAGACAGGCACCCAACCTTCACTGAAGGTACACACATGTGCACCTACCTGCATGTCTTTAAAGTTCACGCAACCACAGGGAGGACATGCAGACTCCACACAAAAGGTGCTCCATCTGAGAATTGAATGGGAGAACCTCTTTGTGTGAGGCGACAATACTAAACACTATACCACCATAGCCACAATGTAAAAGGGTAACTATTTTATGGAAAAAGATTATAGATAGAAAATATGTGAATGGATTTAAAGACATGAACAATTTAAATATAGACATGACTGAATTTGGGTATTATAGAAAGAAAAGTAAGAAAGATGGTGAAAATTTTGATAACAAATGTTTGCTATTATGGTTGATCTGGATTCAGAAGGTTAAAGAAACCATGTTTAATGAAAAATGAGACTTAGCAATGATGTTGAAAAGAATAAGGTTTTGGTTGTGGAAACTGGAGTGGGGGTCAAAAAAAGTAATAAGTATGTGTTGTATATGATTAAGCAAAATGTAAAAAGGAGGATATGGTTTGTAAATAATGTGTGTGTGTGTGTGTGTGTGTGTGTGTGTGTGTGTGTGTGTGTGTGTATCTATATATGTAGAGTAAACAATTCACAATATGTATTTTTAATGTAAATAAGTAGGAATGCAAATAACTATTGATTGTGTAAATACTTATGGATTATGTAAATAAAGAACCCCTACTGCTTTCAAAAGGTTTCTTTTATATCCACCTGAGCTACCACCAACTCAAGCAGGTGGTAAAAAGGTTTTCACATCTTACCTGAAAGACAACATACTCAGTATTGCAGCACCCCTTTACCTGGTGTGGGAATAGAACCCGCAGACTTCTGTACTAAAAGCAATACTTGTCAGTATCTCTCGAATTTCACACGCTGAGACTTTTTTTAGTAATATCAGTCCACTAGATTTACTTAATCTTCTGGAGTTCTAGTCTTCTACTTTGTATCATTCCTGACTGTTTGCTTTGGAGGTTCTACAGTGTACCACCATCTAACCTTGGAAGGATGGACCTTTGTGACCCTTGCGCTCCAGTTTACATAATGTTTTAAACACATTGTAGAGCACTCATATTTGAGAATGTAAAATACCATATAATGATGCATTGGAAGACTTAGAACATAATGATAGAAAGTACTTTGTCAAAGAAAAAGAATGACATGAAAGACATTAAGAAAAAATAGAAGAACTATTATATAGGCAAGGAAAAAGAAAAGACGTATCAAGTAACTTAAGTAGATTAGTAAAGGAATATGGTAGTGCAATGAGAGAAATAAAAAATGTAAAAGGAGAAATCAAAAGAACTAAAAAAAAAGTTTATGAGTAGTCTAGCACAATATGTACAAGAAATGTTTAAAGAAAAAAGAACACAATGGAAAAAATGGAAAGTAAAAAAGTTAACAGAAAAGGAGAATAAAGAGTTGGAAAAGGAGATTTCTTGAATAAGGAGATGGCTGCTAATAATTATATTGCAAATGAAAGGCTACAAATACCCATTAGGACAAGTAAATATAAGTTCAACTGCAGGACCAGATAGAATAGGGTATGAAAGGTATAAAAATTTAAGGAATCGGCAGACAAAAAATAAATATTTTGAATGAATGGTTAAATTAAGGTTTTATGTATAAAGAATGATGTAGTAGAATACTTAAATTCATACAGAAGAAGAAGAAAGTCAGAAGAAAATAAAAAAATGGAGAACGATAGTAATGATTATCAGATCTTTATGAAAATAATACAAAAGAGATTTGAAACTAAAATGAAAAATATTATGGAAGATAGTATATAATGCATAAAGGGGAAGGGTTGTCAAGAATTATTAATGACAGAGAAATTGTGGATGATATTATGAATATTTTATTTACTTAACATTTGTTTACAGAGAAAGTCCAACTTGGAATGAAGCCAATTTTCAGCTGAGGCCTGGGGAGAAATGCTCCAGACGCATATCTTTGTAGCATGGGAGGAAACTGGAGAAAAACAAACTGCAAAAAGATCCAAAATCACACAAGGAATGCTGAGAACAAATCACTTTATAACGCAAAGCTTTCGGGTATGAACCCTTTCTCAATACTAAATACATACATATACACAAAGCAACTGCTTTTATACAGGCCTAGTAGTCATGTGACTGCAGCCAAAGTCACATGCCCTATTTAAATGTGCAGTTTAAAAAATTATTTAAAGAGACATACTGCAAGAAAACATTTGTTAAAAAAGAAGCTACACATATGCATATATATGATCAAATTTCAAAGCAATATGAATCTAAATCTAGCACATATATATGCTTAATTATAAAAATATAAAAATATACATATATACCTATATGTTTAATACAAACTCTAAAAACATTAAAACATAGGTGTACACATACATGTACACAACAGATGCACTTATTAACATCAATGTATAAACATGCTCATGTGCACAGGTTGATAAAAATATCATTTCAACCTACGTTGTAATCCAACAAGAATAGGTTTAATGCTTACTGTACTTACTGGTTTGCAAGTAAGGTCTCCCTTGTTAAGCGCACTATCTATAAGTATTGGCCTATTTTAATGGCATCCCCTAAACTTACAAAGTTGTTAGGTGATAAGCCATTCTTTAGCTTTAGGAATATGAAAACCCTCAAAAGTATGCTATGCTATAAAGATTTTCGCCCTCCCTTGAATTTATGCTTTGATAGACCCATCTACTCTACATCTAATTTTGGTACATATGCATGTCTAAACTGCTCCTGTTGTTCGGACTTGATCAGATATGTGGAATCTAATAGTTATGTGCATACGATCACACACCATACATATACATTTTCTGTAAGAGCTACTTGTACCACTACCAATGTGGTGTACATGGCATCATGTTCTGTATGTCCTGCATACTACATTGGTAAGACTACGCGTAGACTTAAGGACAGGATTATTGAACACAAGTCAGAAATCAGGAGGCAGTATACTCAGAATGCCTTGCATAAGCATATTGAGACGTGTGGGGACAGGCATACATTTAGATTTAGAGTTATTGATTTGGTGATTCCCTCACTCAGATGTGGTGATATTAATAATTTTCTTGAAACTAAAGAATATCAATGGATAGTACGTTTGGGAGCTGATAGTCCTCCTGGCCTTAACAGTACAGTAAGCATTAAACCTATTCTTGTTGGATTACAACGAGGTTGAAATGATATTTTTATCAACCTGTGCACATGAGCATGTTTATACATTGATGTTAATAAGTGCATCTGTTGTGTACATGTATATGTACACCTATGTTTTAATGTTTTTAGAGTTTGTATTAAACATATAGGTATATATGTATATTTTTATATTTTTATAATTAAGCATATATATGTGCTAGATTTAGATTCATATTGCTTTGAAATTTGATCATATATATGCATATGTGTAGCTTCTTTTTTAACAAATGTTTTCTTGCAGTATGTCTCTTTAAATAATTTTTTAAACTGCACATTTAAATAGGTCATGTGACTTTGGCTGCAGTCACATGACTACTAGGCCTGTATAAAAGCAGTTGCTTTGTGTATATGTATGTATTTAGTATTGAGAAAGGGTTCATACCCGAAAGCTTTGCGTTATAAAGTGATTTGTTCTCAGCATTCCTTGTGTGATTTAGGAAACTGGAGAACCCAGAGGAAACCCACACAAATGCAGGGAGGACATGCAGAATCTGCCCAGAAGGCACCCCAGCTAAGAATCAAATCGGACAACCTCTTCCTGTGAGGTGACAATGCAACCACTGCGCCATCCAGAGTAGAAAATCATGATAGGAGACCTTAATAAGGCATTCAAGACAACTGGACATGAAATATTATGAGTAATAAGAAAATAATATTATATAAGTGTGCAAGTTAGTAAATTATATATGTCACTATATTATAATAATAATTATAATAATAATAATAATAATAATAATAAAGTAAAAATACTTGTAAATGGCTGGTTAAACCAAGAGGTGCATATGAAGAGTTGTGTAAGACAGGGATGTCCAATGAGTTGTGTATTCTTTGCATTAGTTATGAATGTGATAGTATGTGAAATAAATCACAAAATGAAGGAGGTGGGGTATATAATGCTTGAAGGGTTAAGAATCCCAGTTCTTTTAACATATGCAGATGGCATTATAATGATTGCAAAGAAACAAAATTTGGATAAAAAAGTAATAATTTGCATAAATGACTGTCTAGATGTGATAGAGATGGCTTTAAATAAATAGAAAAGTAACGCTTTGGATGACTGTAGTAAAGACAAGGCTTTATGTTTTACAATGAATGAAGTTTCTGTGTTGGGTATAACATTTGAGAATAAATATGTAAGTAGAATTCAATGGGGAAAAACATAGAAAAAATAAAACAAGCATGTCTTTTCTGGTGAGCATATAAATTATCATTCAGAAAAAAAGGCTTATTTGATACATTCAGTACTGATGGGAAAAGTAGCATACTTAACAAGTAAATTAAAATTTGGGGTATGGTAAAAAAAGAGTACAAAAGAAAAAAGGAGTGTTTAAATGAAGAAATAAAATGTTACCAAAAAAATGTTTTTTGTGGAAAATAAAAATCAGTGAAACAGAAAAAGAAAAGTGTGGTATAAAAATGTAATGATAAAACATTTCTATATAAAACCATGGAAAAATCTAACAGATTAAAAATTATAGCTATAAAAATAAGAAGCAAATCATGTAGTCAATAAGCAGAATGTCAAGATTTTTGTGAAAACTGGTAACAGATAAATTGCCAGTAAAAGGAAATATGCCGTATAAAAAGAAAAGTGATAGAATATGTTTATGTTGTCAAGAAGAAGAACCTATGGAAGGAGTAAACAAGTTATGGGCAAGACTAGGTAAAGAAGATTTTTTTGAAGATATAAAAGAAGTGGATAAAATAAACATGCATGTAATTAAATATGGACATTATAAGAACAGAAGTAAGGAATATATAAAAGGATAGATAGAAAGTTATTTTATGTTATATGGGTTATGTCGAATGAATGAATAAATGAAATTAAAATTAATGGTAAATGGATTTTAGCAACAACAGTAAGTAAAAATAGATGGTGGTTATAGAAAAAGGAGTGGAGGTCTAATAGGGATGAAAATTTAGTATGATTGTTAGGGAAATTATGTATATGTGTAAATGGATTTGTATATCTATATATATATATATATATATATATATATATATATATATATATTTGTTCATTTGTAAATATTTGTAAATATATAAATACGTTATAAATAAAGAGTTCTTTTTGTATATAAATAAAGGATCTCACTCTCTTTGAAAGATGCCATGAGATCTTTTACATCCACCTGAGCTGCTGTCAACCAAAGTAGTTGGGACCTTCATTTAATGTCTCATCCAAACGGTGACACACTCAGAAGTGCAGACCCTCCCCAATGCCGCACTGCTGTGTATGCAATCCGTACACCTGGTGTGGGAATAGAATCCACTGCCTTCTGCACCAGAGGTGTGTATGCTTCCTTTTGTTCCAGTGACACCATTTACTCATGGAATATAGAGGGGGCCAGACCATAAGATTCAGTGGAGTGTTAACTGTTTGCAGTTTATTCTTGGGGAATGATCTTTTGTGTTCCTAATGATGTGCTGATTTCACTGTTGAGTGATTGTTCAGATTGTTAGCAAGTACTTCAGGGAGTAGACATTAATGTGGCACGTTGGTTATTATTAGGTCAACTGTGGAGCTGTCACTTGTGTTTGCATTAGCTTTAGTGAGTGATTTCATTATTTGTACTAGACTGAACTGCTACAACATCCTATTAAGGTGCACAGAATCTTTTTTGGAAGTATGGCATTGAAGTCAGCTAAAATGACTGTGCTATTATAGCTGCCTTCAGGGAATATGTTTTGTGTTGTATTGTGTATAATGTCCGCTTTGGAAGATGGGTGGATATTCACCCTGCTGCTAACTACAGGTGAGTAAGACCAGCTAAGGTAACATGGGTGAGTACCCATGTAGGGATCATGTCATCTTTACTTCCTTATATAGTCCAATTTTCTATGCAAATGGAGGTTTTCTTTTTAATCAGATATGAGGTTCCTCCACCACACCTAGTAAGTGGCCTAGTGCTACTATAAATGAAGCAGTTAGCTCCTATAAATACTGAGGGGTCAGAACTCATCTTTTAACCAGGTTACAGGTCTCATAAGAATTGTTAACACCTATCACAGCACCTCCACCTGATGTTTTGTTAGAATGTCTGTTACAGAAACTACATTGTTAGAATGTCTGTTACTGACCTGGTTCCTCGTCATTGGCTTTAACCATGTTACACAAACAATAACAACATTAATCTTATGTGAATGCAGCACATTTGTGTAATGAAACAAACTTTATTACTAATGTTTATTGCATTAACAACTAACACAGACAATTATATTAAGAAAAATCATGTTTTCTATTAGTCAAATACTGTAATATAGCTGCTACAAAAAAATCTCTTCCTTTGCCTTGACAAGTGGACTGCATACTGTCTAAATTCTTGTGTGCTCAAAAGCAGGCTTGGAAGTTCTAACCATCACCATATCTTAAAAAGTGACATATTTTTATATCCATCCACAATCCCTTTTCCCAGTTTTTGCACATGGGGTTAGGGTGTCACTTGTTTACTCAAAAAATCTTTTCATTCAAGCTAATCTGACTCTTTTTTCTATTTGTGATTTCTGAAGAAAACATACTAACACCTGTACAAATTAAGTTTATTTATTTTATTTTGTTTTTATTGACCAGCTTAATCTCACTACGCTAATGTTTTTTTTTTTTTTAATGGGAGACACAAGATGGTATTTATACAGACTAGCAGAAATTTTGCCAGGACACCAAAGAATTTCCCAAGCTATCTCCAACTAAGGCAGATGGGGCCTCGGTTTAATATCTAATCCGTTGGCACAGTCAGGAGTGCAGCATCCCCTAATAATGCACTGCAGTGACATTAAAGGAACTTAACCCAATCACTTAGCATGGGAATAAACCCCCCTAACTTTCTGATCTTTTACCATCAAAAGTGATGGTATTATCTGTTGAACTCTTAACCCTAACAGGTAGAGAAGAGGGCTATAAGTTTCCTACTAATAGACAACCAGTCCTTAAAGATGAGATCATTTGATCCATGAAGAATAAAAGCAAGTCTATATTTCCATATATTTTGGCATCCTAAGACCTTACTCCTGTAGTTTTGCTCAGGGCAGGCATAACACTATTTGATGTTCATCGTACTCCTGCAAATGTGAGCATCCATTTCTTTAATAACTGAATCTACAGTTGCTTATATGTCATTTCTGACCTGATCTGAAAAATCTCCCACCTCTAATTCAATAATGTCTGCTTTCAGTTGTTGCAAAAGATTTATCCTCATCACCACTAATACTATTAATCTTATTGTTTTCACCAACTAAATCATCTTTAATTATACAATTCCTATCTAAGTGCATTTCTACTTCCCCAGCCTGAGTCATGTGATCAGCCTCAGTCTTTCACTTCTTTTTCCTTACAGTAATATTATTTAATCCTTCCAAATTCAGTCTGCATTTCTTCCTTTTAGTCTGCCCCCTTGATTGTTTTTCTACCTTTTGTGCTTGTTTTTTTCTACCTTGTTTATTGGAACAATGATACAATTTTCATTCGACTGAATGTTTTGTAATTGAACTATATTATTATTCCCTGTAATCTCAGTATTACACATCAACCTAGTATTCTTTTCTATAGTCTTTAGTATATGTTTCCTCTATTTATTATATACATTAGTTAATTTATTTTTCTTCTTAGTTATTTGTTGCGATATTTTCTCTTTCTGTATTTTTTTGTTATCCTATGTGTTCTAAATCCTCAGATTACTGTATACTTGTATCCTGAATTGCACAGGTGTCATCTGCAGTATCAAGTTTAAGAGAGGTTGAATTCTACTGAAGAAAACAAGGCAAAGAAACATGACTGAAAGCATAAAATGTTAAAAGTTTAATAAGGTAAGTGGTTTCACACCAAATATTAGTGCTTCATCAGACCATATAAAAACCACATCAGCAAACACGTTTAATATATTCACTTTAATTCAAAGCAGCCAATAAATATCAAAGAAGAGTAAAAAACTTAGCTTCAGCTTGTACCATTTAAAGAGACATCGTGCTTTCAGTGCAGACTTAATAGAAACCCTGTCATTTAGAACTGGGTATTTGTCAGCTTGCCATAAAATAATCCAATACAATTCTCTATTTTCAGGAACATTTTTCACATCATCTCCACATATATTTTCAGAAATAATTTCAACAACTTGAAATTTAAAGCCATGTTCATTTTCATTCTGCATGCAGTGTGTGGCTAGTGCATTTTTGGTGCCACCATTCCTAATACAATACATATGCTCCCTGACTCATTCCATCAGTGACCTGTTGTTTTTTCCTACATAGAAACAGTGGCAAACTGTGCATGTCACCAGATAAATCAAATTCCTGGTTCGGCAGTTAGCTTTAATTTCAAACTTATACTCAAACCGAGTGACTGGATGAATAAAGCATGCTGATGTATTAATAAATAGTGCCACTGCCTGCACAACCACCACCTAGTCTCTTATCTTTTTCTTTTACATTTTTATAGCAAAGGTTACTGTGCCTTGTTTTCTTCCGTTACAGTTGTTGCTAGCTTGTAGGCACAGTTTATTCCTTGGAGATTTCATTCATTGTTTCTGGCAGTTATTTTTCTCCCCTTTGAACATGGTTGAGAGTTTGGATACAGAGCAGCAGTGCAATGGATTTAATACAACCAGTAATCATTTTGCCAGATTGCTGACTATAGAAACCAACCCTCTGCTAGCAAAAATCAACACTGAGCTGGTGAATGGAACTGTTACATCGAATGTTAATGAAGCTCATCTATTTTCAGTGGTAAGAGAACTTGAAAATGATGTATATAAACTTAAATGCCTCCAGTGGCAATGCTTACACTTGGAAGCTTGTCTGTTTCATAAAGTTATCCCTCATGGGCTGTGTATTTTAAATATGCCCACATGTGGTGAAACCTATGCTGACCTTTTGTGTAAATGGCAGCAACTGAATTTAGAATGAAGCTTTAATTATATTCGGTTGCTACTGGACTTTTTTAAACCTATTGAGTTAGAACTGAGTGAAGCTGTTAATGCTAAATATTGTGAACTAACTGATATGTTTGGTGATGAATTTTTGTCCAAGATGGATGGTGTGATGGATAATATTAGTTCTTATGAACCGTGACTAAAAACACAAAAGAAGTAGAAGTTAAATAGAGACACTGTTGATTTTAGACAAGGGAATGTATTTACCTGGCCCAGAAACAGTATGTTGAATAATAACTTGGCCAACAACATAACCTCTGAGAACAGTGTTACTAGTGTTGAAACTGTTTGTGCTGCCAATACTGCTGTAACTATAGACACACCATCTACTTCTCACTGCACTATTGAGGGCCCTTTAGTTACTCCTGGCCTCAGCAAACCACCACATGTGAGGAAAAAGACAACAGTCCAGAAAACAGCTTCCAGCTCTCTTCCACTACCATTGCCCATCAAGCAGAAGGAACCTTTATGTCAGCCTTTCTCGCACAGCAGAGGGAGGAAGAGGCATTGGCAAGAGGAAGACCAGCGAATGATAAAGAGAATTTGGCAAGAGAAAACCAATTATTAATACACAATATTTCTAAGAAATGTTTAACAGCTGCTCAGATGTCGCTTTTAAGCTGTGGTTTAAATTTTATTCCAGCACGAGTTTCTCAGTTCACAGAGACAGTTACTGGTATTAAAAAATTTGCACGCAATGTAATGCTAAAAATGTATTCTAATAATGATGAAGTGGCTTCTAGTTTTAAGAAACCAAGCACTTTTCTGCCAAATTTACATCTGATATTGGACATATTTTGTAAAAAATGTGAACATGACTTGTTGCAAGCTACCAATAGTGGCATGCTTAAAAAAAATGTTTTGTAAGCTGAGCGCTTCAGAGAGCGCTAATGTCTTTGCAACAAGATGGTGATGTAATGATAAAAAATGCTGACAAAGGTGGTGCCGTTATTGTAATGGATTATGAATATTATTTTGATACTGTTTTTTCTACTTTGTTAGATGAGAGTGTTTATGCTGGAATCAAATTTTGATGTGACAGATACCATGAAAGCTGATGTTGATGCTGCTTTGTTTGATTGTTATTGCAGTCATATTATTACAGATGAATTATACACCTACTCATCTGTTGAGTTCCCACTGATTCCAGTTTTCCACGGACTCCCAAAAATACATAAGAATGCATTACAACCACCATTTAGACCTATTGTCTCAGGAAGTGCTTGGCTCACAGAGCCCTTTTCTACATTCATTGAAAAGAACTTGAGACCTCTATTGGAGAAACAGAAACAGGTCCTGAGAGACAGTAAACAGTTTCTCAATGACTTCTATAAATAAAGTGTAAATGGGAAGTTGACAGATGGCTTTTTGCTTGTAACAATGGATTTTGTATCATTATTTAGTGCCATCCCTCATTCTTTGGGAATTTCAATGGTACATGAAATCCTTGTTAAAAACAGCAAGTATACCCCAAGTGCAATTGATCTCACTTGCATGTTCCTGGAAATTGTGTTAGAAAAGAATGTATTTCTTTTTAAAGGACATTTGTTTTCACAGAGGGTTAGCATAACTTTGGGCACACCCTGTGTCAATAGCTATGCCAACATAGTTATGGCTGAGTGGAAGAATAACTCACTGTTAAATACGGATGAATATGCTCCACTAGTGAGCTTCTATAGGAGATTTGTAGATGACTTGTTTTTTGTGTGGGGGGGGGAATGAAGAACAGCTTATGTTGTTTATTAGCTATCTGGAGTCCACTACTTCTTTTGTAAAATTTACATACAAGTTCTCTACTAGTGAAATAGATTTCCTGGATGTGCTAGTCTGTATTGTCACAACCAGCAGCCCCCAAACTAAATTACATAGAAAATCTTGCAGGAGGAATGCCACCTTGCATAGGGATAGTATGCACCCTAGCCATATATTTCGGAATGTTATCAAGGGTCAAACAATGACAGTGTCAAGACTGAATAATTGTGGTGACATTTTCAGGCAAGATGTCCAGATGCTTAGAAAATAATTTCATGAAAGGGGCTATAAAGCATGTGAAGTTGAAAGGAACATTGGCAAGGGAGCTACACAAATGGTAAATAAGGCAAAGCCATATTTTTCAAAGCAAGTTTTGAAGCAAAGCCTCGCCAGGCCATTAGTAATAGGACTAGTGTGCCTATGTCTTATTTTATACCAGTGATGTGACTGGCATAATGGACATTATTAAGTCAAATTGGTCTATATTGAGCTTAGACAATGATATTTCAAAAGTTGTTGGTCACAGACCAAACCTTGCTTTTAAGAACAAGAAATCTCGGTACTTACGTATTATCACAACCAGATTTTCGCGGTTGTGAGATTTGTCCTGTTTATGAGTAGACAGGTTAATTAAGCTGGAAACAGGAGTGGAAGCAAGTAAGGAATAATGTGTCACACACTGCATGAGGAAGGGAGAGGAATAACTGCCAATTTTTCGACTCCTGCCTGGCGTGTCTCACTTGGCCGGTGAACTCCGCACTGCAACAGCACATGACAGATCCTGCCTTCCTGATCACAAGCGCAGCAAAGGCAACTTAACCAGGAGTATGTCTTATGAATGTTCATGGCCAGTAGTCAAGTGTTACTGTTTCCCACTGCTGACATTTGTCTGTTAATGCAGTACAAATGTCAGGAAATCTGTTTGCTTTTACAATGAAGGGTGTTTTAGCAAGGGTTAACAAACCAAATTGAAAATTGTCAGTGTTGCTGTTGAAGTATGCACTTTACTGCTGGCACGGGTGGTGCTATCTCTTCCCTGCATTAACATATATTTGAACCTTTAGTACAAAGTCAGCTATACCCTTTCAATTCCCCTTCAACTCTTTGTCTGGAATTCAGACATGACAGGGTTTTTTTAACCTGACATGCATTTTACTGGCAGCATGTGTGCTGCTAATTCATTTCTGCATTAACTGTAAATGTAAAGATGTATACGTGAACCTCAAGAAATATAGAAACATTCTCAAGGAATTATAGCAGGTTTACACCGCTCAGTTACTATCAAATGTCAGCTTAACCCTTTCAATTCCCCTTGAATGTAACCCTTTCAATTCCCATTGAACTCTTTTGCCAGACTTCAGGCGTCACTACATTGTGTTAGTGGTAGTTGTTTCATCTTTTAAGCAGCAGCCCTGACAATTGAAGCGTGCGTGTGTAATACATGGCAAAACAGAGGGAAGACTGGTGCAATTGTTTTCCTTCTGGACTTGAATCAAAAGTTATTATTCATTAGTTGTTCTTCTTTGATCCATTAGTAAACGTAAAAAAACAGTTTATGGTGTTTTCTGCAGTAGTTCTTATTATAGCATGTGATTTTCGCAGCTGCGAAAATCTGGTTGCGATAATACGTAAGTACCAAAATCTCTTAAGAGGCAACTTTGCTATACAAATGTAAAAGAAAAAGATAAGAGACTAGGTGGTGGTTGGGCAGGCACTAGACAATGCCTTACATGCAATTTCTGTACATTTATTACTACATCATCATGCTTTATTCATCCAGTCTCCCGGTTTGAGTATAAGTTTGAAATTAAAGCTAATTGTCGAACCAGGAATTTGATTTATCTGGCGACATGCACAGTTTGCAACTGTTTCTATGTAGGAAAAACCAACAGGTCTCTGATGGAATGAGTCAGGGAGCACATATATTGTATTAGGAATGGTGACACCAAAAATGCACTAGCCACACACTGCATGCAGAATGAAAATGAACATGGCTTTAGATTTCAAGTTGTTGAAATTATTTCTGAAAATATACGTGGAGGTGATGTGAAAAATTTTACTGAAAAGAAAGAATTGCATTGGATTATTTTATGGCAAGTTGACAAATACCCAGTTCTAAATGACAGGGTTTGTATTAAACCTGCACTGAAAGCACAATGTCTCTTTAAATGATACAAGCTAGGTATAAGCAAAGTATTAGTTTAAGGGTGTGCACACTTATGAAACCAGCGTATTGTATGTTTTTAACTTTTTATATTTTTTTCCCCTAACAGATTTGTTTTTCAATTGAATTGTACAGGTTATAGGTCACATTAAAGGTGGGAAAAGTTTTGAAATGATTTATTTTGGTCTAATTTTTTTATATCACAAAAACCTGGCATTTTAACAGTGGTATGTACACTTTTTATATCCACTGCATATATATATATATATATATATATATATATATATATATATATATATAGGTGTATATGTGTATGTGTATATATATATATATATATATATATATATATATATATATATATATATAATACATACGAGTGTGTGTGTGTGTGTGTGTGTGTGTGTGTGTGTGTGTGTGTGTGTATTTATTTATTTATTTTACATTTGTTTACCGGGAAAGTCCAAAACAACAAAATCCCCCTTTTTCAGTGGAGGCCAGGAGAAAAAAAGCTCCACAATGTAAATAAGTGTAAGATACAGATACAACGTACAGATACAAATATTGACTCAATCTCAGATAATACATATTATACATTTCAATTATACAGTCACATAGTCTAGACAGGATAAGAAGAATAGCAATAGTGTGACTGTATGTAGGAAACAAGCACCGTAAGTATACATATGCTTAGTAGGGGTATACTATTCAACAGCTTGTATTCTTTTAGCTGCCTTAAGACATCTAGTTCCTAACCAGGGTTTATGCAAGAGCAGGTCCATGATTTGGGTAGGTATGATTTGGGAATTTATTTTTTAAATTGGAAGTGTTAGTAGTTGTTCTGATATTTAATGGCAGGGGAATTCCAAGTTTTGGCTATGCAGTTGGAGTAAAAGGAAGCTCCAGCTGCATTGTTAGGTTTGGATATATTTAGGAAGGACTTGTTACTGGAATGCAATACCCTCTTATTGGAGTAGTGCATTAGTAGATTTTGAAGTACTGATATTTTTTCTGGCTTATTTAGTATTCGATGGGTGAAGGTGAGTTTATTATAAGAAGTAGATTTGTTAGTTTGAGCAGGATAGTTGTTTTAAAGCCAAACAATGATGGTATATGAAATTTGTTACTGTGGCAAACTTTGTGATTTTATTATAGCAAGTTCTGAATTTTGCTAGGTTAAATTTCTTAATGTTTGTAAGAATTTGTGAGGTGTATACTGGTGTAGAGATAAGATAGGTTCTTGCTATAGGGGCCTTTGAAGATTTATTTAGAAAGTGTTGATTTATGTACAGGGTTCCTAGTTTGCTGTGAACCTCTTTTATGGTCTGTGATATGTGTATGTCGAACTTTATATTATGATCAATGACCACTCCAAGTAATTTTGTTTGGGAGACTGGAGAAATAATTCTGTGGTTTAATGATGAGAGATTGGGTGTCTGCAGCTCTAGTTGGATAGAAGAGCATGAGTTTTGTTTTGTTAGGCTTAAGTATAAGTTGTGCATTGTTTAACCAAGATTCCACATTTTTAAATGACTGCTGGGTGATTTCTTGGAATTTTCAATGTGTTGGGGCAGCACAAATCAGGGAGGAATCATCTGCATATTAAACTACGAGGTCTATGATAAATCAGCGAATGCTTAAAAAAAGCGAATGCTGATTTATCAACCCTCTTTAAGTGAAAGCATAAAATCTCGAACACTCAGAACAGTGATTTCTTACCAAGGGAAATAAATTGCTGTTTCACAAAAAAAAAAAAACAAAAACAACCCCCCCCATTCAAAACAGTAAATAAAGTGGGGGGGGGGCTGTGCCCCCCGACACCCCCCTACTTAAATATACCAACTCCAAGATCGCACCACAGTGGAGGAAATGGCAAAGTCCCAAAACAGCCCAGTGATTTTTTTTTTCCCCTAGGGAAAAAAAAAAAATCACTGTTCCAAGTGTTCGGGATTTTCAGCTTTCGCTTAAAGAGGGTCGATAAATCAGTGTTCACTTTTTTAAGCATTCGCTGATTTACAGTAGACCCAAACTATGGAGACAGATGGGGTGGCAGTATGAAGACTGTTAGTAAAGATAATAAAATGGAGAGGGCCCTGAGTACATCCCTATGGAACTCCCAAGGTTACAGGCAGTAATGAGGAGAGATGTTGCCATTTTACAGCTTGCTTTCATCCAGTTAGGTAGTGCTGGAACCTAGTGCAGCATAGCTAAGTTTAAGTTCTGAGAGCGTACTTTTAGAATGGGAAACAGTATCAAAAGCGTTGGACAGATCAAAAAAGATGGAGGAAACTAAATTGCCATCATTGCAATGGTGGTTAATAATGTTAGTAAAGTTAAAAAGGGTGGTGGTAGTGCTATGATTAGGACGAAAACCATGCTGAATATTAGATAGAACATTGTTAGTTATTAGATAGTTCAAGATTTGTGAATGGAAACACTGCTCAAGCATCTTTGATAATGGTGATAGTATGGCTATTGGCCAGTAATTTGATAAGTCTGTCGAGTTTCTACCTTTATGTAGTGGGATAATATGTGATACTTTCCAAATGTTATGGACTTGTTGTCCTACACACGCCCACAAGCACACACACACACACACACACACACACACACACACACACACACACACACACACACATACACACACACACACACACACACACACACACACACACACACACATATATATATATATATATGTGTGTGTGTCTACTACCGGAGATCAAAATTACACTATTTCAAAATCCAGTAGTAGATGCCCACTAACGCGAAAGTGCACTTCAGCGAAAGTGCAATTTCGCGAACACCACTAGAATGAACGGGCAATGTCCTCCACTGTGGTGCGGTAGTCACAGACCTTAGAGTTAGGGCTTGGGTTTAGGATAGTGGATAGCCCTACTAGCTATCCACTATCCTTAACCCAAGTCCTAACCGTAAGGTCCTTGATTACCGCACCACAGTGGAGGACATAGGTCCGTGACTACTGCACCATGGAGGACATACAATTTCCTCCACTGTGCTGCGGTAGTCATGGACCTTAGGGTTAGAGCTTGGGTTAAGGATAGTGGATAGCCCTACTAGCTATCCACTATCCTTAAACCAAGCCCTGACCCTAAGGTCCATAACCATTAGCTCAAGTAATGTTCGCGAAAGTGCACTTTTGGTGAAGTGCACTTTTACGTTAGTGGGCATCTACTACTGGATTTTGAAATAGTGTAATTTCAATCTCTGGTAGTAGACCCATATATCTACACACACACACACGCACACACACACACACACACACACACACACACACACACACACACACACACACTCTCACACACATGTGTGAGAGTGTGTGTGTGTGTGTGTGTGTGTGTGTGTGTGTGTGTGTATGTATGCTTCATTAAGTACATTAGACAATACACTCATGCTTCAACAAATCATTCTTATTTAAAAAATCCATTTTCAGTGACAAACAAAGAATTTTAAAAGAAACAAAATGTCAAGATTGGTATTCATGGAATTCACTGAAATCAGAACAATTATTTAAGTCGAGTTGTATGAAGAAAGCATATAAATAATATGTAAACTAATATTAAATGATGTACGCCAAGCTAACCTTATACTGAGTGAAGTATGATACAAAACGGACTGCACACATTTCACAAAGAATATAGATGTGTCGAAACATCAAATCTAAAATGCACAACAGCTTGTGTTGGCAACCACTTGAAGTTGCAGCTCAGCTTATAACTACCTAAGCTCCTTGGCAGAGCTACCTACCTACAGACTATCTCTTTTTTCCTACTAACAGCAAAAATCAGAAGCAGAAAAAAATATATAAAATAAGGCTTCTTCTACCAAATAGTTACACAAAAATGCACAAAACAGCACTGGATGGTCTGAGATAAGGTCACAATGTTTTTTGCGTTAGCATTTTCTTACCTGCAAATATGTTAGCAATTTTTTATCACATATTTATATAGCTATATTTTTTATTCTTTGTTTTAATTTCATTTTTAACCATAACGATGAAGCTGTCTAGTATATACATGTGCTTCTGTATGTATTGTGTTGTCTTATATCTTGAGCAGTGACTGAAAAGGATACAGTATCAGCCCACCATCCTGGTTAACAAACTATAAACAAATAAAGAACAGATAGGAAGTGGTAAGAAAGTATCCAAACGATACAGTGCGCTGACATAGCCAAGAATCTTTCAGGTGTAGTTAGAGATGAGTTTTAAACTTGTGTAGCTTTTCAGAGAGTCTTAGTGAAAAAGAAATGCTGTTCCATATTTTGGAGACAGAGTTTGAGTAAAGAGCTTCAACAGGGATTTATTGTTGAAGAGAAGGAATTTATCTTAAGAATGAAGGATTTATTTAGGGAGAATAACTAAAGAAAGTTTTTTTTTAAGGACTGACATTTATCTAACTGCCACTTTTAATTGAGAGTAGAAGAGGCAATTGGATAGTTCCTTTCAGCTGAGGTGGGCCCTGGATGGGTGGTTAGCAACGAATTTTGCTGCTTTATTATAACATTGCTTAAGCTTAATTTAGTGAGTAGACATCAGATTTGAGAATATAGAAGAAGCAAATAAGACATTAAAAAATAGGTGGTATGAAGATACATTTTCCCCCTGACTGTAAGAAAAGGTTTGGTTTTGTAAGTTTTTGATTATTTTTTTAATAACATATTTATTTTATTTATTTATTTTTTATTTATTTTACATTTGTTAACCGGGCTAGTCTGGCTGGATACATGTCCATTTTCAGCAGAGGCCCGAGGAGAAAAGCTCCGCTATAATACTAATTATACAGTTTAAAGAAACTAAAACACTAAATCAAGTAAACACTCAAACAATAAAACAATGAAAACATTGAAAACATTGACTGCAAAAAAAAAAGCGAAGTACAAATGAATATATAGTATTGCTGATATAGTCAGGCCAGATAAGTGTCTATTTTCTGCAAAGGGTTAAGGAGGATGTTGCAGGATATGAAAAACAACCAAAGGAAAAAACAAAAAAAACCCCCAGAAATTATTTAATGGGATACTGATAAGTGCTTTCATTGTCTTATATATCTAAACATATCCTTTCTTGGTTTGTGACTTACTGTGGAGTTTATTGGTAAGAGAGGTTTTATTTCGAATTTATATTGTATTTGTTATCACTGTTTTTCACTGTTTGTAGGTAGTAAGGGACTGCTTGTTAACAAGATTAACATTGACTCATATTTTGTTGTTTTACCTTTAATTTCACTATTGGTTGTTAGAAAGGGATAGGTTTTAGACAGGCAAGCTCTAGCTACCACAAGGGGCCTAGACAGCTATAAATTTACACAGACTGCAGAGAGGAAAATCCTGAACATATCTAAACAATCATTTCTTGGTTTGTGATTTATTTATCTTTATTGTCAAAATGAAGTGCTACTGTGAGCGATAGTGAGCGATCTAAAGGGATTACAACTTTTGTCTGGCTTGTAGAACTTGTATGATCAGAACAACTTACTGTACTTTATTTAGCTGTATATTGCTGGGATGATTTTTTGTCGTAGAAGTTGATTTAAGTTCTCTTTGAATTCTCTGGTTACTGATTTTGATCGTTTCTTTTGTAATATTGTATTCACTTGAAGCTGAATGTGGATTCCTTAAATGAGTACACAATTAACGATTTGCAAATGCAGAAATATCTTGTACAGTGTAATAAATGCTATGCATATTTATAGGTAACAGCTGATAACACTGGTGATCTGTGTTCCTCGTGTCAAAAGTTGGATGATTTGCTTACCATTGTTAGAAGTAAATCTAGACTTAATGATAATGATTGCACTTGGGCAATTGGTATGGTTGGAGAACTGTTGCTTCATATATTAATGACTGGACTGATGAACTAAATAATGTTAGGCATAGAACAAATAGAACAGATTTAGGAAATAATGCATCTATTTTCTGCAAAGATCATTCAACCGCTATGAAAGATGATGCCACTGAAAACTGTGGAATTCTGGATGCAGGTATTCAGCAATCTGTGGACCCAGTTTGTTTAGAAGGAAACAAAAAAGAAAGAAAGGAAGAAGTTCACAACAAATAACAAGGAAGAAAAAGAAACTGACTAATGACTGTAAAGGAAAGAGAATACGTAGTAAAAAGGACGCTGCTTTGCTATGAAACACACAGATTACAGGAAATTATATTTTTCTATCAGAAATCCTTCAGTCTACAGAAAAAGGCATCATTCTTCCAATGGAAAAGGTAGAAAAAAGAGGCAAGGGGCAGGTGAAAAGGAAGAAATCAAAACTGAACGTGGAAGGATTGAAGAGCATTACTGTAAGAAAAAAAGAGGAGAAAGACATGTTGACTACATGACTCAAGCTGTGGATTTACAATACCAGTTGAATGATAATTTAATACACAATGAAAACAGTGGTATTAATAAGACTAATATTAATGAAGATCCACCCTTCTAACAAATAATACAGCAGATATTACTGTATTAGAAGCTAAAGATTCTTCAGAGATGGCCAGCAAAGATATTCTTGTAATTGGAGATTCAATTATTAGAGGAACTGATATGTATAGTTGCAGAGATGATAATGAACATCGAATGGTGTTATGCTTGCCAGGAGTGAAAATAGAAGAATGAGACAAGCCTTGGAACACCTTAATGTAAGGAAATATGGCTCTGTTTTTGTTCATGTTGGTACAAATGATGTCACCCACAAGGATTCTCTGACTGTTAGTAGGGAACTGACAGCCTTCTTAGATATATTGCTTGTACTGGTGTTAGGATGCATTTTTCACAAATCATCTATAGAAAGGATAGTCAGGTCACTGTGAATGAAAAGATTTTTGGGAAAATACCTACATGGGAAAAGGGTCCTGTTTTAAAAAATGGAAATGTATAGGGCATCCAATCCTTGTTTTGGGCACGTGTTCAGACAGGATGGTGTGCATTTGTCTAGATCAGGGAAGATAATTTTTGCAGAAGATATTTTGCAATATTTGACAAACACTAGGCAGGATTTTTGCCATGTTGAAAATTTAGCAGCCCACAGATAGCAACATTTGATGCCTCTCTGATGGTTGTTAATGCTAGGAGCAATAATAATAAAGTGTTTTATTGGAACATTTGCTACGTTCCCGCAAGATTGATGTTGTTATTGTTTGTGAAACATGGTTAAAGATCAATGGCTGGAAACCAGTTCTGTCTGGGTATAAATGCTTTTACTGTAACAGACATTCTAATAAAAAATTAGGTGGAGGTGTTATGATAGGGATTAAAGATAGCGATGAGACCATTGATTATTGCATGTTCAGTGATAACACCAACACTATAGACTGTGCAACTGTGACAGTAAAGAAAAACCTGGAGCATATAAAAATTGTTGGAGTGTGTAGACCATCAAAGTCAAGTGCAGATGACCTAGAGGAATTCATACATTTCTTACATGAAATACAGGAGGGAAGACTATTAGCTGGGGACTTAAATTTACCAGAAACAGACTGGAATAATATTAATTCTACATTAGTAAAGAAATTATTCACAGTGTATATTCAGGAACAACAATTGCTTCAGAGTGTAAACAAAACTACCAGGGGGACGGAACATACTAGATATTGTTTGTGTTCCCAAAGAAATTACTGTAATTTCAGATCAGGTTTACCACCATTGATGTGCAGTGATCATGGGGTTATAAAGGTTAATTTGTTGCTAGATAATTCTGCCAAACTGAAATCTAAGCCAATGCAAATAAGGTTAATTACAGATTATATGGAAGCAAAACAGTCACTATGTAAAACTAACTGGAGTGAGGTGTTCAGTGAAAAAACTGCAAATGGAATGTGAAAAGTTTTGAAAGAGAAACTGAGTGCAAAAAATGAAAAAAATGTTTAACATCAGGATCTAGGCATACAACATCAGGGGGATATATTTCCATAAGAACAAGATATCTGATTAAGGTGAGAGACAAAAAATATAAGAAATAGAAGACAGGTCGAACTACTTTGAAAACTGAAATAAACAAGTTGGACAAACATATTAAGCATAGTGTGAGACAGGATCAAGAAAAATTACTTGACTAAATTGACCATTTGGGCACAGGAGAATAATATGCTGATAAATACATAAAAAAACTAAGCATATGAGATTTGGTAGGCATAAACTGAAAGGTGAATATTTAAATGAGCACACAGTGATTGAAACAGCAGACTCATTTAAGGACCTGGGCATATGGGTAGATTCAGCTATGAGTTTTTCTAATCATGTCAACTAATTGGTTAATATAGCAATAACCCACGCCTGGGTGTGGGTAATGCGGGATTTACCCACGGTTGATGTGCAGTGATCATGGGGTTATAAAGGTTAATTTGTTGCTAGATAATTCTGCCAAACTGAAATCTAAGCCAATGCAAATAAGGTTAATTACAGACATCAGAGCTGTGGCCAAAAGCAACGGAGAAAGCAAGATCTCCATTGCTTTTTTACTGTTACGCTATGTTAAATGGGTTTAACATAGCGAGACAGCTTTAAAATAAGCAACAGAGATGTCCGTTGCTTATTTTAAAGCTGTCTCGCTATGTTAAACCCATTTAACATAGTGAGACAGGTTTAAAAAGAAAGCAACGGAGAAAGCAAGATCTCTGCTGCTTTTTACACACTGTGTCGCTATGTTAAAGGAGTTTAACATAGCGAGACAGCTTTAAAAAAAGCAACGGAGATATCCGTTGCTTTTTTTAAACCTGTGTCGCTATGTAAACTCTTTTAACATAGCGAGACAGTGTTTTAAAAGAGACTTATACTAATGGAAAAAGTCCGGGCGACCGGACCTTTTTCCATTAGTATAAGTGGATTTACAAAGTGCACGCTGGCCAATCAGCGTGCATGTTTTGGAATATTAATGGGGGGTCATGGTATAATGATAGTTATAGAACTATAGGTTGTATAAAAAGATTTATAACATCTAAGAAATCAAAAATAATGAAGTCATTGTTTGTTAGTTACATTAGACCAAAACTGGAGTATGGAATAACAACATGGAAACCTTATAAGAAAACAAGCATGAGTAAACTGGAAAGAGTACAGTGGAAATATATCAAGGGCATCCATGGATGTGAAGGAAGTTATTATGAAAGACTAAGATATCTGAATTTGTACAGTGTCTCTTACAGATATTTAAGAGATCTTATTCGGGTATATAAGGCATTTAGGGAAAACTACCTCTGGGAATGTTTGGGGTTATCAGAAAGTACTAGAGAATCATCAGACAAATTATGTAGAAGGTTCTATAGGAATGAGAAGTATAATAATTGGTTCTCTGACATAGTAGCTGATGCATGGAACAGACTACCAAATTACATTAAAGGAAGTACTAGTTTAGATATTTTTAAGAACAGCCTGTACACTTATTATGGGAACAACTGTTTTGATATATTGGCAAACTAGAAGGGCATTAATGCCAGTGCTTGAAATATTTGCATGTATGTATATATAGAACTTTATCAGGTCTGATGTTAAATGGTGAACCACCATTAATTTTTTAAAATGTTGTAATTAGATCTGTGCCCTTTTAATTAATAATAATCTACTGATGGATATTCTGCCCCATGGGACTGGTGGCAATTAGCAACACTTGCTAATAGAATTTATGCCTCTCGACATGTGCTTCCAAGTTACCCCCTTTCAGAAAAGGCATGTTTTCCAGTACAAAAAACACAAACATTTCTTAAAATGTGCACAGGTTACTGAATGTTTATATAATACATTATTACTGCAAACTATCAGTTAGCTGGAACTCAAGCAACCAGAATTCTCAAGCAACCAGAAAAAAAAAATCAAAGAAATACACTACAATTTTCATGCATCACACTTTCTGTCACCCCCCCCCCAGAAACATACCTTACGTTTTTAGAGTTTTAGAGTTTTAAAAAGGAAGATATGAATAAATTCCCTCTCTCCCCAATTTAAGAACAAGTCAAACCAAACAAACAGTATAGGGTACAGTATTAGTCAGGCCTAGTTTTAATAGTAACTCTCAAGCAACCAGAAACTACAGTTATCCTGCATCTACCTTTCCCCATGGGAGTTTACACCTTCAACCCCTTTAATATTCACCATTTGATATAGTGATTAGTTTATATTATGTTAACAGTGAGTGAATAATGTACATGATTGTGGTTCATGTATTTTCAGAGTGAAGTATGATTGGTTTTTGAATAAGATCTTACTGTTTCAAAGTGATTTTACTTTTAAGCAGTATGGCTTAATGGCCACTAGGTGGCAGTATATGACATTACTATTTACACAACTGCAATTAGGGAGTCTTTTAATCTGAGTAGATAAAAACACTAATTAAAATGATATTGGGTTTTACTTCTGGTGACTGCAAGGATGTTTTTTTAATTTTTAGCCTGTTAAGTTTAATAACTTACTACTCCTAAGAATTTCTACCTGCCAGTTTTGACAAATGAATCTCAAGACACTGTTGACTGATGGTGAGAGCATCTGTGTACCCAGTACCTTATACAATCTCTTACCTCTCCTCTGACATCTCGGTCACTTTCCAGATAGTTTCAGCTTCATACATAGCTTGCATTTGTTTGTATTACTTTGCCCTATTATTTTTACAAGTTAGGAATTTTTAACTAAAGCAGGCATACTTACCTGTACATACTCTGTTACTGATTGTTTTCTGAGTGGGGTTCGATGCATTCACCATCGTTTCAATTGGGCTCACACTGCTCCCCTATCCATCACACATTTCCCACTCACCCTCGATACTTCTAGATTTATACACCTCATGCCACCCCCCCTCTAACAAGTACCATTTCAAATTATTTAACTTTTTAGTACATGCCCCCATCTAACATCCTAAATACATACCTCCCATCTAACTTTCTAAATACATACCCCTATCTAACTTCCTAAATACATACCTCCCATCTAACTTCCTCAAGCAAGCCCCTTATACACAAACTCAGAAGCTTTCACCTTTCTATTAAAATCGACATTTCCCCTATTTACCTTTTCTAAACAGAGATATTCAACTCATCTCCTGCTAAACAACCATAACTCCATCACCCTGCAGTAATTCCTAGTACAATGTACAATGCATACTAACTTTTTCCCTCAATTATGAGAACAATTAATGCAATCCATGTGCTTCTTCTGCTACTTCCATCACTTTTAGCGCTGCTTTAATCCAAAGCAACACAACCCCCACCTTACGTTACCCATCTACCTCATTCTGGCACCATAGCAATAACTAGTAACACTTCCCACCTCCACTATCTCTTACCTTCTAAAATTCTAATACTTACCAAATACTATAAACAATTTATAACTAATCTTCTTCTAAAAATAAATGCAAAGATTTATTCACTAACATAATTTTCCATCACCTGCTCATCCTAAGTGGTGACATACATCCATATCTTGCCCCATATTCATCAACAACCTCCTCAACCCTGTCCTGCAATACCGATAACATGCTGTGTATAAGAACAACAAAAACATCAGACTTACACCTCTACAATACATACCTTTGTAGTCTAAGAAATAAGCTGCTGAATTTCATGCTTGGATATCCTTACATTCTCCAAATATAGTCATAACTACTGAAATCCGGCTAAAGCCTGGTAAAAAAATGAAGGAATCCTTCCAAATTGCCACATTGTCCTCAGTCAAGACAAAATCAACAAAACAGGGGATGGAATTGCCATCTTCTATCAAAACTACTTAACCAACTCATTACATAAAACCCATTTCCCATCTCTCCAAAACACTGTAGTTCTTATATCCATACTCAAACTTAACATTAACAAAAAATTTGTATCATAAGTATCTATATTTCACCTGGAAACAATGGAAACATCTTCAATGGGTATCTAAGTATATCCCATATGAGGCAATTATCTTAGGAGAGCATAACATATATTGGCTAATAGCTGACAGCAGTTCCTCCAATAACAGCATAAATCTACATGGCCTGACCTAGCTTATATCTACCCCCTACCCCCTATAATAGGATCAGTAAGAGAGAGAGTCCACCCTAGGCTGGATCTTGACCAAGTCTCTAAATAAAATGCATTCCTGTGGTTCACTTCCAGACACTCTGAGTGACTACTTACCAACTTATATAATTAGGACCAATTACCTATACAGAAATAACATGAATACAATCAAGCCAGGAGTCTCTCATCCCTTAACAAAGAAACTTTCTTCTCTGATCTAAAGCTCTTTAACTGGAAAGAGTTACATACCCTACCTCTAGATGAAGCAGTAAGTATATTTAACTCAACCTTCCTTAAGACCCTAATCACTTACTCCCCCTCAAGAACTAAAAGAATCAAGTCTAACCCAGCACTATGGATTACTAAAGATACAAAACTGTTAATGAAAAAAAATTAGACAAAGCATGGAAATCCTCGAAAAAGAATAAAATAGTCACAGTCCTACAAGTCTTTAATCAACTTAGAAATATCACCAACAGCAAAGCAAAACACGATTAAAGAAATCCTATTTCATAAACTTATAAAATAACAAAAAGTAATTCTAAGTCCATCTATTCATCTATTAACCACCTCGCACAACCATCTGCATTTATAAGTGATGATCCCAGTCACATCGCTTCCCAATTTAAGTCCCACTGTATACACACAGTCACCTCTCTTTTGACAATTTGTCTCTGTTAAATATCCCAAAACCTGCCAGCAATATCAAATATGATATATCCTTCTCATTTCTTCCAGCCCTAATTTTCCCTATCAAAAAACTTCTTTGTCAATTAAAAATTACCACCTCAGCCCCTGTTAATTTACCCCTGGATATCTAAAACTTGCAGGCAAAGCAAAAGTCCACCCAATAACTATACTCATAAATCATTCCGTCAAAGAAAAATATGTGCCCATCTTCTGGAAGAAAGGATATATTCTATCATTACATAAAGGACTAATCTCTACTGAACTCACTAACTATAGGCCAGTAACCATCCTGTCTCCCCTCTCATAAATACTTGGAAAATGCATCCAATCACATCTTATCAAATTCATAGCAAATAATAAACTTATAGCCTCCACACAGATTTTTTTTTTGTCCACATGATAGCACTACCTGGGCCCTCCTCAGCTTTGCCTTATCTGTAAATCAACATAGGAATGTTAGTAACTTGGTATCAGCTGTTTTCCTTCATCCGTATAAAGAATGTGATACTGTTTCTTACACTCTTCAATTCAAATACTTTTTACACTTGGCCTTGATAATCCATTACTTAGTTGGTTTGAAAACTGTCTCTCTAATAAATGCCACAACACAGTTAAATGAAAGCAATCTTATTCCACATTTTCCCTGTAACAGTTGATGTCCCCACAAGAATCCATCATTGAGCCCTTAGTATTCAGTATATTCATTAATGAGCTTTACAAAGCCACAAAAAATGGCACAATCATGCAGTCTGTAGATGACACTGATTTGCACCACAAAAAAATCTAGACAATCTACAACAAATCACGCAGGAATTTTTCTGCTCTGTGGAAAAATGGCTTACCAGCTGTCAACTCTTGTTAAACCCCCCAAAAATCTATATTAATACTATTTACCCCAAGACAGTTTCTTGAAAAATGTCACAATTTACGTTAGCCTCACTAAATCAAACCTGCACTGAATAAGTGTCCAGTAAAAAGCTTCTAGGTATAGTAATAGATGAAAACCTGAGGTTTGACCTGCACATAAGAGAAACCTTCAAAAAAACCCACCATAAATTAGGAGCGTTATATAGAATCAAACCATATCATAACCCAGCAGCTAAAAAAACAACTAGCACCCTCCTTATTACTCCTAAGGCTGCTATGTACAGCTCCAATATTTACAAATTTCCACATCATGCTATTTTCCCTTCTACAGCAATGGTGTAATAAAGTTGCTAAATTTGCAGCTAGCATGTCTTAGAATTCCATCACTGCCTTTCTTTAAAGATTTTCTATCCTGGCTCAAACTGCCTCGTTACCTATCACACTCACAGTTAATAACTACCTCACTTAAATCTCTGTTTTTCTAGGGTTTTGTTAGGTATGGTCTCTCATGTATCTTTTCTTCCTTTCCTGGTCTAACCGTTTGTATGTGTTCCCCTTTATATCTTGCAGCTTCTCCCGACGGGTTAAACACTCTGTGGTCATCCCCTGCCCAACAGACCCGCCCAGCAAAATACCTTGTGAAAGAGTATAAATCTGCTTGTTAGCAGCTCCAAAAACAAACTAACAAGCACAGCTTTCTAAACTGTAAGCGTTCCTTCTATTGCAATTTATCCACACTCCAAATCTGTTTTTAAAACTATCTGCTTTTAAAAAAGTAAACTGCTCCTTATTTAAAATATTACTACAGGGCAGATGAGCATACACACAGGCAAGTTTTTTCTGGTTGTAGTAACTTACTTTGGCCACCAGGTGGCAACACAATGCCAGCAGTCTACCATATTCCTTGCTATTTTAACTAATAGTACCAATAGCTTTTCATTTATGTTGTTTTAACTTTCAGTAGTTCCAGTATATGTAGGTTTAATGTTGCCAGCAACACTCTAGAGTGTTTAACCCCTAGTACATGTTCTGTTCCCTTTGTCTCCTGTTTTTAAACTTACATCGCAACATTTCCATCTCTATATGGTTGCCACCCGTCCCTTTGTCAGTGGGACGCTCACGGGTTGAGCTTTCTCATCCCGCTTCCTGTATTCACCAACAGTGGGACTTTAAAAGTCCCGTTTTCCCCTTCACGCTCGCAAAATTGTCATTGCCGTGGAAAAGCCAAAAATACTTCTGTTTTTTCCACGGCAATGCGGCTACGTCACCAACCCAGACCTGCAGTTAGAAGGATTCCCTGCTAGGTCCAGGTGGTGTAATTTAAACTGTAATTGGCTGAAGGGATTGGAGGGGACGGGGATTTATCTAGAAGAGCCCAATAAAGGTTGCAGCTGTAGAGCAATTTGTTTTAGTGCTCTACAGCTGCGAAGGGCATTAGGGAAAAAGACCTGAAAATTCTGCCAGCCAGCCAGCCAACCAGCAAAGAAGCCAGCCAACCAGCCAGCAAAGAAGCCAGCCAGCCAGCTATCAAAGAAGCCAGCCAGCCAGCCAGCAAAGAAGCCAGCCTGCAAGGGAGCCTGCTAGCCAGTAAGGGAGCCTGCCAGCCAGCCCAGCCAACTAGCCATTCCAGCAGGAAGGAAGCAAGCTAGCCCAGCAAAAACTGTGATAGTGATAAGTACATAACATAGTATTTTGTGGTTTAGTTATTTAAAATGGGAATATTGTGCTTTACTTCTGTGTGGAGGCATGCGTGAATGGGTGTGCCTTCATTGAAGGTTGTGCATCAGGGCTGGTAACTCGGCATGTAAAAATCCACTACCAAACATTAGCGGACCAGAGTTCCGCTGTGGCGACCCCTAACCGGGATAAGCCGAAAGACACAACAACTTCAGTTTTTAATGTTTAGAGGTAGATGGGGGTGCAGTACGCAGTATTTAAATCTGTGCAGTGGCTATTTTGAGATTTTTTAGTAGCAGTTTAAAATGGGAATATATTGTGGTTTAATTTTTTTAATGTTTAGAGGTAGATGGGGGTGCAGTACGCAGTATTTACATCTGTGCAGTGGTTATTTTGATATTTTTGAGTTGTAGTTTTTAAAGGTATAAAACCTGTATGTATGTGTAATTGTTATTGTTCTTGGAGATATGATTTGGAAGCATTACTTTTAAAAGGCTGAACTGTGTGTATAGAAGTTGTTTATTTCTGGTGGGGGGGCAATGAAATATAAATTTAGTGTGATGTATTTCTATTGTCGTAGCTTTTCCTGGGTATTTTCTGTTTGCAAATGGAAAATGTTCGAGCATAGTTTGCACTTTTTTGTGTGGAAATGTGTGCAATTTAATGCTGTTTCCAGCAAGTTAGGATATACTGTTTGGATAATTTTTCCTGTTAGTTTTTGCAAGTCATTGTGTATGTGGTACAAGACTACCTTTTGAGGGGGAATGTTAACAGTTAATGTAGTGTATTTATTATTCTAGTAGGTACATGTTGCCAACTAGCTGAAGCTGTTTCAAGGTTGCTTTCATTTATACTTGTAAATGTGTGCATCTAATTTTTTATACATTTTTAATAAGGTTAAAATGTCCTGCTTTGCGTGTAATGTGAATATGGGTGTGCTGCTTTTACTTGGGCCTGTTTATTGCATCGCTGTGCTGGGTAAATTACTCTTAATTGCTAAGTTTTGAGGTAAAAGGAGTCCATGGAGTCTGCTGTACATTGTAGTTTATTTTACTTCTCTTGCAAAAAGTATTTTTAAAAGTTAAAATGTTTACAGACTTTTTTCCTGTTTATTTATTTTTTTGCGAATGCATGCTCAGAAGTTAATGCAATGTATTTGAGATTGTGCTAAACCATGTCGTTGTTACAGGGTAGTTTGCCTTTATAAGTAGCAAAGTTTGTATTTTGTGTTTTAGTGGTGTCTTCAATAAACTTACAATGTACTGTTCTCGTTATAATCTGATTATGACCATTGCTGCTGTTGGGCATGTTCATTAATAGATCATTGCGCTGTGTAAATTAGTGCCATACATTTCTTTTAACTGCTGTGGTCAAAAGCTAAATCAGGTCTATGGTATCCACTGTGCATTCTCATTCATTTTAGTGTTTTTTTTGGTTCAGTGAATGTGGTTAACTTTTTTTTCTTGAGGGGTGGAGTGTGGTGGGCATGTTCGGTGGTAAAAATAATGCATTTCATTTTCTACAAGTTGTGTTAGTTAGTTTTCAATGGCCAAAATGCCCCCTACATTACCTCATTTACTATTTGACCTTTTTCAAACTATTTATAATAACTCTTTTCTGCTCCATTCCTCGGTTCTTTCGCATGCCAATGTTTTTTGAGCCAGTCCTTTTGCGTGCCAATGTTTTTCAAGCCAGTTCTTCTGTGTGCCAATGTTTTTTGAGCCAGTTCTTTTGCATGCCAATGTTTTTTAAGCCAGTTCTATTGTGTGCCAATGTTTTTCAAGCCAGTTCTTTTGTGTGCCACTGTTTTTCGAGACAGTTCTTTTGCATGCCAGTGTTTTTCGAGCCAGTTCTTTCATGTGCCAATGTTTTTTGCACCAGTTCATTTGTGCTGTGCAGCAGTATGTTACTGCACCCACTAACACAGTTTTGGTAACTATGTTGCATATCAGGCAGCAGTATGTTACTGCACCCACTAACACAGTTTTGGTAACTATGTTGCATATCAGGCAGCAGTATGTTACTGCACCCACTAACACAGTTTTGGTAACTATGTTGCATATCAGGCAGCAGTATGTTACTGCACCCACTAACACAGTTTTGGTAACTATGTTGCATATCAGGCAGCAGTATGTTACTGCACCCATTAACACAGTTTTGGTAACTATGTTGCATGTCAGGTAAGTACAGATTCAAGCATGAAGGGAGCAGCAGCTTCATCACAGTCAAACAGCAACAAGAGAATGTGCAAGTGGCAGGATGTTTTGAAAACAGAATTTGACTGGATCGAGAAATGCAGTGATGTCAAAGTGTTAGAATTTCTAGTGACCCACAGTGGAAGAAATGATGTTGCACGACATGAGGCAATTGAACAACATAAGACTGCTATTCTTCAAGCTAAATCCACTCACCTGATGACAAAGTGGGCAAGGAACGCAAACCATGAGGGATCATTGCAGCAGAAGCCTCTGAGGTGTTCCATGCTGTTAAGCACAATATTTCCTATAACAGCTTGGACTGTGCAGTAAAGTTGGCCAGCCAGTTGTACAGTGACTCGGACACTGCAAAGAAACTATTTTGTGGAAGAACCAAGGCTGAAGCCATAGTTGAAAATGTTTTGGGACCGCACTCATTGGAATGCCTCCTGCATGACCTTCAAAAACCAGGCACTTCATTTGCAATTTCATCGGATGCTTCCAACAAGGGGAACATAAAATAATTTCCACTTGTTGTGAGGTATTTTTCTAAAGAAGAAGGGGTGGTGAATGGCCTTTTGGACTTCTGTGAAGACCCTGATGAATCTGCACAGGCTATTTCACAGCAAATTTCCAACATTATGGAAAGGCACTCCTTGCCCTGGAACAGCATTTCGGCTTATGGGGCTGATAATGCCAGTGTGAACTATGGGAAGAAATCTGGTGTGTATACCAGATTAAAAGAAAAGTACCCATCACTCCAGAAGGCTAACTGTGTTGCCCACATCATTCACAATACAGCCAAAAAAGCTGCAGCACAACTACCGCACGATGTGGAGGTATTTGTAATGAGACTTTTCAGCCACTTCTCAGGTTCTGCCACAAGGACCAGAGACTTGAAAGAATTCTTTGAGTTTTGTGGCATGGAATTTGAGAGTCTGTTAAGACATGTGCCAACAAGGTGGCTGTCACTACTCCCAGCCATTGAAAGAGTAGTGGAAAATCTCCCAGTGCTCCAGTCCTATTTCCTCTCCCAGGGAGAAGAGGAGACCCCCCGGCAGATATGGCAGTACTTTTCAGCTAATGAGAATGGTGAGAATGAATTGTCTACGCTGCCCCAGTACTATTTGCACTTTCTCTGTGCTGTTCTTGTTGATTTTAATGAACATATAAGTACATTAGAAAAATCAGTACTTACTGCCATGGAAAATTTTTGTGTAATGATCTCTCTGAAGCAAAAACTGTAGGCAAGAGCTGAAGGTGCTTTCTTTGGAGGGAAACTTAGGGCACTTATGAGCACATTAGATAGCACTTCTGCTAACAAACTGAAAAGAGACTTCATTGTGTTCTTGGAGACAGCAGTAAAATACCTGGAACAGTGGTTTGATTATACTGAAAGCAACTACTTGTTTACACTATTTAAATTATCTCTAAATAAGCCCTTTGCTTTCAGTAACTTACTTAATGTGACCACTGCCCTGAGTCTGCAGGATGTAGATGAAGACTATCTTTTTAGGGACTACTTGGCAATTAGGCCCTTTCTGGAACAGTTATGTAACACAAGCTTGACCCCAGGAGAGAAGTGGCTGAAGCTTTTCAAAGAAGGGCCTGAACTGACTACACTATATCCGGTAATTGCTAGGGTTTTATCTATACCGACCTCAAACGCATTTGCAGAAAGAGTTTTTTCTTTGGTGAAAGGTAAATGGACAGATGCGCAAAACCGATGTAGTGTGGACTTGTTAAAAGCTGAATTAATGATCACTGTAAATTACCGGATGAAATGTTGTGACTTTTACTCAAATATTATTTCAAATTGGGCCTTTCTTCAAGCCATAAAATCAAATTCAAAATACACTTTTAAAAAAAGTGATTTAGTGTACTAGTGTGCAGTATAAAGTACTAGGGTGCAGTTTGTAATTTTGTGTTCTTTGTTTAGTGTTAAATTTGCTAGTGTGCAGTATGTAGTACTAGGGTACAGTATGTAGTTTTGTGTTTTTTCTTTGCTTTAGCTTTAATTGATAATAAAAGTCTGAATTTTTTACTTGGCTTGTATGTGGTATGTAGTTTTCTTTCTGAATAGTCATGGTTGGTTTATGAATTTTTTTAACTTTTTAAATAAACAAGTGTCTGTTTAATGAGTAGTGTGTTTTTTATTCCTTTAAAGTTTATTTACTGTAACAAGTGAGTAATATGTGTTTTTGCAGTAATAGTTCACTTCATTTAAATGGTTTGAGTTTTCAGTAATATGCTGTAATGTCACAATGTTGTATCCTTAACTGTAATACTGCATCTCCTTTAACACCTCTGGTGATATCGTGGTGCGGGTGTGGCCAGTGTCATATTGACCATCCCCCTATCCTATTGGCCACATCCCCATTTCTCACTTTGGCCTTGTTAAAAGGTGGCAACCCTACATCTCTGGCTTGCTCTCATTCCCTCTTCAGCTCTGATTTTACAGTTGCTTCCTTTCTAATTGTTTCAGTGCTGTTTCACACTGCTGACCTGACCTTGTCAATACTGGTTCCAACCAGCTAGGCCACTGTGATATCCATCTCTAGTCTCTATTCCAACTCCTCCCCAGTTTCTTTCACTTTCTTTTCTTTCTAACCCCTCCCCCAGACTCTTTTACTTTGCCTTCCTTCCTGTGGTGCCATCCTTTACCTCTCTTAACCACTCTAATCCTTTCCCTATACCACTGCTAGAATATCTCTTACCCCTTGCATACTTTCGTCTGAACTTACCTTACACTCCACTGGTTGTTTTTGACCTTTGACCTTGATTCTTCCTTTCCACTATTCTCTCCACTGTAATTCCCTTCACCAACTAAGCTGGCTAGAATTACCAAACTTCCTCACATATACCCAGCTCATCCAAGCACACAAACTCATTCATAACCCATCTCTCTGCCCCTCCCTAGCAAATACCTTTGAAATGCATAAGCCAGATAGACTCTTAAGATTCAATTCCCAAAACCTAATTAAATTGCATAAACCAACACATCCCGCTGGGAATCAATTGATGTGCTTCTCTCTTGCACGCCTCTGGAACTCTCTCCATTCTCCCATCCGCACCACCAGCAGTCTCTCCTTGTTTAAAACCTCACTGCACTCACACCTTACTACACAATGGAAATGCTCTTGCTCTCATCCAACCTTATTCTACCACACTTTCTTCCTAACTTCTCAAACTTTGTTGTCTGTCACTACCTCCTAAAGTTTTACACCCTTACCTCATTGTAATTCCTTAAAAAAAACAAAACAAAACAAAAAAATACTACTTACTGAATTAACCTGATGTAATTTTCCTAATGAAAATCTTTTAGTTCTGTATTATGTAGCATCTATTTGAATTGTGCAATATAGGTTTGTACTATACAAAATAATTATTTAACATTTAATTGAAATGTATATTATGGATTTGTGCTCTTTCTGTACTATATATTTGTATTTCTCTGGAGCTTTTCTCCCCAGGACTCCATTGAAAATGGCCTCCTTGTAGCCCAATGGATTATCCTGGAAAACAAACTGCAAATAAATAAATAATCTCAATCTAGACCACTGTCCATACTTAAATGACATCATTCAGCAATATCAACTGAAGAGAACTCTTTGTTCTTCTGAGAAACTAATACTTCAGATAAGTAGTAGGTGATCCCCTATACCCTTATTATGTCTCAAGGCTCTGGAATGTTTACCTCTTGCACTTAGATAAAATAATCATCTCAAGCCTTTTAAATCTCAGCTTAAACGATATCGCTCAAATACCTGGCAGCACTCACATCCAATCCCTGGCTACCCAAGCATTTTTTACTGAATCCTTCCTTCTCTTGTGTACATATATAAAGCTTCACACAATATCTTCTCTCACAAACTTCATTACTGAAATACCCAACTCAAACTACACTAAGGATGTTTCTTTACTATATTATGCTCACTTGAATAACTTAAATAATTCTCAAATATTACAATTATATTTTTCAATTCTGTGTAAAAGAATGTGTATCTGTTGCAGTCTATTCCTGCATTGCCTGTTACACTCTGCTTTTGTGCCCGTCATATCTTGGTGTACATATTGTCTGACTACATGTATGTTATTTGTTGATTGTGGAGTTTTTCTCCACTTGCCTCACGTGTCCAGTTGAACCACCTTGTTAAACAAAAACTAATAAATAAGTCAACAAATAAATAAATAATTCATTAATGGCTAACTAGAATTTTTAGGGGTGTGTTTACTACTGTTCTGAATGCTGTTGTTGTTGTTTGTCTTTCAGCTTTTTCCCATTAAGGGGTCACCACAGCGGAACTCCAGTCCACTAATGATTGGCAGTAGATTTTTTTTTATGAAACACAGAGGTGCCAGCTCGACGCCCAACCTTCAATGAAGGCACTCCCATTTACGCACGCATGTCTTTCGAACGCTACCCAACCGCGGGGAGGACATGCAGACTCCACACAGAAGGCACTCCCAAGCCACACCGAGAATCGAACGGGAGAACCTCTTGCTGTGACGTAACAATGCTACTGCCGTACCACCACAGCAATACTGTTCTGAATGCTGTTACAGTATAGTTTTTTGTCTTCATTTACACTACTCAGAAAATCAAATGAATGAAAATGATACAAAATGAAACAATTATTTAAGCTGTTGACAGCTGATTTCAGTGAGATGAATATTCAGTGTGCATCATATGGAGGTCATTTATTACACATAGCAACAATTATTTTATTCAGCACACTGTCCCTTTATTTCCTTGTTCCTCTTAGTAGAATTCTTTCTGCCTGGGGATCAACAATATTTAGCCAAGGTACAAGGATCAGTTGTCCACTTCAGGCCAAGAACTGACCACTTCCAGTTTCTGTATATTGTTTTTATTGCCCACCAGAGTTCACCATATATCCTCCTCTGATGGCTTATTGACCCACTTGTTCCCTCACTCTACTGGGGTAGCACTGTTTATCCTCCTGCATTCCCCTGAGACAGAAGGGGCCCTTCACCCTTACTTCTCCTGGTTCTCTGCTCAGGTGCTCTGTCTGCTCTTCAAATGCAGCTTGTCTTCTGCCTTGTATTTTGAGTTAAGATCTCTATGCCAACTCACAGTGACCACTTTCCCAAGTATTCAAGTGGTGGACTGAAAGGATGAACCCTAAAATGACTTATTTATGAATGAGTAAAAAGCCTCAGTGTATGAATCCTAATAAAATAAGGAAAGATGCTCAATCTTGCTAACAATTATTGTGCTATTTCTTGTTCTTCTTTGCAGATGTATGATACTTTATTGAACTCTAAATCAGGAGCGGCCTTAGGTCAACTGGTGCCCTAGGCAAAAGGGCACCACGGCACCCCCCACCATACCACCCAATGCCCCCATCCTGATCTACCTACACCAAATAAATACTGGAAAAGTGCCCCTACTAAAGCGGTGCCCTAGGCAGCCGCCTAGTTGGCCTATGCCTAAGGCCGGCTATGCTCTAAATTGTTCTAAATAAGGATTTCCCCTTACCTCTGTTTTAATGAATGGAATAATAACGGCAAAATTCCCTCCTATTAATCCATGTCTGTAAGAAACATTGGTGCTTCTACTTTTTTGTAAAAAATTAGCTGAAGCTCTGTAAATTCTATTAATGTCAGACTACGAGTTACTGTTGCATATCCTAAAATGTCAGTGTGATCAGATTCTCAGCACTTAGTGAAAACATCATGTTTTCCACAAAAAATTGGTTGTTAGTAGCATACCTCTCAACCTCTTAGAGCAAGCAATCTCGACAAAGCCATAAATAAAAGTGGGACAAAGGCCCAAAAATAGGAACAATTTTTAAATATTGCTCTTATAAACTTAGAAAGTTGATAGAATAACATATTTTGCATTAGTATGAAATTTCTAAAGGGTACGAAGTCTGAAACTCAATTGTCTCTCATTATTTTTCTGACTTCAGTCTTCAGTAATTTGCTACTAATTTGCCAGAAGAATACAATTTTATAAAAAAATGGACCAAAAATATAAGGCAAAAATCTGTACATTCTGCAAAAATCTGTATAGTTGAGAGGTATGTGAGTCAACATGCTGTGTGTGAAGAGAAGAGATAGTACCCTTTTCCTTATGATTTCTCTTTCACTTATGTACACGAAATGTGATTACTCTGCCATAAAATGGTCATTCATGGATTTAAGCCATATTTCTTAACAATGTTTAAGCCTTTCCTATCATCTGTATACATGTTGTAATAGAATACATGCATTTTATGTCCAGCAGAGGGCAGACTTCACCACAACACTTTATGGAAAAACAATTAAATGATTTCAGGTCTGTTCATAACTTTCAACCTGACATTTCATGTTATCTGGCAGGGCAAAACTGTAAACTTTTTTGGCCTCTTACTTTTTCAGCTTTCAGGTTAAACTGTCTCCTGCAATGGTCTTCAGAAACAGCTATGAAAAAATGAGCCATTTTATTTATTTATTTATTTATGAATTTATGTATTTTAGTTTGTTTACTGCGGTATTACATTTACCAAAGTGCATGCATGCTACCAATGCAGTGTGAGCAACCTGCTGCTGACCCAAACTCCACCATCAATGCATCTTAATTAGGTTTTAATTCATAACATTTTAGCTGCAATGGCATCATGTTCCTCTGACAGAGATGCAGGCATCAGGTCTGAGTAGTATGGGAGCTGATGTTCTATTCTTAGATTGGGATAATCCACTCAAGTGATACTATGAAAGTCCTATAAAACAGGTCACCAAATGTCATAAGGGAAAGCAGGAATGTGCTGGATTACGTACAGCCTACCTACTAAAAATCATTGCGGAGTATTTTGTAGTGTTAAGCAGTATGAACTGAAAGTCCTGGTATTTACGTATGAGCAAACTATAAACCCTATGTTTAGATGAGCAGACATTAAGGACTTTTGAATTTGTGATTTCAATTGTCCTATTATGTCCTCCAGTGCCAAAAGTTGGTCCGAGGAATAGGTATACTGCCATGTCCTGTGCAGCGGCCTACCCATGGCTGTCTCCCCTTAGGAGCTACCAATAGGTCCACTATGCTGCCTGACCTTGAGAGGGTGTGTGTTCCTACACACACACAGACACACACACACACACAGAAACACACACACACACACACACACACACACACACACACACACACACACACACACACACACAGAAGCTTGCACACGGATTCCTAGGTTGCTTAGTGCTGTACATTGCTTGGCATTCTTTGCTCTGTAGGATCATGCTCCATGGATGCAACAACACCCAGTGTTCTCACTAGGTGTCACCCAAGTGGCGAGACATAGTCATCTCCCTCCTCACAGGGTAGGCAAACCAGTAGTGGCTAGTCTCTTCCACTATTCTCAACCTGCCCCTCCAGCATCTGTGCCACTAATCAAACAGTGGTTGTCTGGGGCACAATCAGAGCTTCACCCCCTATGTCATGGGTAGATCAATAAGGGTTCATTTTTGTAGTAACCTGGAAATCCAATAAGCTGCTTAGCATGGATATCCCCCTCATGGTTAATAACTAAACTGCTCTTCAACAACTCGACAAACGGAGCTGGATCCAGCATTAGGCAACTTAGGCAGCTGCCTAGGGCCACTGTTGGCTTGGGAGCCCTTGATGGCTTGGTTTGCTAAAAACAAACTTCATTAAATAATAAATAAATAAAAAAACTTTCAGGAATTTCAGTTCTATTGCTAGCTGGGACATGTCTTAAACCTCCACACCAACTGTCAGCTGCTAGCTCTCCTTTTATTTATTTTTTTTTCTGATATTGTAGATTACCGAGGATTGCACTTTATCACTGTCAGTCAGTGGTCCAGCGCATTGTTGTTCTGTGTCAGTGGTGCAAAAGATATTATGCTTACTTTTGGTGCAGAAGTCTGTGGGTTCTGTTCTCACACCATGTAGATCAATTGCTGATACTACTGTGCAGTATGGGGGGGGGGGGGTGCTGCACTCCTGAGTGCATCCTCCTTTCATGAGATGTTTAGTAATTATGAACCTGATGCCAGTTTGACAGCCATTCTTTATTGTATACCACCAACACACCACTTTTTATGTAACATAGGCAATTTTTTTTATTCAAGGGCAGGAGGCGTTAAATTTGTAGAAGAAACACTGAAATGCAAAGCTGTTTGGCAGAAGCAACCTCTTCATTAGTTACAGTTCTCTTTAATGTGGAATTATTCAGATGACTTTTACTTCTGCAGGAATTGTGTATATTGACTGATATTGGTGGATTTATAAAGATAGCCATTTGAGTGGACTTTTATGGCTGAAATACTCTGAAATGGGCAGTTTTGTCATAATTGGTTCATACATTTGTTTCCTTGCTTACTGGAGTAATGTTTAAAACTACAAATGTAGAACATACTCTCTAACAAGTGGTGCTGTATTATACAAGGAATATAATTTAATACTATCAGGAAGGTGAGTCAATGAACATGTGCATTTTTGCATAGTCCTAAAAGTGTGTGCAGGGGCCCCATGGTTAAAATACAGCTCAGAGGTACAGTTAATCAACCACTGGCCAGATACATTTTCTATGAGTGTAGATTTTAACAAATGTGAGTTTCAGGGCAGAGAAGTGTATTGTTGTTCATGCTAAGTCTGTTTTCATTGCGAGACTGTATTGTTTTGTTTAGCAAATGGCCATCAGTGTTTGTGCTATAAAATTTGAAATAAAAGTTTTAAATTAAATCCAAATATCTGTAATCATTGTAGAAATAAAAAAGAAAATACTATGCACACTGACAGGTTTGAACAGTGTTTATGGTGAGGAAAAATAGTCAAATAATGGGACACTAAAAAGGTTGAGGGGGGCTGGCTAGGGGGGACCTGATCCATTAACCTGCCTAGGGCCCCATTTGACCATGATCTGGCTCTGTTGACAAATCTGATTTATTAACCACTCTTGAAATCAAAATGACGAGCCCAAAAGCCAGGTTACAGACTCTGCTTTGCACTAAGGTGAGGACTGATCATTTAGATTTAACACTGACTTTGACTATTACCTCAATATAAAAACGATGCGATGCAGAGCCTTTATGCATAATTAATTATGGTGTTAGCAAAGTATAGACAGAAAACATAACTTAGAAAAATCCTCCCTTCATGAGCCATCTGTTGACCTGACATAATTTAACATCAGGCTTGGAGTTACACCTCTGCAGAGCTTCCTGTACATCTGTGCAAGGTTTTATCTATCTTCCTATCTATGTATCTATCTCTCTTATCTGTCTACCTCTATCAGTGTGTGTAAAGATAAATAGCAACAGAGTATATATTAGGGACTAAACTACACCTGTACAGGGCACAGCACCTCTGCTGCTTTATTCTGTCCACTGCAAATGCATTCCGTATATGGTGCATCCAGCATTGACATGTTCAGTACAGAATGATGCGATTGTGATGTACTATTAACAGATTGTTTTTATTAATGAGGTAGCTGGTCATCAGGTGGCAGTAAACATAAGCTGACTGCATGAAATAACATGTTGTCTATGCATAGTAGCTTGTCATTTCCCTGAATCATGACCAGTAAGTTTCCCTGATGTTTAGCCACAGATCATAGGTCCATAGGTTCATAGGTAGGTACTAGGCTATCGTCCCAAGGGCCTAAGTAAGCCTAGCCAACAAGGTTCCCTGGCTTACGCCACCAAAGAAAGTTAATTTCCTGTGCCCCTGTCAAGCAGAGCCACAGATGTGATCCCTGAGGTGTATTTCCTATTTCCCATCCAATCATCAAGATTTTTCTTGAAGAGTGCTAATGAGGAATTTTCCTTGACATAGATGGGTAGCTTGTGCCAGAGTATAGGAAGTCTCTGGGACAGGAATCTATCCCTCCAGCATGTTCTGTTTATTATGGTGACAAGGTTTATGTCCCTAGAGTGTGTAGCTCGGAGGGATTGGGAATTCTTTAGGTGTATCTTGTCCATCAGCTCTGTGTTTAACATGGCTTTATATGTTAGGCAGAGATCTCCTCGGAGTAGGCGATATGCTACAGAGTAAAGCTGGAGTTTAACTTAGTACAGCTGTTTCAAATTCTGCCCAGATCTGACTATACAATATGTTTCTGCTACTACTTCAGAAGCTACTGGCTGTCCTACCTTCAGTGATCAGCTTGCAGAGGAGATATAGCAAGTTGTACTCGACCTCAGTGACTTTACTCCTCTGCATGTTTGATGTTGTTTCTTCTCTTTGCGTTGTTAAGAGTTGTATACTGTCTTAACGAAGGAGTCTTAAGAGTTGCATATTTTATTAAATGTGTGAAATTTTTAATTTTTATTTGGATTCATTATGACAGCCGGAGGCAAAAACACAGAGGAACAAAAATGCCAAACAAGAACAGCTGAAATATCAAAAGGGTGAAACTTCCAAATGCAAGTGTTTTTTTTATTTTTTATTTTTTGCAGGGAGACATGGTTGTCTGCACCCCCCAACATGGGGACTTCACCCAAAACTTGTATATACCAACTCTAAGGTCACGTAAATATGAAGAAGTCTTGTACAGAAAGGAATCTTTGCTGACTTGCACCTTACATAGGGAGGGATTTCCTATGAAAAAACAGCTATCAACATTCAGTTCTTTGGCATTCTGTGTTTTATTGGTAGACAGATATCTACTAAGCTAATTACCCTTGTGAGTTACTCTAAACCTAGCCAATTACCCCATGTAAGAATCAAACCCTGCAGCTTGTGTTTGTAAGGGAGACACCTTAACCTTTATGCTAACCTCCCACCTTGGACAACCCTGTGTATGCATCCCCTTTCCTTTTTAGTACTAATTCAGGTATATGGTAGAATGAAAGTGTTTAATGTTTTCACGTGTATGGTTTCCTTTCACAAGGTTATTACCTCAGGATATAATGAAACTCTTTGTGTGCTCTGTGAGCTTGTTTTAAAAGAAAGAGAAATTATGTTTTGTTCTGAAAACAACACTATCCTCCTTAGAGTAATGAACCAGTACTGCTGTGGTTTCCTTTTTGTTTACTGCTGTATGGATTGGGAAAAAATTAACTTGCATTGAAAGCTGAATCAAGATGTCTTTATTTTCTTTTTTATTCTGAATTAAGAACTTGATTAACTTTATTCAGTCCTGAAGCAATAAAACATTTTATATGGACTGCAGAGAAGAGAAAATATGGCCTGCTTTTCCAGAGACAATGATCTGTCTGGGTATCATCTGCACTTACTGAATACTTTTAGGGACTTGGTTGTTGTTAAGCTACAATATCTTCTAGAACGTAATAAGAACAAGACCATTTCGTTAGAGTTAGAGTTGCTCTGTAATAGTTTTTTGATATTTCTCTATACAATAACTGACTGACTTGTATATTTACATGGTCTTTTCTATGCTTTCACCTGATTTTCTGTTAGATAAGATATTTTCATTTATTCAATTATAAAAGCTTCGGGCTGGTGTCTTGTTAATTACTTTATAAGTGTAATCTTATAACACTGCTGTGACTGTTGGCATCTGCCTTTTTTTGTAGAAAGACTGGCTGTAAGCTAATGTAATTTAATACAGTTGTGTGCCACTTAACGTCCTGGATAGGTTCTATCCCATAGAACATTAAGCGATGGTGACATTAAATGAACACTGTATTCATCACATTATGCTTCACTTAATGTACTTCTACACAATGTCTGAACACATTTATGTCTGCTTAGTACAGTATGGATGTAAATGCGTTTGGACGTTGTGTGGAAAGATGTTAAGTGGTGCACACCTATATACTGGATATCTTTCAAAGAGTATTCAAGAGCTGAGATCTTTGTACCAGACTGCTCTGGTATGTAAACACAGAAATGGCATCTGTACCCTGCCAGGGAAACATCCTATTTGGGTGTGCATGAAAAATAGTTTGGTCAAGTCGGTAACTGTTAGCAAGATTGCATTCAAATGCACTTGAGTTAGAACATGATTGGCGAAATTCTGGGAAGCCAGTGATTATATTGATTATAATACTGTGGGTGTGGCAAGTACAAAACACAGCCTAGGCAGTTGTGAACATTTGCAGTAGGCTTTTAAGGCCAATCACCCCCTTGCATAATTATTTGGGGGACAGTAGTACAGTATTCAAGTCCCATAACCACACCGCTGATGTAATTGGCAGCTGAGATATAGGATTCAATGTGTATATCCCCTGCACCTCACATAACTGGTGGTCAAAGGCCAGATTACTGTCTACATGTGTTCCCAAATCCCTGACTATTGGGTTGACTTGTAGGAATGAATTATCTATGTGATAGTTTCCAGGGTAGTTGTTTTTCAAAAATGATACTATTATTCATTTCTTGGCATTGCATTTTAGACTGACACTCTGGCAATAAGTATTAGTCTATGTCAGGCCTGTTTGGAGATCTGTGTCTTTGGGGGATTGTATGCCTGCACTTATTTTGCAGTGATCTATAAACTTGGTCAGCCAGAGACCCTTGACATTTGCCTTGAATACAGAGAATTTCATTCCAAAAAGGAGCACATCCAGCACAGAGCCAGATGGACTAACAAAAGAAATAACGTCTTTGTGGAGGTAGTCTCCCCTATCCTTAATTATTTGGTCTTATCTGTGAGCCAGCTGGTTATCCAGTGGGTGACATATGGGTTTATACCTAATTTTGTGAGTTTGCTTACAATACCTGAATGGGTTACTGTGTCAAATGCATTGGTCAGGTCATGGTAGGCAGTATGCACCATTTTGGCCTCATGCATTGCTTTGGTAGCCTTCTCAATGAAGTCTACCAGGTTGAGGAGGCATTACCTGCCCTTGACAAAATCAAACTGGGTTGGGTCCTGTAACTGAAGATTTCCTAGCCATTGTTTATCATTTGCATGATAATTCTTTCCATGGCCTTGCATATGACATTAGTCAGACTTATAGGTCTGTAGCTACTGGGCTCTGTAGATGGCCCACCATTGCGCAGAGGGATGACAGTTGCAGTCCTTCATTCACTTGGCAGAAATCCTGTCAGGAGGCTACGGTGAAATAATAATTATAGTGGTCCTGAAAGGTCATGTTTCATGTTATTAAGGTACTTTCTATAGAATGCCCACAGGAAATGGAGAACAAAGAATGTGCACTCAGTTTAAAAGAAAATGATCTAAGAGAAGAGTTGCCTGACTTAATAGAGATGGACAGACGTATTGAAATTAATGAAATAAGTAGACTGCAAAAGGTCAATAAAACCCAAAAAGTTAGAATTCTGATAAACAAATGAACACAGTAATTAGAACTGTTCATAGAAATCCATGCGATATAACAGAAGTAAAAAGCATACATTACTGTACAGCCAAATTAATAACAGATAGTCCTACCACAAGAACACAGGGTAGTAAGGGAAAGGATGGGGAGAAACTGAGTGCCATCATGAAAGTATCAAATAGAGAAAACTATAAAGCAATTAAGACAAGAAGTGTCATGTTAGAAGAGTACAGAAGAGGGAACAGATCAACAAAAATACTCAGAAAGACAGATGTGATAAAAGCAATGCACAGTATTATAACGGATCAGGATTTATTGTACACTATTGCAAATAATAAACTAAAACTTTTAGCTTATACTCAACTAACCATGGTTCACAATCTAGTGTATCAATCTGAGAATATTCCAGATCTCCAAAATATTTTACAGCCCTACTCCAATAAACATATTCTGCACTCAACTAACACATCACTACTGCAAGTTACCAAACCCTCAAATACTACTGGTGACCCTCTCTTTTTCAGCCAAGTAGCAAAAACCTGGAATGCACTACCTCCTCCTATTAGAACTGCTCCTAACCCAACCCAGTTTAAAACATTACTCAAAACTTGTTTAACTGACAAATGGCTTTGCACCTGTAACAGTCCTGGGTAAATAATAATAACTATTAATATGTTTCTCCTGCTTTGCAATCCAGCAGTGTACCTTACTCCACACCACCCAATCCTCTTATCAAGCATAATTCAGAAATCATCTGTCTGTCAAACAGTCCCTATCCCAACTGAAGTCTTCTTCCCCCAACAGTTCTTATGCCCATCTTTTTCCTTCACCTCCAACTCCCCCTTCTTCTCCATGACTGAACAGACACTGAATATATAATAATAGCCCACCTCTCACTCACTCTTATACTTCCGATTCTAATAATCGGCGATTCACTCCTTTACCAACAGTCAGCCTGGAGATAAGTTGTAACCCAAGGTTTTATTTTCAAACATGCACTATGTAGCTGTAATCTTGTAATATTATACAAGTTGTGTAGTTTTATTTATCTTATTCTCCATGTATTGTATAATATCATCACTATGTCTGTCCCCCGGATTCTCTATGCCCTGCACAGCGTGCATGATTAGTGCAGGAGCTCTGACAGGCAATATGTCTGCCGCGTGATCCAGGAACAGCCTGCAGGGGCGTGCATGAGAGCTCCTGCACTAATCATGCACGGACTAAGCCCTGGTATTTAAATCACCTCATTTGCAGGACAAATTCATGCAAATGAGGTGATTTTGCAATCCAGGAAGCTTGCAATAGTCCATGAAAGACTAGTGCTATCTGCAGAAATGTACTCGGTTAGTAACCGAGTACATTTCTGCAAAATCTGAAACGGAGCTATGACAGCTCCAAATAAAGGCTGCATATCATTGAGGAAGCATGCCATTGGCCAAGTATAAGGCCATTGGCATTGCAAACTGTTTAAAAAATAAAAAAATCAACTTTTATTTTTTTTTTCGCCGATCTCGTCTGTTTAAGCATAGGGCAGCGGCGTGCAAACAGGATTGGGGGGGGGGTAAATAATAAAATAAACCTAAAATAAGCATTCTAACTAAAATCAGTATTCTGCCATGCAAGTCAATGGCATGCAGAAGACAACCTGGCCAGTGAGTAATGGTTGCTAAGAGGGGAGGCCCAGTGTGAGACATGTAACTATGCATTAGCAGGCAATCCTATGCAAATGAGGAGAAGGATAGTGAATCCCAGTTTTCCCCAGGATGTGAGGCAGGTCCCAACAGTGTAAGAGTATGAATAGCTGGGTGCAAGACTAGGATATAGGTGACATCATGAGGATGTGTGTCAGGCATACTGTAAGTGGATTGGAGCCCTGTGGCTCTGGATTGCACCTAGCTTAGCACAGCTAAGCTAGGGGGTGTGTCTAAACATGCCTAGCACTCTTTAAAACATCTAAGCAGGTGTGCATGCCGCGCACTGGGTTTTATAGGAAGAAAAAAATGTTCAACCAGGAAATAGCAGCATTGTTCACGTTTGAGCACTCTGTTTGTGCAGCGCACACACAAGCTTAAACAGGAAGGTAATGGGAAGGTAAAACAGCAGTAGGAAGGTAATCAAGGAGAACTAGCTTAGCTAGCAGGTGAAATATATCAGAATCAGCCAATTACACAGACAGCAGACCACCCCAGCGCAGAACACTACTATAAGCTAAGCAAACACCTTCCCCTCTGGTTTATCACACACTCTACACCACCGGTGTATACAAGCTGGGAAATGTTAATGAACAAAACTACAAAATGAGAAGGGCTGCAGCAGGCAACATATAACAAAATGTGCAAGAGGATGAGGGTGGTGAGGATGTGAATGCTGCCAAACAACCCATAGTGAGGAGACAGAGAAGATTGTACAGACCCAGGGTAACCTACAAGAGGCTACATGAGCTGGAGATAGTGGAGCACTATAGGGTGGACCTCCTACAGCAAATTGTTGAGCTGTGCCGGCCACACCTGACACACCAAACTGGCCAAGGGGAACCCATCCCAGTGAATACCAAGGTATGTGTAGGCCTAGGTATACTAGCCACAGGTACCTCCCAAAGCAGAACTGGGGATAACATGGGGATCTCACAGGCATTAGCATCCAGAGTATTCCACCAGTTCCTGGATGCCATGTCAGCACATGCCAGTGAGCACATATATTTCCTCAACACCCATGAGGTGTTGACCAGCAATATGCGTCTCTTCCACCAAATAGCAGAATACCCTGGGGTAGTGGGTGCTATAGACTGCACGCACATACGCATCAAAACACCACCCGGTGAGCAGGGTAGGGCCTACATCAACCGCAGGGGCATCCCCTCCATCAACTGCCAGGTCTTTTGTGATGCCCAGGGCATTATAATGAATGTGAGCCCCATCCCATGAGGTGGTTCCACCCGAAGGTGGTGCAGGACCAACGGACAGGGAAGTGCAGGGTTGGGCCCCAGACATGTTGGTGCCTGGCGCCTCAGCCAGCTGAGGTGGGACAAGTGGGTCTGCTGGGACCAGCCTTCCCAAGCATGCTATAGTGTGTAGATTTCAACATCATATATGGGTTAGTAATAGTCAATACATTCCAGGGTTAGGTAATACAGCATGCATAGATATTCCCATTAACCCAGACACCAGATAAGGAAGAGTTGCATAGCAAACAGAACACATGTATATATGGGACCACAGTGGTAATAAGAACAGCATGCAGGTATGTTGATGGCACCATGCCAACAATGTTGGAATAATTTAATATGGCCCATGCATGGGAACCATTAGAATATTTGTCAAATGACTGGCCATTATCAGAGTCAGTACATACCAGTTGGGGTGGGTATGTTGATTATTGTTGGAGATAAGGTGGGGGGAGAGAAAGATGTCAATTAACAAGTAGTATATTCCTGTACTCAACATTACATTCCTAGTCAGTTATGTTATCTGTACTTTACAAGTCTTACTACACTACCCTATAGACCTGTACTGGACACTAATATGGCTGTCAACATCATTACACATGAACCAGTTTTACCTGCAGTATACACCTCTTACCTGGTATACCTGTGGAGGGAATGTTTGTTAACACTGACTAACTGTTTGTACACATACGCCCGGATTCCGGGTTGATGTTTTGCACTATGCTGTACAACTCTTTCTGCACAGACTCTGGCCATGTGTTGACCACATGCTGGTGTGCCTGGACATATCTGGAATATTGCCTTCTTCTACCTTTAGTGACCTGGCACACACTTACTACTTCTCCCCTTACTGCCATAGTGCCTGCAAGGGGAAGCTACAACCAGTTATGAGCTGTACTCCCACCTCTTGGATTAAGTAGGGCCAATTTCCTGAACTTTTCCGTGATTGGCCGGTTTTGAAAAGGCTAAGCTATGGGCACACCTGCTTACCTAAGGTTGGCACTGCTTAAAGAAGTAAACCACTGGGCAGATTGAACTGGCTTCCCTACACATTGCTTGCACTTACTAAGTTGAGCTGTGCTGCGGTTAGCATTGCTTAATAGTTAATTAGCACTATATTTGCCTTTTGGCAGTGATTTATTATTCATTACAGGTTATATATGTGTCTGGTATCCGTGATTCATGTGTACATACACTGTATGGGGAACTGGGGACTTCTACACTTTATTACAATAACACCTCAAATCTATGCTTACTGCAGTACTCCAGTTCACGTATTTATGTTCTGTGGCAGGTTATACAACATCACACTGTACATAGATTCAGTTTACATGTTTGATTTGATTTTCCTGTGGTGAGGATTAGTTTGCTGATACCTCATTTACATGTATTGCTATGATGGCTTAGTGGTTAACTATTGTGATGGTATGTACAGGGTCCTGAGTTTGAGCCTTGCAGAAGCTGTTTATTTTGTTGCTGGGCAGAACATGAGCCATTTGATACAGAGTGATTAAGGCACTTTAAAGAAGTTGTAAGCAGGTGTGCTCGGGTTTGCGCGGAGCTAAGCAATGCTAACCTCCAGTTACAGTTTCTTACACTCAGTTAGCTTCTACTTTGCTTAATCTGTGTAGGCAATGCTTATCCCCATGCAAATGCACTTAAACACGCTTACTAGTGCTTATATATGCTTACTACTGCTTATTTGTGCTTAAACCTGCTTACTAGTGCCTTATTCATTATGACACTGACACTTCACGTGTGCATTTAATGCAGTATTGCAGTTCACATTTAAATGTTATTTAGTAGGTTATACAGCAAAAAAATGTAAAGAAATGTTCATATACAGATTTCACATGGAAAATGGTATGTGCTGCAGTGGGACTCAAACCAGGAATGCCTGTTCTTTAGGTGAATGCTCTGACCACTACACTATTGCTGTGTTGCTTCATTTGCATATATCGCCCTTGTTATCTTCTTCAGCCTTTTAAGCTGCTTTAACCGTAGCTAAGTGATGGGCACACCTGCGCACCTACGGTTAGCTGTACTCGGAGTTTTAAAAAAAAATAAAGAGGTTTGTTCTTTTTATTTTTATGTTGTGTTGCTGTACACATGGGGACTGTTGGTGGGGATATGCGCACACCTATGAGCGGTCTCACTCATTTATTTACACTTTCTGCTGTTCTACTCTGCTCTCAGACACGACCCCTGCACTGGTCCACGCTCCATGTAGGATTAGGAGTTCAGGCAGCGCGCCTTCATTAATATGCATAGCGTGCTGCTGTGCTCCTCCTAAATGACCGCTTCTGTGCAGCAATCGACTAGTCCTGCATGGAAGATTAGTAAATCTGGGGGTATATTTTCATAAATTGTTTGAATATACAAAACCATTCCACAAACTGCATGTAGAACACTACAAAAGTTAAGATTCTTTGCAAAAAAAAAAAGTTTTGCCTTAAAAATAAATTATTCACACAAATGACCTCATATTTAAAACACCCAGTGATTTGCCCTCTTGTTAAAAGAAGCACTCTTAATTCCACATTAATGCTTAAACAAGCACTTTCCATACAGTTTTTTCTTGTCTGCTATGCCTGCTTACTTCACTTTTTTCTTTCTCCTATATCTTGTTTTGCTGAAAACCTGCCTGTGCACATGGGCTAGCCCTGTCACTAATATATTATGACTGATCTAATAAATAATTCTGGCTAATAAATGCAAGCCATACAGAGAGACTGAACTATGATTCCTGTTGTATGAACATTACAGAAGACTGTGTCGAGCTTGGTGCATGCCTAAGTAGCAGGAACCTTAAGATGCGCTCTGAATCCATGAAATATGCAAGCTCAAATGTGTAATATGTTACTAACAGCTCGGTGTGTTTACTTTCTTGAACTAGTTTAAGGGGAGTTATAAACCCTGTGATATAGTAAGTGGTAGTGTTGTCCCCCAAAGATGGTATGGTACTGTCACCCCTTTCTACCATAGCGTAGAGGCCGGAGGTAATACCTAAGACTCATCAGCACAGAGGGTGAGCTGGGAGGTACTTACTACTGATCATACATGCAGTAATAATGTTCATATAACAGGTCACAGCAATAAGAGATACCTACCTACATTTTATGTGTTAGTTTACTACAAAAAGATTGCCTGTCTGCTATGTGACTACAGTATATTGTTTCATGGCAGCATGTAAATCATCTCTCTTGTCAAAAAAAAAAAAAACTTCCACGATGTAAAGATAATGTATTCTTTTGTTGGTTTGGCTGAATACAGTAAACAGCCTCTAGCTTTATTTAATTTTATTAAGGTACTATATTTCATAAACTAGAGTATCCTGTCCTGGGCATATTCCATTCAGACAGGGGTCCCCGGATGAAAAGTTCCAGCATAATCTTTAGATATAGCAACAAGCATACATTATATATTGTGCAGATAATGTGAGGAGCAAACTTTGATACAGTTAGTAAAAATGAGTAATCTGAGAAATAGTACAGGATGGTCACAGCACATTCAGAAATGTATTGCATATGAAGTATGCAAATTCTACTGTAAGACAGCATACCTGGCGGGTTCCTATACAAAACAAAGGAAAACCTAATGCAAGCCCAAACAGTTACATTAAATCAAATGTTAGTTTGTTGAGTCATCATTGCACTCAACCTCTTTGTGCAAGAAATCTGGACAAAGCCTAAAATAATAATTGGAGGACAAAGACTCAAAAATATGGACAGATTTTAAATATTGCTCTTATAAACTTAGGAAGCTGCTAGAATAACCGGATTTGTGTTAGCATGCATTTTCTGAGTTATTTATTTATTTATTTATTTACATTTGTTGACCGGGAATGTCCGACTGGACACAGGTCCATTTTCAGCGGAGGCCCGGGGAGAAAAGCTCCACAAATTAAAATATTACAGACATAGTTACAGATGAAGAACATAGTACATTCAGTAAATAACTAGCATCTATTCCATCCACGAAGCCATAGCAGATATTAACAATTGCTACAATAAGAAGTTACTGCTATATAACAAGTAGATAGGCATGGAAGTATCAGAGCTTGCTGTAATCAAAGGTAGTTTGTGGGGTGGAAGAGAGGTAGAGGGTAGATGGAGTGGGATAAGTTAGAGGGGAGAGTTACAAGGGCATAGCCAGCATGTTTCTAGGTGCGCTTTAAGTAAAGCTTTGAAGTGGGTGCATGATGGTACAGAGGTTATTGTGGGGGGGGGGGTTGTTCCATAATTTGGCTATAGCGCTGGAGAATAGTGCTTCTCCAGCAGTGCTATTGGCTGTAGTAACCTGTAATTGATCTTTGTTGCTGGATCGTAGTGGTCTGGTGGTGAGATAGGGTTGGAGTAGATACTGGAGGGATGGGACCTTTAGAAGATGGTTTACCAGTTTGTGGGCGAGTGCGAGTTGATACCATTGAAGGAGGTGAGGGAGTTCTAGCCAGCCTAGTTTAGTAAATGAGAGACCGTGGTGACTGCGTTAGGATGCCCTGGTGGTGAGTTTGGCGATTTTGTTGTAGCAGATCTTGAGTTTATTTAGATTGCATTGCCTTAGGTTGGTATATATTGGAGAGGCATAAAGTAGGGTTGAGATAAGGTGCAAATTTGCAACTTAAATCCTAGCTGCTTTTTTTGAGGAGTTGCTTATTTTTGTATAAGGCTCTTAGTTTTTTGTGGAATCTTTTTTATGGTCATGGATATGTGAATGTCAAATTTGAGATTGTTGTGTATTTCAACTCCTAGCAATTTGGTGTGATCTGTTGGGTGGATATTGGTGTCTTTTGCTATGATGTTAAAGTGAGAGTTGTTTTGAGTATGTTTGGTGGGTTCGAAGATGAGGAGTTTAGTTTTGTTTTGGTAGAGTATTAAATGGGCATCGAATAGCCAAGTTTCAACAGAGGAAAAGGCATCCTGTGTGACCTTTTGCAGTTCGGGTAGAGACTGGGCTGAGCAGATGATGGTTGAGTCATCTGTATATTGTATGAGTGAGCCATGTTTGGTGGCAGAGGCTAGATTATTGGTGAAAATAGAGAAGGGTAGGGGTCCAAGGATGGATCCTTGGGGAACACCAATAGAGACAGGTAGTTGGGGAGATATGTCATTTTGCTATACAATGGATTGCTGGCAGTTAGACAGGTAACTCTGAAACCAGATGGTGACTGATTGAGAGAAGGATAGGTTACTGAGTACAGAGATGAGTTGTTTGTGTGGGACCATATCAAATGCTTTAGATAGGTCTGAAGGATATGAAGTCTAAAAGTCAAATGTATGACATTATTTAGGGACTTCAATCCTTGTGATTTGCCAGAAAATCACAAATTTTACAAGGAATAGACCAAACATATGAAGCAAAAATCTGGATACTCTGTGAAAATCTCGACATCTGAGAAGTATGAGACACATCCCTGATCTGTGGTGACAGGTTATAATACTATTAATTCTCAAAAGAGAATCACATCAGAGCCTAATAGTTTTAAACTAATTTTATTTCCAATATTCAGTGTAAAATGTCAGAGGCAGCCATAATGGATTTATTCAAAAAGGTTCAGGGGACCATTAATCAATTCATTCATTCAATTTAATTGTTGATCTTCAGTCAACCATTTTCAGGTCATTTCAGGGTATACAACCATGGGTACACTTTTAACCAAACGACTGGCAGAATTATTGCATAAGTTGGAAGTAACAGTGAGTAAGTTTATGTAACATATTGCTATTATGTGTGGATAAGCTTAAGTGTGATTATATAATTATCAGTCAAGTGTAGTGCAGAATGAAATGAAAATATAAATATAAAACACTGATAAATGAGCATTATTAAACAAATCAAATAAAAACAGTATAAGTACTGATAGCAATGCTCAGACAGTCTTCTGGGAAAAATAAAAAAGCCTTCAAGAAATCATCAGCTGTACTACAGTTTATGAATAGCAAACACTCCTACTACAAATTGGCATTCAGGTCATTCAGTTAGTGGATGAAGCTCCTAGTATTCAGTCCTATTGCCCACAGTGTGGCAAAAGTCCAGCAGTATCCACAGGCTGCAAGCATACCAACAATATCCATGTTTATAGTCTGTCCAAACAGATATCCACTGAGGCAGAAACTGATGAAGCAAAGCAGATCCCACTCAATGAAATACCAGATTCAGCTGTAACATTGTACCAGTGTGGGAAATTACATTAACAGGTTAGTGGCAAAACAGTGCTAAATACCAGCTGCCTTAAAGAATGATGAAAATACAGGTTTAAAGTCTGTGACAATGATAGATAGCCCAAAGACAAACTCTTCAATACCTTCATGATAGTCAGCAGAACAACCACAGACAAAACAACAGGCAGTTGCCCAGAGCATCCTCATCACCATCCCCCCTTTTTCCCATTTTTTCTACGTGGGGTCCAGGAATTGTGTCAACTGTCGCCATCTCTCTTGACCCAGTGCCACTCTTCTACCTTCTTCAACAGTCATGCCTGACTGTTGCAGGTCTTCTTCCATGCAATCTATCAATTTCTTTGCTGGACACCCTTAGTTCCTCTTGTCTTCTGCCTGTCTGCATCAAATCCTCATTAACAAGACTGTCTTCTGCTTTCCTACACATGTGCCCAAACTGCAGTAATCTCTGCTGCAACTGGAGCTACTTGGACATCTGCACTAATGTCCTCATTTCTTCATCTGTCCCACAGTGGTTATCCTGCCACTCATCTCAGGCACTTCATCTCCATCTTCTATAGCTTCCTCACATGCTCTGCCTTTACTGACCAGATTTCTTAACTGTACAGTAGTACTAGTAGCACCACTGTTCTGTACACCTTATGTTTCAGCATATTTGGCATTCTTCTGTCATACACTACCCCTGACACTCCAATTGGCTGCATCCCCTCTTATTCTACCTTTGACCTCCGTATTCATACTTCCCTTCTCCTCAACCACTCCTTCCAGAAACTTGAAGCTGCTAATCTATTCCACTGTTTTTCCTTCTATCTTCTTATTTCCCCACTTTGCTGCCATTACAACTGTTTTATTTGTACTCAGTTTCATCCCATGTGCCTTCAGTTTTGCATTCATTCTACCATCATCTGCTGAATTTCTTGGTCAGAGCATGCATGTAATGCTACATCGTATTCATACAGCAGGTTTGTTGATCTGTCCCCGCCGACCTGATTGCTAATGTAGTCCATCAACAATATAAACATTAGTGGGCTCAGTGCCGAAACAATGCACAACCAGTCACACTGTTCATACTTGAGCCATTGGGTCCTTGTACATAGCCTGCACTGATTCTACCAATGTTTCTTGGACTTCAAACCATTGCAGGATTGCCCAAATCAGCTTTCTTGGCACACTGTCATATGCTTTCTCTAAGTCTAGGAATGCCCAGTTGGTCTCTTTCCTCATCTGTAGCATTTCTCAACTATCTGTCTCACTGCAAACATCGAGTCACTTGTACTTCATCCTGATATGAATTCAAACTGCACTCCCATTTTAATTTCTACTATTCTGTGTATTTGTTTATCAACCACTCTCTCAAAAACTTTCATGTAATATGACAAGAGTTTGATACCTCTATACTGCCCACTGTTGTAAATGTCCCATTTGTTCTTGAACACTGGCATTGGTATGCTTATTCTCCAGTCATCTGGGATATGCCTCTCTCTACACTGCAATGAGTACCCTCATGAGCCATTTCTCCCATATCTCACCCAGCATCTTTATCATATCTGCTGCGACCTCATCTGAGCCTGCTGCTTTCCCTGACTTCATCTTCCTTAGTGCTGTTCTTATTTCTTCTAGGGTGGGCTCCTCCTCTTCTCTCATTGTAGGCTGTGTCTGGGGTAGTACAGCTTCTGTGACGTTATCTTCATTCAGAAGCTGTTTGAAGTACTCCTTCCATCTGCCTTTGATGTCCTGTCAACTGGTAAGCAGGTTGTTGTTGGCATCCCTTATGAAGCGTGTCTCACTATCTTCTTTGTTTCTGTATTTGCATTGCTGTCTTTGTGGCATCTGCTGGTAGAGTACCTCTTATGCCTTGTTTTTTTGTCATTGCCATTACTCTCTTAACCTTTTTGTCAGCCACCCAGTATTGCTTTTTTGAGTAGTACATCTTTTCTATATCCCACTTTTTTCTACACTCCTTTCTTTTAATGACCAGCTTCCCTTATGTACCTTATTTACATAGCTGTCTTGGCTATATACCTGTTCTAAAGACCTCCCTCACACTGTTTTGAGGTGCTGTCATTTTTTTCTTCTTATTCCTGAGGTGCTACAGCCCCGAGTAATTCCTTGAACTCTCTTGCTTTCTCTTCAAACAACTTCCAGTCTACAGCCTCATCTTTGTTGGCCTTAGAGCCTTCTCTGATGATTGTGGCAACCGGTGGTTTATGCTCTGGGCCATCTGTTTCATTGTGATGACTTTGCAATCACTGATTTTAGCCCAAGCTCCTTTCCTTACTAGGAGGAGGTCTACCCAAGTTGCATGTTGGCCACTCTTGTATGTGGTCTTGTGAGTCTCTCTTTTGTCGAACCATGTGTTTGCAACCATCAAGCCATTTGCCAGACAAAAGTCTAGAACTGCCTTTCCCTCTTTATTCCTTTTGCCCAGACATGAGGTCCCAGGCAGTTCTTATATCCTGTTCTATCTGTCTAAATGTGTGTGTTTGGGGCTCCCATTATCAACACCAAGTCATGCTGTCCTGCTTTATCTAGTAAGTCTTGAAATTGCTGTGTGAATGCACTCTTTACCTCACTATCACAACCCTGCTGTGGGACATAGGCTGAGAATATGAATAGTGCCTATACACTGGAGTCTAACTGCCATAAATCTATCACTAATTCTGATGACATCCCTCATTATCTTATGAAGACTCTCCCTTATTACAATGTCCACATCATTTCTCATCTTTCCTCCCTTGAGTAGTAGACTCTAGATCCCAAGCCAAGTGGCTTTGCTGTACTACCCTTCCATCTTGTTTCCTGGATACAGAGGATGTCCATCCTCCTCCTTACCATCATGTCATCCACTTAGAAGTTGTGTCCTGTCAGTAAACCTATACTGAGTGTACCAGCAGTCCTTAGGCTGATTGCTTATTATATCCAGCTTTTGCTCAACAGAGCTATTCCAGGTAAACCAAGCTGGGTAAATGAATACCTGCTGACCAGTAGCTTATTGACTCAGAGCTGTTGGGCTTTATGGTGGGCACACACACAAAGACCCCTTTCACCATTAGCATGGGTCCGTGATATTGGTTGAAGCAGGCTGGTCCTCAACACATATCACCAGCGAATACCCATGCACATTCTTGGTGACATTTGTCAAATGACCAAAATCACCTAGAGCCAATTTTTATACCATCAAGTGGCTAACCCTGCCATGGGCACATACATGGTTCAATGACCAAAGCATCCCAATGAAGACAAAAATGACAATCAGATTGTAGGCAGTAAAATAATATGTAAAATGTAAGCAGAGAGATCGCTTTTAATGCCAATAATTGTAACATTATAAAGACTTTGGAAAGGACATAAATTAATAATTACAAAATAAATCGTCAGATCATAACAAATGACACAGTCACTAAAGTTCTAGGGGCAGTGTTTGATAACAGTTCAGACTTTCATTAGTTTGTACCTACCAAAGTCAGAAAAGCATATTTTGTATTACATATAAAGTATGCCTTGTTATTCCAAGGAGATCTTTATACCTCGCTGATCAGACCCAGTATTGAATACAATAATATATTTTATAGCCTTCAAGTAAGTCACAAAAAACATATAAAGGTGCTATGAATCTATACTAGAAAACTGATATGAGTGTTGGGAAACTTGAACAATTTGGAGCTGTTTGGAAAATCTTCAAAAATGCCTTTATATTTTGTAACTTATAGTTTACTTATAGGTGATGTCTATCTGGTCTATAAAACAATGTCTGGTCTCATTCTACTCAAACGTCAATGCTTTGAACAACACCAGGGGTAGCTAACAACAGATTATGGAAAGTAATACTAAAAATAAATATCGGTACAAAAAGAACAGCATGAAAGATTCTTTATACAGTGTCTACCAATATTATGGAATAAGTTTCTCATCACACACAGAATAAGTCATTCATAAATACCCTACAAAAATATTCTTGATACCTATATGGGGAGTAGAAGATATTAATATAGGGTTACAACAGTCAAATTTCTGAATGCCAGCAAGTTGTAAGCTTGATAAGAAAACCTACAAGCCTAAGTAAACAATAGAAATAATTCTGCTTTGAGACGAAATACAATAGCAGTTAAATAATAACATGTCTTGGTTTTAGGGATCAACAAGTTTACCATGATAAAGATAATATAATTAAGTGATGTCATGGTTTAAGCACTTTTAGTTACTTTTGAACAGGGTGACTAGTCCTTTTTTATATCTGACAAAACTGATTTCATACCTGAAGGAAGGTAGCAAGTGGGTCCATTGTAGAGCAGGTTACTTCTTGTATACTTCTATATACTTCTTCACCAATTTAATTAGACATTGACTGAACCCTAAGTGCATACGTATCACCTGACATGAGCTCTTTGAAAGACATACAAGCCTACTTTTTAGGCAAGGTCCAGTCTCTATAATTTATTCTGTTGGCCATAATGTGGTGCAGTTATCCAGGCAGTTTATTTCTTACTTATTCTACTCCGAAACCTTACTTACCAGTTATATTTTTCTTTAAGATGGGAGTAATTGAACTCCTTTACAGAAGAATTAACTGGAAATGTTACAGTTATGTGACGTGGAATTCTTTAACATATAGTTGCAGCTCTTTCTACTATTTTTTATGATAATCTGTTTCCTTATTATTTTTCATTTGCCTGTAGTTCTTCTGATGGTTCAAGTTAGAAAAAAAATTGTTTCATAAGGACATCTTACTAATGTATGGACAGGCAGTTTTGTGGCAAGTGTTTGCCAAACTCTGTTTACTTGGACCACTGTATTGTAACAACCAACATTTAATATCTTACCTCTAATATTTATTATGTGTAATAGGGTATTGAACTAAAACAATGAAAAGCAGTTAACATGCTATTCTGTTGCCTTTCTGAAAGTAGTATATTCTCACATTGCTATCATTCTAGCACACTGGACCCACATTGCACAAACAATTGAGAAACATGGGATAGATTCATGAATGCTTACTGTAAGTGTACACTTTTCTGAGTAAACAGAGAACTCAAGTATAATTCATACCTTCTTCATCATAATTTTTTTTTCCTATTGATTTTCTTCTGGCCTTAAATATCAAGGGGGATTCATAAAGGTTATCATAGGTGTAGACTACTTGTTGACTTAGTGTAATTTTTCTGAGTGCATAGACAGCACAAGCATTGTGGGGGGGATGTTGTTGAATACCCAACATGTACACTTAGTGTAGGCGTTCATGAATCCAGCATGTATGAATATGCATCCAGTTTTTTCGAAAGGGAAGGTGCTGCTTCAGTTCTGCATTAGTGATCGTGATAACCTCAGTATGGTGAGAAATAAATATCGACCTGTTTCACTTAATCATCTTCATGTTACCGAACAAGAAAACTGAAGTTGTGGTGACAGTATTTTAAATTGTTTTATTTATTTTATTTATTGCATTTGTTTACCAGGAAAGTCCACTGGGCCTAAAAGAGTCCATTTTCAGTGGAGGCCTGGGGAGAAAAGCTCCGACAAGAACATAGGTGAAGAAAATATTAAACATGAATTGGTAAAAAAATAGATACAGTGTTACACATAGTGATTATAGTAATATATACATAAAATCAGGAATTTTGTTGGTTGCCAGATGAATTCAATCAGAGAGGTATAAACAGAGATATATTAATCAGCATTATTATTATAGTGATAAAAAATAAGAATTATGGAGAAAATATCATCAGTCAGCAGTAGCAAAAAGCATAGGAGTTTAGTTATCATATAAGGAGAAGGAGGAGCTTAGGTTATACAGCAGGTACATAGCCAGGAAGCGTTGAGATGATTTCTGAGTATTTGTTTGAAGGTGGTGGTACTGCCTGTGTTTCTTATAGAAGGTAAAAGTGAGTTCCATAGTTTGGTGATGGTGAAGGAATAAAGGAGTTGACTAGCAGGTAAGGTGGGCTTATCTACTTTTAGAAGTAGATGCTTTTCAGATCTTACTTGTCTGCTGGGTTTGTATTGGGTGAGCAGTTGGAAGAGCAGGACAGTCTGTGGGTCTGTAGATTATTTTGTGTGCTGTAGTTAGTTGGGTGAATGAGAGATGGTGGGGGGAGTTCCAGCCATCCTATTTGTTTCAGTGACTTACAGTGGTGTGATGAGAATTTGGCCTTGGTGGCAAATTTGGTTATTCTGTTGTAACACATTTCAGGTTTAGATTTTGCAGAATTTTGGATATTAGTGATGAAAGGGGTGCCACAAAGGAGAGAGGGTAATAAAAAGGTGGTTGCAAGGGTTTGTCTAGTAGAGAGGCTAAGAAAGTGTTGGTGCCTATGGAGCATACCAAGCTTTTGCTGTGTTTTTATGATGTTAATTTTCAAGTGTAGGTCAAAGTTAAGGTTTTCCTCTATAATAATGCCTAGTAGTTTAGTGTGTGAGACAACTCTAAAGTGGTATTGTCTTGGACTTGTGAAGAGTTTTTTTATCTAAGGGAGTGGTTTTCTTAGGGGAAAAAAGTACTAGTTTATTTTTTTTTTCAGATTTAGGGCAAGATGAGTGTTAATTTAAGCATCCAAGGTTCAGTAGAGGTGAGGGCATTCTGGGTGATTTGCTGGAGTTCAGAGCTGGAATTTGCAGTGCATATTATTGCAGAGTCATCAGCATACTAGATTACTGAGTATTGTTGGAGAGTGGAGTGAAAGTTGTTAATAAAGATGCTAAGTAAGAGAGGACCAAGTATGTCACCTTGGGGTAGCCCTGTGGAATTACTGAGGAAGGGAGAGTAATATTGTTGCCATTTGGTGGATTGCTGCCTATTGGAGAGATAGTTATCAAACCATTGTAGGGAAGGTGGGGAAATGTGGAGGGTGGATAGTTTGGAGAGGAGGATGGTGTGGGAAATGGTATGAAAATATTTGAAGAAGTCTTGGAAAACAGAAGCAATTATTTTGCCAGAATCCTATGCCCGGCTAACTGTATCTAGGAAGGAGAGGAGGGCAGTAGTGGTGCTGTGTTCTGGTCTGAAACCATGCTGAATGGGTAACAGAATTTGGTTTTCAAGCAGGTGGTTGAGGAGTTGGGCATGGATGCATTTTTCCAGTATTTTAGACAGGGGTAAGCGAATTGCTATGGGCTGAAAGTTTGTGGTGTCTGTGCTGGTGCCAACTTTGTGTAAGGGGAGAATGTATGCTTTTTTCCAGATGTCTGGGACTAGGTATTCTTTAATTGATCTGTTACTGACTATGCTGATTAGATAAGCTATAGAGTTTGCAGCTAGCTGTAGGAAATGTGGGGGTAGATTGTCAGGGGCCAGAATACGTGGTTTTAACTTAATTAAGTTTTTTATTGTGGAGGTGGGTATGGGGGGAGAATTTTAGGTTGGAGTTGAGGGTAGGATTGTTTTCTGGCATGATTTGATTATCGGCTATCTTGGTGGTGGTGGTGTTAACTGCAGGAAAGGTGGCGGTTAGGTTAGCTATGGTGTCAGTGAAGTAGGAATTGAAGAGGATAACAAGTTTGGTTGAGATTTTGTGTGGGTCAGGGGATGGGTTGTTTTGAGAGCCTGGTTGCAATAGCTGGTTAATGGATGACCAGAATTTTTTGGGATTATCTTTATGTTGGCTTTGCAGATGGAGGTAGTGGGCTTTTTTATCTTTGGTTATTAGTCATTTTTCCTGGTTACGGAGTTGCTTGTATTGTAGTAGAGTTGAGGGGTCTTTGTTTATATGTCACGATTTCCAGATTTTATCCCTTGTGAACATGACTTCTTTGGCGGATTTTGATAGCCAACTTTCAGGGTTATATTTCATTTGTTTTTGGTGGGTGGGTGCTTGCCTATTTTAGGATGTCTAGGAATGTTGAGTTAAATAATTCAACAGCCTTGTTAAGTGGTAGGGATTTGAGGGATTCATAATTTACTTTATCTAAGGTTTCATTAAATATGGATGGTTGGAACTTAGTCAAAGTTCTGGTTGATTTGTATTGGTGTTGGCCTGGGGTTGAGGTAGATTTGAGTAGGATATATGCTGGGTGGTGGTCACTAATGGCATTAGGTAGTATTCCTGCAGTGGTGATATTTTTAGGGTTGGACACTAATACCCAGTCTATTGTGGAACCCCAATTGTTACTTTTGTGGGGTTTGGTGATGTCTTGAATTTGTTGGGAGAAGTTGTAAAGGTTAATGTTTTTTGAGGGGTTGTTTTGGGCAATTTCTAGCCAATCAATGTTCACATCACCTAGGATAATTTCATTATCTGTGTTTTGGGATGTCCAGGCAGTTATGTTCTCTAACACTGGTATGTTGTTTCCTGGAGAAATGTACAGAGCAATTATGCAAATGTTTTAATGATTGTTATGTTTTAATATAGAGATTAGTACTTCGGCTGGGGAGAAGTTGGTTTTGGTTTTGAGTAGAGAATTAAATTACATTTGCTATTGAACAGTATTGCTACTCCCCCTCCTCTCTTGTGGGGCTAATCAGCCCTTAAGCATGAGTAGCCTGGGGGGAGAAATTCTGTGTCTTTTACATATGACTTCAACCAGGTTTCTGTAGCTGCTATAATATCAAGGTTGTTTTGTGAAATCCACACCTGGAGCTCAGGTATTTTGTTTCTAAGACTTTGGAGATTTATGTCTGACATCATGAGATTTTTGCTAGGTTTTCTGGGGCTGGGAGTTTGTGCATAGGTTGGGTTGTATATTACCTCACTGGGATATAATGCTTTGGCACTGGGAGGATGACATACTGGTTAAGGTATTTACCTTGCAGACACAAGGTGCAGGGTTTGATGCTCACACAGGATAATTAGCTAGGCTTGAAATGGCTCACAAGGGCAGTTAGCCTAGTTCTAACCTATGTGGGTTATACTTATCAGTTTTTTTCCCTAAAAATGGTATAGTTGCTGCTGGTGTTGTGATAATGGGGGTGTCTTTGGAGAGGTAGAATTTTTACTTTTGATAGTACTGAGGTCTTACCTGTGAAAAAGCTAGGGTGGATGTCTGAGTAACTTGATAAATGTGGTTTATGTGTGGTGGTTGTACAGGTGGGTGTAGGAGGTATGTTGGGTGTCTGGAAAGTTGTGATTATTGTTAGGAGAGAGAGTGCAAGTGAGACAAGTAAGATCATAGTGATAGTAGTGATGGACATGATGGTGGTTGAGTGCAGTGTGATAACTGAATGAATATGAGCAGGATAGCTAGAGTTTAGGAGATGGAGCACTATATTGCCCTATTTAGAATGGGTAGGGCGGTAGAGTAGTTAGGAGGTATGGCATGAGTGGAGGAATAATTAGGGGGTTATGGTATAGGTGGAAGGAAGGTGTGGGAGGGGTCAGGTTATGTATAAGGTTAACATTACAGGGTGCATGAGGATGCGGGCAGGGTGGGGAGCAGACAGAAAGTAGAAAATGGAGCAGGCTGGCCCCTGCAGGGACAAGAACTGAAAAACTATCAGTTTAAGGTGAGTAATAAGCTTAAGATATCAGTATATGACAAAAGATTAATATAAGTAGCTCTGGAATGCTTTAAATAAGTATCACTGTAAGCACACAAACAGGGTTGTTGGGCAGTTATGGAGAGGGTTGTGATTAGTACAGGGAGAATGCTGAAAGTAAAAAGCCGAAATTTACTAATTTAAACAGTGAATGCTTGGGACTGGAAGATTGTGTGTGTGTGTGTGTGTGTGTGTGTGTGTGTGTGTGTGTGTGTGTGTGTGTGTGTGTGTGTGTGTGTGTGTGTGTGTGTGTGTGTGTAAGGCTAATTCAAGGTATTATGGTGCCATCTAGTGTCAGTTGGCTAGAATAATGGGGAGGAGAGAACCCTTTGTGTTCTGCACATGGCAGGAACTAACACACCTTTTAACACAAAGCCTTAGAACTTTACAAAAAACTAAGTTAGAATTTACCGTTTGCAACAGAAAAACTGTATGCTGTCAGGTTCTTGATCCTCCGGAGGTTTTATTTAGTTAAAAGATAGCCAGCTTCAGTGGACAAAAAGTACAGTTTTGTACCTACCATAAATGTAGATGTTCGAGGATCTCCATTGCTGCAGTCCTTACATATGGGTACTCCGCTGTCCACAATCGGCCCGAATACCAAAGGGCTAGAACCGGCGTCGGTCATCGGCGCCCGATACTGACGTCAGTGCGTGTCAGTACAAATGCGCATGACCGATGCCATAACCTCAGTCTTTCTTGCCCCAGATGTCAGAATACAAAAAACACCACCCAAACCCAACCTAAAAAGAAAAGGGGGGAAGGAGGGAGGGAGGGAAAATTGGACTGCAGCAATGGAGATCCTCGAACATATACATTTATGGTAGGTACAAAACTATACTATGTTCTTCATCTCCCATTGCTGCAGTCCTTACATATGGGTAGAATCCCAGAGCAATGGAAAAAAGGGAGGCTGACAACTAAATAGCATCAGGAGCTGCTGACATGCCCTGCAAGATTGCAGTGGCAAACCCAGCCCTAGACCTAGAATAAAGAGGTAAATGATAATGCTTTGTAAAGGTATGTACAGAACTCCAAGTAGCTGCTTCTAAAATGTCTTTAGCAGCTACCCCTCTCAAAAAAGCAGTAGAAGTGGCCGTAGCCCTAGTAGAATGAGGCTTGATCCCAACTGGAACATCCTTTCCATGATGAGAGTAACAAAACGCAATACAATGGCCAATCCACTTGGAAATAGTTTGTTTCGAGACAGCTTTCCCTCGTGAAGTCAAAGCAAAAGAAACAAATAATTGTTGAGATCTCCTGAACTCTTTGGTTCTGCTCAAATAATACCTTAACTGCCTATGTACATCCAAAGAATGCAAAACTTTTTCCCCTTCATTTTGGGGGTTAGCATAAAAAGTAGGCAAATGTATAGATTGGTTCAACGCCACATTAGAAATCACTTTAGGCAGAAAAGTAGGATTAGTACGTAAGGAAACTCTGTCATTGTGAAAAATCAGAAAAGGTTCCACTGCCATGAGGGCCTGTAATTCAGATACCCTTCTAGCAGAAGTAACAGCCAATAAAAAAGCAGTCTTCCAAGACAACAACTGCAATTCAGCTGTAGCTGCAGGTTCAAAAGCAGGCAGAGTCAGCTTTTCCAAAACAAAATTAAGATCCCAGGTAGGAGTAGGAGCCCTCCGTGGGGGCCTTATATTCTTTGCCCCTCTAAGAAACTGTTTAACCAATGGATGTGAAAATAAAGGAGGGTCACAATCATAGTGAGCAGAAATAGCTGCAGCATGCACTTTTACAGAAGAGAAGGACAAACCCTTGTCCAATAAAACAGTCAAATATTGCAATGTACAACTCAAATTAGGCAATTCGACATCAAAGCCTTTAGCTGAACTCCAAAGAAAAATCTCTTCCATTTACCAGCATAAACTTTTCGAGTACTAGGACGCCTGGCTTCCAAAATAACATCCAGAACTTGTTGAGGGAGCCAAGTTCCTCCTTCTCTAAAACAGAATGCGCCAGGCTGTCAGGTGTAGGGATTGCACCCTGACATTGAGAAAATGATTGTTTTCCTGAGACAATAAGTGAGGAATCTGTGGTAATGGCCAAGGTGGTACATGAATCAAGCTCCTCAACAGAGGGTACCAATGCTGACGAGGCCAATCCGGTGCTATAAGGATCATGCAAGGTTTGTCCCTCCTGACTTTCAACAGCACCTTTGGAAGAAGAGGCAAAGGAGGAAAAGCATACATGTGAAGGTTGCTCCAACTGAAGGATAGTGCATCTATTTTCCAGGCTTTTGGATGAAATAGCCTTGTGCAAAACAGTGGCAGTTGGAAATTCAGAGGAGAAGCGAACAGATCTATGTCCGGAGTTCCCCAAGCCATTGTCAACTGAAGAAATACCTGAGGGTCCAATTTCCATTCGTGAGGATCCACAATCTGTCTGCTCAGAACATCTGCTAAAGAATTTTGTGCTCCTGGCAGAAACTGTGCTCGAAGAGTGATGTGCAGATTCAAAGCAGTTTCCCGTAACAGCATTGCTTGTCTGCAAAGAGGGTAAGAATGAGTTCCCCCTTGCTTGTTGATGTACCACATGACAGTCGTGTTGTCTGTTCGAATCAACACCAGTCCTGGGTGAAGTAGGCTCTTGAATCCTTCCAAAGCAAATTGAACTGCCAGCATCTCTTTCATGTTGATATGCAAGTGAAGTAGCTCTGGGGGCCAAAGGTCTTGAATCCATTTTCCTCTGAAATGAGCTCCCCAGGCTGACTCCGAGGTGTCTGTCGTTAATATCTGACTTGTCTCTGGTTGGGTCACAGAGAGCCCCTTGTTTAGGTGACATTCCTGAGCCCACCACAGAAACTCTTTCTGAATGCAAGGTAGAATCCGAATGACAGTGTCCAAATCGTGGCAGTGTTGAGTCCAAACGCTTTTGAGATACCATTGTAGCTTCCTCATATGCAGTTTGGCATTGGGGAGTACTAGAATGCAAGATGCCATGAACCCCAAGGCTTGAAGGACTGTCCTTGCAGTCAGCCTGGACATTACTGGTAGCTGTTGGAAGTATAGGTGAAGATTTCTTTGTTTGTCCGGGGTAAGAAATGCCATCTGAGTAGCTGTATTCAGTTTCACACCCAGAAAACACATCTCTTGAGAGGGTACTAGACTGGACTTTATTTCGTTCACAGAATACCCCAGGCATCTCAAATCTGTCATTACATACTGCAGATGTTGAAGAAGTTCGTGCTTGCCTTGAGCCAGAATCAAACAGTCGTCCAGATAAGGATAAATTTGAATCCCTGTTAGTCTGAGAAAAGCTATTACTGGAGCCAGGACTTTTGTGAATACCCTGGGCGCAGTAGACAAGCCAAAGGGCAATGCAGAGAACTGATAATGCAAATTCCCATTCCGAAATCTCAGGAATTTCCTGCAACTGGGCCTGATAGGAATGTGAAGATAGGCCTCTTTGAGATCCAGAGTCACCATCCAGTGATCTTTGCCCAGCATAGGTAACAGCTGTTGCAGTGTCAACATCTTGAATTTTGGAATTTCCAGAAAGGTATTTAGAATGGACAAGTCCAGAATTGGCCTCCAAGTATTTCCTTTCTTTGGCACTAAGAAAAGACGGGAATAAAACCCTGTGCCTCTTTCTGCAGAAGGTACTTCCTGTATTGTTCCCAACTGAAGCAGAGAAGAAATTTGCGTCTGTGCTTCCAGTCTTTGCTGATGAGGCACATCCGGCATACCTCTGAAAGGAGGGAATGTGTGAAAATAAAATTTGTAGCCTCGATTTATTATGTCCAATACCCATTTGTCTTGGGTAACCAAATGCCAATTCCTTTTGAAAAGTCCCAGCTTTCCTCCTAGAGGGGCTGCCAGCAAGGCAGAGTCCGGCAGCTGAAGACACGGGTCATTCGGTCTGTTACCGAAAGGACTGACCCCTGCCCTCCCCGGCAGAAGGGGTAGAAGAACTCAAAGACCTAGAAGTAACAGGGCCCTGAGATGAAGCCCTACCTCTACCTCGCCTCGACCTGCCCCTAGATTGATAATCCGAAGAGGGGAAAGACCATCCCTTAGCAGGCCAATTCCTACTGAACTTAAGGGGTTGAACCTGTAAAAAGTCCTTAACTGTCTGCATAGACTTAGCTTTTTCCTCCATTTTTTTCAAAACTGATTCTACTGGAGGACCAAAAAGAACATCAGATTGTAGAGGAGCATCCATAATTCGAGCCTTAACATGCTCTGACAAGGTCTGATCTTTAAGCCAAGCATGTCTACGAACAACTGAACTAGTAGCAGCCACCCTGGAAGAAGCCTGTAAAGCATCAAAACCACACTGCAAAGAATGCTTACCAACTTGGTCTGAAGCATGCACTAAATCCTGAAGCTCCTTACATTCAATACCCTCAGCTAAAGCATCAACTTTACATTTCAATTGGCCCAGCAAATAATTTTGATACCGGAGCATATGAAACTGACAATTTAAAGCTCTTATAGCCAAAGTAGAAGAGGTATACAGTTTTTTACCCCACCTATCCAGGGCCCTAGCATCCTTGTCCAGAGGAACTGGATTCTTAACCACAGAAGCCCTAACACCTTTGGGGCCTTGAGTAATAGTTTCTGGATCAGCCCTAGGACTCTTATATAAGTACTTGTGAGCTTCCGAACCCTGTAGTATCTATCTGGTTTAACCGGGCAGGAGGCAGAGAATCTGGGTTAAGGGCAGCCTCAGAAAACACATCCTGAACAACATCCAGTACAGGGGAATAGCCAAGGGCCTATGCTGAGGCAAAACAAGAATTCTCTTAGTCTTTACGAGAATCAGAATAATCCTGGCCCTCCCATTTGAAATGTTCCCTCATGGAATGCAAAGTCTCAGAGAAAGAAAAATCTTCTGGAGGGGACGAGGAGTAGTGTCCTCAGCCTCCGAATCAGAATAGGGAGGGAAATCCTGAAGTTCTTCTACAGAGGAATCTGACTCATTGGAAGACTGAACCAAACCCTCCAACTCTGTCTCTACTCTGGGCCTCTTCACAGGGGGGGGCATAGAACCCCTAATTAAAGTAATCAAATCTTCAGCCATCTTTAACATGTGCTTCCTAGGAGCTGGACCCTGGGGACTGGCACCAGCAGGGGCAGACTTAGACTTAGAATGGGCTTTGCTTTGAGAAGGAGGAGGCCGAACTACCCTATGAGGGGAGGGAACCACTGACATCAGAGAAGCACCCTCAGCCTGGCCTAACACAGGAGAAGCCACTTCCTGCAGTAACAAAGGCTCCCCTTGAGACTCAGGTAAACTTTCAGAAGGAGCCGCTGAAGTAGCCAGTGGTACTATAGAACCGGCGTCCGGAGTGGACGACTCATCCAGTTTGGACCGCAAAGACTTTTCTTTGCGTTTCTTAGAAGAACCAGTCGTCGGAGAATCCGACGGCATGTTGTAATTACAACGTTTACCAAACACCAGCCTAGCACAGTCCAACCGACGTTTAATAGTACGCTTGTTAAAAGTAGCACAAAAGCGACACTCAACAACGTCGTGCTCAGGCCCTAAACAAGGAATGCAGAGTGAATGGTAATCCCTATGAGGAATCTGTTTCCCACAAGAAATACAGTTATTAACTTTTTCTGACATCCGCAATACTGAGGCAAGAAAAAGACAAAAGTGTCCCCAACGGGGTACTTAGCCCAACTTGGTCTCCGGTCTGAAACTCGAAAACCGACAATTCCAGAATGCCGAACGGCACTTGCAAATGCTGCTTCTGCTTAGGACCATGCGGCAAGAAAGACTGAGGTTATGGCGTCGGTCATGCGCATTTGTACTGACACGCACTGACGTCAGTATCGGGCGCCGATGACCGACGCCGGTTCTAGCCCTTTGGTATTCGGGCCGATTGTGGACAGCGGAGTACCCATATGTAAGGACTGCAGCAATGGGAGACGAAGAACATCAGACTTTGATTTCTTGCAGTTTAGTCCAAGGTGGGGGGGCATGCAATTAAGAAAGTCATGCGAAAACTGTTGCAACAGAAAGTTGTAGGGTGTCAGTTTCTTGCTTCTTGGAGGTTTTATTTAGTTAAAAGATAGCCAGCTTCAGTGGACAAAACAAACTTTAGTTTCTTGCAGTTTAATCCCGGGGGGGGGAGGCACCAGTTAAGAAACCCATGCAAACTATTGCAACAGAAAAGCTGTGGGGTGTCAGTTTCTTGCTTCCCGGAGGTTTTATTTAGTTAAAAGATAGCCAGCTTCAGTGGACAAAACAGACTTTGGTTTCTTACAGTTTAATCCCAGGTGGGGGGGGGGGGGGGCATGCAATTCAGAAAGTCATGTGAAAACTGTTGCAACAGAAAGTTGTAGGGTGTCAGTTTCTTGCTTCTTGGAGGTTTTATTTAGTTAAAAGATAGCCAGCTTCAGTGGACAAAACAGACTTTAGTTTCTTGCAGTTTAATCCCGGGGGGTGGGGGGTGGGGTGGGGGAGGCACCAGTTAAGAAACCCGTGCGAACTATTGCAACAGAAAAGTTGTAGGGTGTTAGGTTCTTGCTTCCCGGAGGTTTTGTTTAGTTAAATGATAGCCAGCTTCAGTGGACTTTGGTTTCTTTTAGTGAAGTCTTTATTGAAATGAAATCATATAAAACAAATTTATAGTCTAATTAATCAAGGAACAGACAGAAAAAAATGCAGGTCTTTGTAGGAGGAAGCCCCACAACTGTCTACTGTGATTAATGTAAAGAAAAAAAAGAAAAAAAAAAGTGCTGTATGTTACAGCAGTAATATTGTTCCTTCAATGCTATTGTTTTACTCCATAGACCTGAACTCTAGTGTCATGCTCAGATAAATGTTACTTAAAGTCTGAAAAGATGGGACTTCTGGGATACAATTTTGAAAATAACTTAAATATTTATTATAAGAATAGTATACATCGCTTTTCTGCTTTTAAGTTACAAGCCATTGCTTTTGTTGTTAACAAACATAAGTAATCATAAATGCAGTCAGCTACTTCTGTATTTATTTATTTAAAATCTGACAAATATAATGCACTGATCCAAAAAGGACTGACTTCAGAATGTAATTGAGATTATATACATCATAATGAATTATTTAAAACATGACACAGGCAAATGAAGGACAGCCTATGCAATTTATTGATCACAGTTCATGAGTTTGTTGCTGTGCTCAGTGGAATAAAATAAATGTTAAAATGATGCCAAGTCTTTTGAATAACTGCTGACTCACTGGTGCACCACCCTGGCCATGACATTTATTACTTATAAAAAAATGTTTTTTCAGAAATATTTAATTTCAAAGAACTGTATACACCCAAATGCCAGTGAGTTCACTTAATGACAAAAATGTGTTAAAATATTTGTAGTTTTCAGAGAGTAAGTCAAGGACAGGAACAGCAGATAACACCACTAACATTAGAACAAAAACACCAAACAAGATTAAACCACTGTTATTTTAAGATGTCTGTATAACTTTTTTTGTTTAATTTATTAGTTAACTAGTCTCTCACAGACCCTTTTCATTTACAATATAGGTCAGAGGTAAAGGTAAATGCCATGTACATTGTTATGGATGGTATAGATGGCAGCCAGCATAAACTACCTAAAGAAAGCCTTCGGAAAGTATATAAATGTATAAACACAGTCGCAAGAGATCAGAATTAACCTCAAACACTGAAGTTAAGAGGCAGAAACCTTAAATAATGAGTTATCTGTGATACCAAAAATGTGACTCAATGCTGCTACAACATCTTGGGCACACAACTAAATTATACTGCTAGGTGCAAGGCCTTCCAAAAATGTAGATCTAAAAATAATGGCATAGTACTGCTAGTATTTCAACTTCAGAGTTTAGGTTTAGTCCTCTTCTGTTTGAAATAAATTAGATGTTTACCTATACAAAACTGGGTGTTGTATCAAAAGTGTCAAACTCATTAGTGTCAGTCCTGAAAACAATAACATTTAAATGCAAGTCAGACTAAGTTACAGTGAACTGTTAAAGCTAGTCTGTCATTTTAAAAGCCCTCTGTCATCCTGATGTGGAAGGTTGCATTCCTGGAACCATGTCCCTCATAATATAGAAACTCTATAACTGATATATCTTGAAGAAAATGAAACTCTTTAAGATACAATAATTCAGGTTTAATATATATGCAATGTACCTGCTGTGAAGACCGTTAGAGAAGGGTGAAGGCAGCCAGCCTAGCCAGATAGAATTGTGCAAATAATTCTGTCATTTGTAAATATAAATGTAAAATACAGGCTTGTTTCTTAAATGAAAGAAAATACTATAAAATGTTGAACTTCAAGATCATAGCAACATTGCCATCTGCTGTAAGGAAAATTAAGTCAAACATTTCAAATCTTTCTTTTGAAGTTAAAATTATTTCAAATCTATCCTTTGATCTGTAGAGCTCGGAGTCATTTGGTCTGGGGCTAGCACATTCTTTCTATTGTTTTAACTTAAGGAATAATTACTAGAGTGTACATGTGAAATGTCTTTTATTGTTGTAGCTTCCTGAGCAGGTGTTAGCTTGCTAAATAATGTAGCCTGTTGGCCTGGAAACCCCAGCCTAAGTGTCAAACATGATGTAATCTGGGAGGGCCCAGCAGAAATGTTTGTTAGTTATTTTAAAAACTATTGCTCAGAGAGAGACTGTAAGCATTTTTGAATTTGACTTTGCCACTCAGCACTGCTTATGCTCTATGTAAGTAAGTTACGTTAAAGGTATGTTTTCTTGTAGCAATAGCTAGGAATTAGAAAATATTAGACTAAGTGTTTTTCTGTTATGTCAGAACTGTACTACTGAATTATTTTAAGTTTCTGTGTGATCTCTGAACTCTTGAATGGCACTGTGGTGTAGTAGTATTGTCTTGTGTTTTTAGTATTTATTATTACATATTTTTAAACCCTTTTCAACTGTGGCTGGTTTATGTAGAGATAATTTAAGCTCTAGAGTACATTGCATGCTTATAGTGATCCTGTACAAAGACCTTCCAATACGCCTTGATTTCTTAAGTTACACTACTATTGGATAATAATATTGCACAGTAATAATTGGACACACTTTTAAGGGCCTTTGAGTAGCTGATAATTATTAGCTGGTGGTGGCAGTAATTACTACCATATTAGTCTGGGTAAAGGGGCACAGGTGGAGAATCTGTGTCAGCCTTTCCCAGGAGTGTCTGTGAAGTTGAATAAATACTTATCTCACTGTGTGTGTGTGTGTGTGTGTGTGTGTGTGTGTGTGTGTGTGTGTGTGTGTGAGCTACTTGGCAGGGACATGAAGCACTGGTTGGACAGAGAGGGTACTGAAGGTTAGCTTAACAGCGAGGCTGAGATCTGGACCCTATAGCTGTGCCAGTGGGGAGTCTTATTGGGGACCTGGAGAGCAAGGGAGCAACCAGCCCCAGACTGACTGTGATCTCTGTGTGCTCTTAAGGGAAATTGCACTTTACTGTTTGTATTTGTTATCCTTTTCTCCTATATGAGATGCCCTCTCTGGTGTTAGTGGTAAGGACTGAGTCACCTTGATTGCTGGGCATGGGTGTCACATATTAATTGGTGGCAGTGGTTGGGATATCCATCTCCCATATTAATTGGTGGCAGTGGTTGGGATACGATATCCTCACCATATTAATTGGTTTGCAGTGGTGGGATCCACTACACATACTAATTGGTGGGCATTAGTGGAATATCCATATCACATATTTATTAGTTGGCAAATACTAATTGGCTTGTAGTGGTGTGGGTAGAGTGAATCCTGTAGCTTATGTACAGTTATCTCTGAAGGTGTTTTGCACTCTAAAACAGCCACTCAGTGAATACTCAGAGTTCAGATCACAATTGTTTTATTTCTTTTGTTAGCTTAGTTAGTCAGGGTGAGCAGGCAACATATCAGCAAAGGAGTATGGAAAGCTGACAAGGAGCCAGCTGGTGGAGATGTGCCAGTCTAGGGGACTGATGTATGGAAACCTGACTAATGCAGACCTGATTGCAGCCTTGGGTACAGCTGTACCAGAAAACAGCAACCAGGAGGACAATCAGACTGGCAGTGGAGATACAATATCCTCGGAGAATGGACAGCTAAACCTTTCTGTAGTGGACTTAAAAATCCAGCTGGAGCTAAAGAGACTTGAGTTGGAGGCCAGGCATTTGGAGATAGAAGCTGAAGAAAAGGATTGTCAGAGAAGGCATGAGAGGGAAATGCTGACTCTTCACCAGAGTCATGGTGGTAATGGGGAAGGGAGTAACTGGAAGCACAACAGGTCAGTAAATTTCTTCCGCAATTTAAAGAGGGGGATAATTTTGATAGTTTCAATCATATGTTTGTGAGGGTATGCAAACAGTATAGTGTTGACCAAAGGCTCTGAGTACGGTTCCTGACCCCCTTACTCCGTGGGAAAGCTGTAACTGTTTTGTCAAAAATGCCTGACACTGTCAGTTTTCATTATACTGCTGTAAAAAATGTCTTTTAGAATGATTTAAGCTAACGCCTGAAATATATAGGAAAAAGTTTTGTTAGCATAGACGCAAGATAGATGAAAGTGTGTGTGAATATGTTGCTGAACTGAGCACTTATTTTCATAGCTGGATGACTGGATGTCAGGTCACCACTTTTGAAGGGCTGGCAGACCTTTTGGTGAGGGAACAAGCCCTTAGCACTTTGCCTGAGGACATGAGGATCTGGTTAGCTGATAGACAATGTGCTACTTCAGATGAGTTGGGGAAGAAGGGAGACATATACCTGGCAAGCAGGGCAACCCTGGACAGGAAGCAGACCCCCAGTGCTGCTCGTGGGTCTAAAGGAATGAACCCATGGTGGGCAGCACAGACTGCTACAACAGAATCTGCCAGAAGCAAGGGAAGCCACTAGTCCAGGTACACATCCAGGCGATAGGGTTAAATGTTTTTAATGCAACCAGTGGGGCCATATGGCATACAGGTGTCCACGGAGGCAAGGTGGGGAACCAAAAGTGAGGGAGCCAATAAGTGGGAAAGACAAAATGCCAACAGTAGCTTGTCTTGGGACAACATGGGTACAAAACTACCACCACAGGCTATATCCTATTGTAGTGAATGGCAAAGAGGCCATTGCCAAGAGAGACACAGCCTCTGACATAACCATTGTAAAGCCTGCACTAGTTACAGAGGAGCACTGTTTGCCTGGGCAGTCTACTCCAGTCAGGGCTTTAGGAGGGATCCCATTCCAAATACCTTTGGTTAGGGTTCACCTTGACTGGGAGGGTGGAAAATGAAGCCAGCAAGTAGGTGTGTTTGAAGATATACTTGCAGATGTCCTGATAGGAAATAATTTTGATAGTGCAGTACCCTGTGCTTGTACAGTTACACGCAGTCAGGCTTGGAGACAAGCATGTAGGAGAGACCCATACAGACTGCATACTTGCAGCCAGGAATGGTGAGGTGGTTACTTCAGGAAGGGAGCTACTTTGTAGCAGTGAAACTGAAGGTGAGCCACAGCTGCATGTGGGTACTGATGTTCCCTTGGACAGAGTAACTGCAAAGGTAGAGGTGAGCAGTAGTATCCAGGCTGACATGGAGGCACCACTGTCAGAGGATGCCACACTTCCTGTGGAAGGGGAGCTGGGAAGGGTTACAAGGAGAGAGAGTTGAGACAGGCTCAGCTCTCAGACCCTACATTGCAAGGCCTGAGGCAGGTAGCTAGGGAGACACCTGATTCTCAAGAGAAGGTGGAATCTGTAATACTGGGACAAAGGGTTACTATACAGAGAGTGGACTCCTGAGGGAGGGCTAAAAGGTGAGAGAGTACAGCAGTTGGTAGTGCCTAGAGCCTACCATCTGGCACTTCTAGCCTTAGCCCATGATATTCCCTTTGCAGGTCATATGGGCATAAAACGTACAAAGAGGCATATTATGCAGAACTTCTACTGACCTGGAATTTCCAGAAATGTAACAGGGTACTGCAGGACCTGTGAGCAGTGCCAAAAGGTAGGCAAGGCAGGAGACAAGGTGAGAGCTCCTTTGATGGCTTTGCCTGTGATTGATGAGCCATTTCAGAGGGTAGCTATGGATATTGTGGGTCATCTGAGTACCCCAAGTTCCACAGGGAAAATGTATATCCTAGTGGTAGTGGATTATGCTACACGATACCCTGAGGCAGTGGCTTTGTCCTCCACTGAGGCAGAGAAGGTGGCAAATGCTTTGTTAGAGATTTTCAGCAGGGTGGGTTTCCCAAAAGAAATACTGACTGACAGAGATGCCAATTTTATGTCAGACCTGTTGGCTTGTCTGTGGAAGTCCTGTGGGGTGAAGCACATGAAGACCACCCCCTACCATCCCCAGACTAATTGTCTTGTTGAGAGGTTAAACTCTACAATCAAGTCTGTGCTACGGGCATTTGTAGATCAGTTTAAGAGGGAGTGGGACAAATATTTGCCCCATCTGTTGTTTGCTTACAGAGAGGTTCCCCAGGAATCCACAGGTTTTTCACCCTTTGAGTTGCTGTAAGGGCATAGGGTGAGGGGACCTCTAGATTTAATTTGAGATGAGTGGGAAGGTGAGTGCAAGTCTCACAAGGAGTCTGTTGTGGCATATGTCCTAAACCTCAGGACAAGGCTCAGGGAACTCATGGGCTTGGCCCAAGAGAACCTTGCAGAAGCCCAACAACAGAAGAAGGTGTGGTATGACAGGAATGCTCTAGCTAGGGAGTATGCTGTGGGGCAACAGGTAATGGTTCTCATTCTTGTCAGACACAACAAACTGCAAGCAGCTTGGGAGGGACCCTACAAGGTGGTAAGAAAGGTAAGTGATGTTAACTACATGGTGGAACTGCTAGGCAGATGGCAGGGACACAAATTGTACCATGTTAACATGATGAATCCTTACCATGATAGGGAGGCCCTTGTGCTGAGCATTTGCAGTGGATTTCAGGAGGAGTCAGAGGGAGATCTGGTGACTGATCTCCTCAGTGAGGCTTGGGCTGACACCTCAGTGGAAGGGATACTAATATCCCAGCAGCTATCTCCTACCCAGGTTCGAGAAATCTGAGCAGTGTTGCAGGAGTCTGGGGACATGTTCACTGGGAAACCAGGGTGCACCCATCTGGTGCAGCACCAGGTGGATACAGGACCCCAAAGGCCTATTAGGCAGGCCCCTTATAGGGTGCCTGAGAGAGTCAGACAGACTCTGAGGGAGGAGGTACAGGAGATGTTGGAACTAGGAGTGATTCAAGAGTGCAACAGTCCCTGGGCCTCCCCAGTGGTGCTTTTGCCAAAAATGGATGGCAGCACCAGGTTCTGTTTGGACTACAGGAAATTGAATAGTCACACAGAGTTGGATGCTTACCCCATGCCTAGGACAGATGATTCCCTAGAGCAGCTGGGTGGGGCTAAGTATCTTACAGCCATTGATCTTACCAAGGATTACTGGCAGGTGCCCTTGACTCCCAGTGCTAGACAGAAGTCAGCCTTTGTGACTCCTTTTGGCTTGTATGAGTTCAGAAAGATATCCTTTGGGAAGAAAAATGTCCCAGCAACTTTCCAGAGGCTGGTAGATCATATCCTAGTATTAGCTGGAGGGTTTGCCCTTGCTTATCAAGATGATATTGCCATCTACAGCCATTCCTGGCCAGAACACCTTCAGCATGTCAGGGAGGTGCTGGGCAGACTACAGAGGGCAGGGTTGACCATTAAACCTAGCAAATGTCAGGTGGGTATGGCGGAGGTCTCCTATCCAGGACATAAAGTGGGGAGTGGTAAGATAAGGCCAGAACCTGCCAAAGTGGAAGCTATTCAGGCATGGCTTGCACCTGTTACTAAAAAGCAGATGAGGGCATTCTTAGGGACAGCAGGGTCCTATAGAAAGTTTGTCCCCAATTATAGTACCATAGCTGCTCCCCTCACAGAACTGACAAGGAAAAACAGGCCAGATAAGGTAGTGTGGACCCCAGCATGTGAGCAGGCATTCCAGAAGCTTAAAGAAGCTTTGGGAGGACCCCCTGTGTTAGCCAGTCCAGATTACAGAAAATAAATTATTGTGCAAGTGGATGCTTCGAAGCATGGGGTGGGGGTTGTACTTAGCCAGATTTCTTTAGAGGGGGAAGAGCACTCAGTGGTTTATCTCAACATAGGCTCCAGCCCAGGGAGGAATGCTATGCAGCTGTAGAAAAGGAATGTCTAGCCATAGTGTGGGCACTGCAGACACTTCAGCCTTATCTGTATGGAAGAAAATTCACTGTAATGACAGATCACAACCCCCTAATATGGTTAAACAGAGCCAGCCAGCAAAATGCCAAGTTGCTAGGATGGAGCCTGGGGTTGCAAGAATATGATATGTCAGTGCAGCACTGCAGTGGGAGTATCAATACCAATGCAAATGGGCTCTCAAGACAGGGAATGGGGTGAGGTACATTCAGATAGACCTAACCCCCTCAAGTGGCGTTTCTCAAGGGTCACTTGAAAAACTAGCTTGAGTTTTCTGGTGGGGGGGGTGTGAAGACTGATAGAGAAGGGTGAAGGCTGCCAGCCTAGCCAGATAGAATTGTGCAGATAATTCTGTCATTTGTAAATATAAATGTAAAATACAGGCTTGTTTCTTAAATGAAAGAAAATACTGTAAAATGTTGAACTTCAAGATTGTAGCAACATTGCCATCTGCTGTAAGGAAAACGAAGTCAAGTATTTCAAATCTTTCTTTTGAAGTTAAAATTATTTCAAATCTATCCTTTGATCTGTAGAGCTCGGAGTCATTTGGTCTGGGCTATCACATTATTTCTATTGTTTTAACTTAAGGAATAATTACTAGGGTGTACATGTGAAATGTCTTTTATTGTTGTAGCTTCCTGAGCAGGTGTTAGCTTGCTAAATAATGTAGCCTGTTGGCCTGGAAACCCCAGCCTAAGTGTCAAACATGATGTAATCTGGGAGGGCCCAGCAGAAATGTTTGCTAGTGATTTTAAAAGCTATTGCTCAGAGACAGACTGTAAGCATTTTTGATCTTGACTATTCAACTCAGCACTGCTTATGCTTTATGTAAGTAAGTTACGTTAAAGGTATGTTTTCTTGTAGCAATAGCTAGGAATTAGAAAATATTAGACTAAGTGTTTTTCTGTTATGTCAGAACTGTACTACTGAATTATTTTAAGTTTCTGTGTGATCTCTGAACTCTTGAATGGCACTGTGGTGTAGTAGTATTGTCTTGTGTTTTTAGTATTTATTATTAAATATTTTTAAATCCTTTTCAACTGTGGCTGGTTTATGTAGAGACAGTTTAAGCTCTAGAGTACATTACATGCTTATAAGTGATCCTATACTAAGCCCTTCCAATAAGCCGTGATTGCTTAAGTTACACTACTATTGGATAATAATATTGCACAATAATAATTGGACACCCTTTTAAGGGCCTTTGGGTAGCTGATAATTATTAGCTGGTGGTGGCTGTAATTACTACCGTATAGTCTGGGTAAAGGGGCACAGCTGGAGAATCTGTGTCAGCCTTTCCCAGGAGCGTCTGTGAAGTTCTACAAATACTTATCTCAGTGTGTCTGTGTGTGTGTGTGTGTGTGTGTGTGTGTGTGTGTGTGTGTGTGTGTGTGTGTGTCAGCTACTTGGGCAGGGACACAAAGCACTGGTTGGACAGAGAGAGTACTGGAGGTTAGCTTGCCAGCTAGGCTAAGATCTGGACCCTATAGCTGTGCCAGTGGGGAGTCTTATTGTGGACCTGGAGAGCAAGGGAGCAACCAGCCACAGACTGACTGTGATCTCTGTGTGCTCTTAAGGGAAATTGCACTTTACTGTGTGTATTTGTTATCCTTTTCTCCTATATGAGATGCCCTCTCTGGTGTTAGTGGTGAGGACTGAGGCTTCTTGATTGCTGGGCCAGGGCATGGGCATCATACCTGCTCTTGAATCTTCACTTAATTTTTCACAGTTCTCTGGTCAGCAGTTACAGTCCTCAGGCTTGCAGTGGGAACCCATAAAGTTTGTTCTATTACAGCATGCAGGAAGCCTCCCCATTTATGCCCATGCATTAGCATTTTAACATATTTGTTTTATTTATTGTTTAACAGTTTTAGGATGTTGGTATTGGCTTTGCGACACCTGATGGAATGTATATCAAACCAGATAAGAGATGGTAATGCTTTTCTAGAAATTGCATAGCAAAATTATTTTCTAATAGTTTATATTCACATCCGTGAAATTATAATACACTTGTTACAGTAAAACACAAATAATTCAGATCTTCCCATTGAGTTCTTTGTTTCCAGTAATCTTATGTGCTCTTTAAGTGAGCTAACTTTGACTGGGTTGGAATCAGTTGTTTAATATAAACTGCTTGTTATCACAGTCAACCATAATTGCTTGAGCTTTACTAGGAAAAAAACCAATAGGAAGAGACCAGTTTCAGCTCTGGAATTATTATTCCTATATTCTGTCTTCTACAGGCTTTTGAGGGGAGATCTATGCCTGGCATACAGGGCATTGTCAGACGCCACTCTGATGGACTTCCTGCATATCCACAAAACAAACAGCACCAGAATTACCCATTCTAAAGATTTAAACCTTGCCTGTGATATAAATAGTACCTGTGGGCGAGATAGGTATGTATCCCAGAGGCTTCCACATCTATGGAACAGGCTCCCCATCCATGTGAAGCAGAGTTCTTCTCTAACCCAATTCAAGTGCAACTTAGACAATTGGATGGGAAACCGGAAATTCATCCCTGGTTTGGCACCCGTGTCTCTAATGGACACAGGTGACCTGTAAATGATTCACCTCCCAGTCCCATGCTTACACTTATCAAGGGTATCAGAACTTGTTAGAGATTTGGGATGCATGGGCAGGCTTAAAAAGGCCCTTATTGTTGTTAGCCTAGTAAACACCTATGAACCTATGAACATTGCCTCAACTGCTGGTCTTTTTTTAAATGCTTAACCTTGCACTGAAATATAGTACTACATGCATGTTTTGTTTTTGAAGTGAAGTTGTATATGCCTGTCTAATATCGCTTGCTCTGTATAGATGTGATTTGTTCTTGGTGAAGTTGTATTGCTTTCCAAGGTGTACAAGCATTAGGCATTCCAAAGAAACCATGTGACATGTTTTATTTGTGCTTAGTTATAGTTTTTTTCTCTGAGTTGCAATGCAGATTTGTATGCCTGTGTTCTATGTTTGTATGTTCCTGCAGTGGGATAGGAATATTCCCAGTTAATGCTGTCAGCAGCTCTTGGGTATCCTCTGTGAGAAATGTTACTGTGCAGCCCCTATATTTACTGGTGCTCTGCCTGTGAAACCATCAATAAAATGTGTTATTACATATCTGCACTATGTATGTCAAGTATACAGATATGCTCAAATGTGGGTTGCTCTCAATAGCAGTTATAACAGGACCTTGCCAGGTTCGTCAGGTGACACATAGCCTGTACCAAAACATATCACCTCAGTGTCAGACTCCATTATGGAATGTTAGTGCAACATATTATGGCCTCTTTATGTAGTATGTTGGTTCCTTGTGATGATATAACATTTTTCAGATGTCTTGCCCTGGGCATTGTGTGGTTGCAACTTTGGTTTTGTTACTGGCATACCAACAGGTATATCATGTAGAGCTCATAGTTCACATTATCAAGTTTATAATTATTAACTTGATAATAACCCCACTAGGCACAAAGCACCTTTTATTTCAGTCATAACCAGAAAACTCTGAGTAATTAAGGAACTCTGAATCAGACAATAGGCAATAGGATGAATAAAACTTAGGACTACAGTATGAAGCTAACAGGACATAGCCATAATCTTCTGTAATAAAGCTGCCAGTTAGCTATACTCAATGCACACTTCTCAAACAATGTATTATACATAACTGGATATCTCAGTGCAGTCTTGTTCTGCTCATTTCGTAAGCCTTCTTGCTCTCATTTGAAACATTCCGTTATGAGAATAGTAGTTTATCCTTTTTTGCCTAATGCTGTCACTGTGTAGTCAACTTGCTCCAATGCTGTGCTGGGGTGTCTCTCAATCCATGTACAGCCTGATATCCCACCTTCTCCCTCACTTCATTGCCATCTCCTAATGTGCTTCCCATCTTCTGCACATCTCTCACAGTGCCATACATTCTGTCGCACTTTTATTCCCCCATCCACCATCATCAAAGACTATCACTGTTGTACATTTGGAACTACTTTGACTGGGGCTGTAACTCTGATTTGAAAAACCAGGCCCAATACAGTAGCCTTCAAGGCAACATGTGCAGAGATTGACATATGAAGTAAACCACATGAATTCATAACAGTAAAAGGAAACTTGAGGGCTGCTTAAGAAAAATTAGGAAACTAATAATTACATTTTAAATGTGATCTATTTGCCTTTAGATAAGTAATATAAGTTAATGTACATCTATTGCAGCTGGTTTCATTGAATATATTTAACTGTGTCTAATTGTATCCTTACCCAATTGCTACACATCACTGGAACGTCTCTGGTATACTTTTCTCTGTACCTCCCTTTTTTAATATTCCTCTACTTCCTTGCTATTAAACTGCCTTCTAACTGCATGATAGGTCTTTAGGTACTTATAACAAACTCCCTATAGCTTTCTAACATTAATTTCTCTTCCCAACTCCCCCAGCACTACTGCATAGTCTATGAAATGTAAACATTTTACTTTTCTTTTCTCTATCAATACACTATTTTCATACCTACTGTGACTTATTGTTTATTTTCCACTCTTGCTGCGAAATGAATCGAGGCTCATCCCTCTCCATTCACCCTCGATAATCTTGGGCTCACTCCACTCCCCTACCCTACCCCTATTCCCACACACCTTCTCATCTTTCATTACTTTTATACTGTCTATAGCTCTACTCCTATATCTTTCTTAACCAATACATTCTTGCTCAGCATTACCAAGTACCTCCCCTAATTTTCCTCCTCTGGCCCCACCCTCTGCATCTACTCTTCACTTCTAGCTAACACACATTACTACCTAAATTCACCTACCCAGCTCTCTCTATTTACCAGCACATCTCCTCTTTATCAATATGACCCACACCTTAAAACTCTGTATATTCTTAATTACCTTTACTGCGCCTCTTTTTATACTATATCAGGCTACTTCCTTCCATAAACATCGACACATATTTTGTTCAAAACCCCCCACCCTGCCCATTCCATTTCAAATTACTACTAAAAGTTTCTCAAACATCTCATCCTCCTTATTCAACTGCCACTAAGCATACCAATCAAAATTGAAACTTTCTCATGTCTATACCAAGTTAAAATTAACTCTTTATAGGCATAGGACCCTCTCATAAACCCTGCATCAGCATATCCTTATACATCATGTCCAGGTTCTCTCACAGTGTGGGTATTCACCCCAATCCTGGCCCCATAAACTCTTTATCTCCTAACCAATCTTCTACCTCTCAACCTATTAAAATCTATTTATAATAACAATAAACATTCACAGTATCTGCAATAAAAACATATAATTCCAAACATGGCTCTCCAAATACAACCCTGATATTGTGGAAGTCACAGAAACCTAGTTAAAACTGCACATAATAAACACAGAAATTATTCCATCAGGTTACAAGATTCTTCATAATGACAGACTCCATAAAAAAGGTGGGGGTGTAGCACTGATATACCGAAAATCCTTAACTGTTACACTATATCCCAAACCTATACCATTGTTTTGTGACATAAAACTACTATTAGCATGCCTATACATAAGCAGCAATAAGCAAATATGCATTGCTACTTTATACATTCCCCCAGGCCAAAATATCCCAGTCTTGGAAGATTTCCTAGCCTAGACTTATCATAACATCTCCAAATGAAAATATTATTCTAGGTGATACTAATATAAACTGGCAAAACCTTATCTCCAAGTCCCCAGTAAACAGGATAAATCTGGACAGGTATACACAACTTATCACAGACCCCACACTCACTAACATAACCAAAGTCAACCTTAGACTGGAGCCTAGTCTCTAACCTCCAGAAATATTCTAACACTGGTAATTTACCAAACATTCTAAGCGATCACTCACCAGCCTTCACCTATAGGACCCATGCCATACACCAAAAACTCACTCCTATAGAACATCTAGAAACCTAGCCCACTTTAGCCAAAACCTACTCTTAGATAGTCTAAAAGCCCACAATTGGACTCCTCTAAAAATATTCCCTGTAGAAGATACTCTAATCTATTTTTAATAAAGTCTTTCTTGATACTCAAAATAGTCTTGCCCCCGTTCGCACCAAAAGAATAAAACATAACCATGCCCGTGGCTAACAAAACACACCAAACAATTACTTCTCTTAAGTGACCACGCCTGGAAAGCATGGCACAGAAATAGAACCCCACAAAATGAACTTACCTACAAACAACTCCATAATACTGATAAAAAGCTAGTAATTAATGACAAAAAAATGACTTCTTAACACAGCACCCTAAAAATAATCCATAAAAATTCTGGAAATCTGTTTCCTCACTTTTTAATCCCTGAGGCTAGCATAATCCTGCACTATTACCTGATAAAGACCCATTAGAAATCACCCAAATGTTTAACTCTCACTTTATTGAAACTATTCAAAAACTTACCAAAAAATCCTCCTCAATAACAAATAGTAACTCAAATAGTATGGAATCTACTTCTAATACCACACAGCATGATCTGAGCTCTTACTTTCCTTGATAATCCTTAATAATCTTATGTGCTCCTGCAACAACTGGCCTAAACCACCTTGACTACATTAAAAATTGCCTAATATATTTTTCTTTAACTTTTCACCACCAATTTTCCTATTTCATTTTTTTAGATCCTATCATACTCCTTTATAAGCTTCTTGGACTACTTTAGCAGATTAATTGAAAAACTTTTTTGTTATGACTGCCTAACTGCCCAAAAAAAAGTGTGTGTGTGTGTGTGTGTGTGTGTGTGTGTGTGTGTGTGTGTGTGTGTTTGTATCTATATATATATATATATATATATATATATATATATATATATATACACACATTTGGTTTCACCTTTTAAATCTCGAAATACTAAAATACAGAATTTTAGTATTTCGAGACTATAAAGTCAAAAGTGCAGTTATGCAAAACTGCATAATAAAGAATGTGGAAATGTCGAATCCGCTGTTGTGCTGTCTCGTTTATGATGTGCAGTTTGTGGATTTAGCTGGGGATTCAGGAAAGTGGTGTTCTTGTAAGGGTATTGTAGGGATTTTAGTGTGTGTGAGTGTGTGTACTGGTGGGTTTTATGTGTTTGTGTGCTTAGTGCAACCTCTGAGTTAGTATATATAAGTAGCGGGGGGTGCAGCCCCCCACATGGGGGGTGCAGGGGTGCTTGCCCCCTGCTTATAGGTAGGGTAGGTGTGTTTGTTATGTTGTGTTTGTGTGTGTGTGTTATTTTGTTTGTTGTAGTGTAATTAGGCAATTGTATGTGTGCTTGTTTGTGTGGTATTGTGTGTATGTGAATGATCGTGATTTTGAATTTCGCGGTTGTGGGTGTCGGTTTTTTGGGCTTTCGGCTTTATAGTCTCGAGATACTAAAATTTGGTATTTTAGTATTTCAATATTATAAAGTGAATCCATACATTTATATATATATATATATATATATATATATATATATATACACACATATATATTCTGTATAAATCTTCTGTAATTGATTTTTTTTTCTGTATAGTCGATGATAAAATGTCTCACTATTCTTTGCAACTGTCTGCAACTTGTAATTTTCCATATTGTTTTCATTGTAACTATACTACAGCTTCTTTTTAAATGCTGTATATACTTGCTGCTACAATTTTATAACCTTTTATCTGTAACTGTACTTGGAGCTTTTCTCCCTGGGCCTCCACTGAAAATGGATCACTGATCCAGTGGACTTTCCCGGACACAAAATGACAATAAATAAATAAATAAATACTCTTCCCTTCCACTGAAAACACTATTAATTTGCTACCTTTTCCAACTCTCATGTTACAACCAGTATCCACCTCCCTTGTGCTTTGACTACTAAATAAACTGAGACCATGCTCCCCATCCACTGATAACCTCCCATCAGAGTACTTAAAACTAGCTGCCGATGCTATAGCTTATCCCATCAGCATACTTATTAATCAATCTATCTCTGAATCCTACATTCTTCAACTCTGGAAAAAATCCATTGTAATTCCTTTGCACAAAGGTGGTAACACCAAAGGTCTTTCTAACTTCCGACCTATCTCTTTACTCTCACCTTTATCCAAAATCCTACAGAATGCATAGATATGCAATTACCTAAGCACCTCACTAATAATAACCTTCTTGCTCCAACTCAGCATGGCCATTGCCCAACCCACAGCACCATTACAGCCTTACTCTCATTTAACGATACTGTGTTCAAAGCTCTGGATGCTGGTCTATCAACTTCTGTCATTCTGACTGATCATTCCAAAGCTTTTGACACAGTATCACACCCTAAACTATTACACAACAGCTCAAAACTCTAAACTGCTCCCAGCATACTTTAAACTGGTTTTAAAGTTACCTAAACAATAGAAAGCAATCTGTCAGATGGCAAAACATGCACTCTGAATATCTTGTCAATAATACAGGAGTCCCATTCTCTTCAATGTGTACATTAATCTTCATACAGCATCCCAACACAGTACACTCATCCACTACGCTGATGATTCCACTGTTATTTCCTCCTCCAACAACTTCTCTGACCTCCTAAAAATAACTCAAAACTCCTTCTCATCCATTGAAACATGGCTAAACAATGTGCAATTTCTGCTTAATTCCAAATAATCTAAACTTCTACTATTGACAGCTAAAACACCAACTCAAGACTTTCACTAAACAATGCAGAAATAGAAGTAGTAAAGACAGCAAAATTACTAGATATAGTAATTAACGACAAACTCTCCTTTGAGATCCACATTTTTAACATAATAAAAAAAACACTTTAAACTAGGCAAACACTATAGGTATAAACTATGTATGGACAAACCCACTAGGATAAAACTGGCAAACACTTTACTACTTCTTTTCCCTTGTCTATGGTAGCCCCATCTTCACCAACCTTCACACTTCATCCCTGAACAAATTACAGTCTTGCTACTATCAAACAGCAAAATTTGCCACTACAACGCCTAATCGCATACACCACTAATCGCATACACCACTGCCTACCTATAAAACAATTCAACTGGCTTGAATTCCCACATTACCTAACATACATCCAAATAACTCTTGACCACAAACTGATCAATAATCCATTTGAGTGTACATCTCTTCAGAATATTCTGGAACCATATACCCCTCCCAGAAATCTTCGCTCTTGTAATAAACAATTCATAAACATAACTAACCCCAACAGATGAGCTGGACAATGCCTTTATTTATACTCTGTTGCCAAACTATGGAATGCACTACCCTCCTCAATCACTCAATTGGATTCTATAAAACCTTTTAAATCTGCACTAAAGAACCACTAACTTAACCATTATACCTGCACATACATACATACATATAACAAAGTCTCCATGATTAAAGATAACCATCCTATCTACTTTTACACTTTTTACTGCAAAGCTACATCTTGTTTCTTCCTAAAATCTCCTTTACTAGCCCTTGCAATAGCAGCTTCAAACACTTAAAGTCTATTTATATTACTAACTTGTCTTACTTCTTACTCACGAACTGTCTACTGTCAGATCAAAGCATTTCCCTCCTTGCACTTACCTACTTTTCAGATTGTTTATACAATTTTTATATGTTTTTATGAGCAACACTTTTTTATTATTTCTAACTGTAATATTTGTCTGCACATAATTGTAATGTCAGTCTGTATCAAAATTAAAAGCTATCTTATATGTACTATACAATTTTGTAACGATGTTAATATTTTGTATGTTTCCTGTAGCTTTTCTTCCCAGGCCTCCACTGAAAATGGGTTTCTGACCCAGTGGACTTTCCCGGTTAACACATGTCAATGAATAAATAAATAATAAATACATTTAGATGACTCAAACTATTGCAAATAAAGTGTTCCAGACAGTATGGGTTCATGAGAAACTTAATGTGTCAGATCCACACCAAAGATAAAGAAGTAATAGCAAACACAGTGAAAAAACATAAATCACAAGAGTATGTAAAATAAGTGAGCTATCACTGTAATATTGCTGCTTCTGTCAAACTCTGACACATTCTTAAGATAAAACAGAATAGAGTATGATTTTTTGATCTTTTTTTGACATTTTATTTAACATTACAGGATAACAAAATGTTGATTACATTACAGTGTATCTTGAATAATAATAATAATAATAATAATAACAATGGCAAAAATCTTTTTGTACCCGCATTTGTAAAATGTCATTTACTGTAAATATTACTATGAGTTGTGGAGCTTTTCTCCCCTGGCCTCCACTGAAAATGGACATATATCCAGTTGGACTAGCCCAGTCAACAAATGTAAAATAAATAAATAAGTAATAACCTTCAAACAATATTCTGCTTAGTCCATAGAACTAAGGAGTTCCATATACGGGCTAAAAATTTATTGTCTGTATCACCTCCCCATGCATAACATGGTATACATGTGTGTTAATCTTTCCTGCAACTCCAGGAGTACAGAAAGCATTTTAGAAGCTGCTTGCCTCTCAGCAATACAACCAAAACTGTAATTCTCTTACACTCTTTGTCTAGACATGTTGTTTTGCTTACAAGGAGAAAAGATGTTACATAGTAGCGATTCTATAAATGACCCCACAGTACGCCACTAGGCATACAAATCTATGTAGAGATGCAGCCTTGTGTTATATATTGTTGTACAACAGCATCAGGCTTGGTAGTTTGAAAAAAAAATCCTCACTTTCACTTTGTGATTTGAACAACCCAAGACTGATATTATCATACAACCCCACACTTACGTCATACTCAATTTCTTAAATAGGACTTCTGATGTTGTGTATTTTATATTTGAGGTTTGCAATATTTATAAAATTAATCAGAGACACCAGTTAAAGTCTTTAAAAACAAGACAAGATGCACCAAAATAATAACAAAAAAAAAAAAAACACTCATAAATGATGAGGCAGGAAAGAAATTTGCATGTGTAATGAATCACTGGGTCCCTACTAAATCAGCGAATACTCAAATTAGCGAACTCTGTGTAATTGACCCTTTTTACTCTAAATGGCGAAATCCCAAAAGCCATTTTTGGGACTTTGCCATTTCCTCCATTGTGGTGCAATCTCAGAGTTGGTATATTTAATAGTGGGGTGTGTGGGGGGCACAGCCCCTCACATCAGGGGGTGTGGACGGCGAAGCCCCCCACTTTAATTTGTGTTTTTTTTTTTTTTTACGGAGCAGTGATTTTTTTTTTCCCTGGGAAAAAAAAATCTCTGTTCCGTGTGTTCAGCATTTTGCCGTTTCGACATTTTAAGGTTGATTATACAGCATTCGCTATTTTAAGAGTTCGCTCGCATTCGCTGTTATAATATAGACCCGAATCACCACATGCACTCATTAGCAAACACTGCATTCTATTAATTAGGAATCAAACATGACTTAACTCGGCTAAAGCTTTTGAAAATTATTTTGGTACACTTTCGTTACTGCTGTCATTTTGTTTGCTGTTTTTATACGTTGAAATATTGCACACATATATCTTTTCCCATTCTGTCTTAAATTAAATGAGACCAGCTCACAACAACCACAAGAGGAAAAAAGGAGATTATAAAGGCATATATGAAATGGCAGAACGCTTATACTCGGCACAACTGTTTTACCCTGTTTTTACTGCTTTCCTTCTTTTACATAAAAGAAGTTTATAAGTCAAGAAACAAAGAAAGAAAGAAAAAATAATGACAGCTCAAAGGAAAGGGCTGTACTAGGAGCAGCCATCTGCAATAATTCTCAGTTGTTCTGCATATGTGCAGTTAGCTTTGCTCTCATAATTCTGCTTGACTGTAACTGTGGATTCTGTACCACATACCTAAGTTACAAATCTGGATGCTGCATAACAGAGTACCCCTGTTTCAGTTAAGGCGTCATGATCTTCCAAAGACGTACAAGAGGAAAGGGATAGTTTGAAAGACAAAAAATGCTGAAATCACCTTAGAAGCAACACAGGAAATATTTTTTTTTCTGGGAAAATTTTGGGCACAGAGAACAGCCCCCTTTACTGTGGGAGGAAACAGATTCAAAGAGGCCTCAAATTTATATTAGACCCAGCTAAGGCAGATCCAGTGAGGGCTTTGTACATTTTCAGTTAATTAAATATGGTATCTTCTACAACAGGCATAGAAATAAATAAATGCAGAGGGACTGCCTGTCCTCATCTACCTTATCTGTTGATTTTATGATTACTCAGCCATATGTTAAAAGATTGAATGGCACTTCTTGAAAAAAATGCAAGAAAGCTGCCTCAGTATCCTGCCATTATATTAAACAGAGTCACTAAATACTTCTGTACAATATGCTTGAAAATGTGTCCTTTCTTGCAAAATGTAGTAATAATAATAATAATAATAATAATAATAATAATAATAATAACATAAATGCAGCCCAAATGCAAAATAACACAGTAAAGGTGACTTTGACTAGCCATATTTACTCAGACTTTCTGGGCTCTGTGGTGCTCTTCTCCCCACAAGTATCTTATTTAATGGAGTGTTAAGTTAGCCACACAGATGTATATTTACATCTATCCAAAAAACATTAAGTCTAATACCACAATTTCAATATGTGCGAGTTCTAAGAGCCTTCACCTTCTTAGAAATAGAAAAGGCATAGCTATGCTGACCTTGAGAATGTGGGCAATGTGGACATTGTACTGAAGTGACAAACAACAGTCCCTTCTGTTAAGATCTGAAGGAATAAAGGAAATTAATATGCACATATATTTGTTTTTTTCATTAGTTTTACACAGTGCTTGGCAGCTAATCCCATTCTCCATTCTTTTACATTCTCTCTACCTATCCCAAGCTGTTTGGGACTCCTTTGTTACTTTATAGGTTCATAGAGTCATAGATTTATAAGATACTATAAGGCAGTTTCTTCTCAAACATCCACATTTTTGCCTCGTTTTTGGTCTACTCCATATAAAATCTTTACTTTTTTGGCAATCACGGAGGTTTGAAATCACTAAATAATGATGTACATTTGTGTTTCAGATTTTATATCCTTAAAATATGCATGCTAATACAACATCTGTTATTCTAACAGCTTTATAAGAGCAGTATTTAAAATCTGTCCATATTTCAATGCCTTTGTCTCCCCATTATTTTAGGCTTTGTCCATATTTCTTGCTCTAAGAGGTTGAGAGGTATAAAAGACCACTGAGTAGCCCAGATAATGCAACTCAACAGAGCAGGAAATAAAGTTGCACCCGATCAAGGAAAGCCTGCTACATACCCAGCAGTTGTATTAACAAATTCCAAATCAGTTATCAAGACTGGTCTAAAAGTTGACAAAATCATTGTTTGATATGCAAGTGAAGTCTGTTTTGGTTAGGTATTTATCATGCCATCAGGTCCTGATTGGAATATGACGAAGACTGAGATATCTGCATTAGGTAGTCATAGAACTCCCAATCTTCTGAAGGTGAAGGAGGTCAAGTGTAACATGGTCTTTCATGGCACAGAAGACTAAGCATAGATCAACATGCAGAAACTGGTATGAGATGGAGTAAAGCGACAGGGGTTTTAATCAGGGTAGCTTAAGGAGAAGTCTTTCAAGTTGGTTTGAGAGGTAAATGGTGGTGAGACAGTTCTACAATGGGCTTGATTAGGGAAGAACAGAACAATTTATGCTTCCAACAGCAGGTAGGGCATCAGTCAGCCCTTCCACAATGATCTGACTGTCCTTGAGAGATTAATAATGGCTTTTTATTATTTTTTTTTTTTTTATTTGTTAACCGGTAATGTCCGCGACTGGGCAAGAAGAAGTTCAGCAGCAGAGAGAAAAAAGAAAAAAAGCAATGATTACAAAAATTAAGACAAAAAGAAAAAACAAAAACAATATACACTTTGTACAACTGAGTAAAGTTAACAAGTAATTGAATAAAAACATTGATGTAAAAATAAACATGGTACAAATATGAAACAATATGAAATATAAAAAATATGAAATAATCAAGTTCAAATTGCATAGTAAATAAAATAAGATTTTTTTTGTGTAGGATTGACCAGTTATGTAATTAATAGGATACTGATTCAAAGCATAAGAGCAAGGAAAAAATAAAAGTAGAATATAACAGAGTGAGCAGAGTGAGATAAGCTTAGCCAGAGGAAGTGGGTGAACTCAAGACTTTGAATTTTCAGTCATCAGTGGACTGAAAGTTGACATCTCCCTTACATCTTAGAAGTACATATGTAAAAGAGAAGGGTCTAAGTATACCCTCAACTTCTTTAAATAGAATTTCTGGAAAAATGATGGGTGGATCTTTATTAAGGCTCAGAATCAGGGACAATTCTTAAATATAACTTTATTTCACTTAAAACAGTAAAAGCACAACAGGTTTTTGCATCAACATACATGTTTAGAAAAAAGTGTGATACTCTAATGTAAATGTAATGTAAAAAGCAGCTGAGGCCATTTCCTATCCCGTCTCCATAATCATAAATCGTACCTTGTCAGAAGCATTCATCCCCTCCATATGGAAGATGTCATTATTGGTAGCTCACTAGAGCTAACCAACTACAGACCTAGCTGCTATACTCCCCCCCCCAAAAAAACAACTGATGGAACACCTCACCAAAAATAAAAAGAAACATTAATAAACAGCATCATTACAAAACATTAAAAAACATTGATACATCATTAAGGGCCAAATTATAAATTATAAAATTACAATTCACAAAACTACAGTTTTTATGGCTGAGTCTATTTTACACAACAGATAGTTTTATTTATTTATTTATTTATTTATTATCTAAAAATTTCACCACTTTTTGTAGGCATTTTTTGCACAAAGTGTATTGAACACACACACTGTGATTTTAGGTTCTATTTATTTATTTACCCATTTTAACATAGATTTTTTAAAAAGATTTCCAGGATTGATTAATGATGTATCAATGTTTTTTAATGTTTTTAATGTTTTTTAATGTTGATTAATGGTTCTTAATGCTTTTTAACATTTTACTGTTCCACAGAAGTGTTTTTATCATTGCATGGCTTACAATTTTTTAAAAGCATGGCTCAGTGGTTCTGTTTGCACTAGGTTACTAATTAACAATGTATTTGCCTATTAATTTATTTGCCTATCAATTAAGCTGTTAACACATTTGATCATGTGATATTATTACTTGTAGTATATAAACTTGTGTTTTTGTGAGTGCAAACTCATCTTGAAAAAGCCTGGTACTGATCCAGGCAAAAGTGCTTAATCTCATATGTTTTTCGTCTTTTATTTTGAATAAATTTGGCAGTGAGCTACAGTTGAACTGGTTCGCCTTTCTCCTTTGCTCTGGATTTTGATATTCATTGATTTTGATATTCATTGGTTTGGAGTTTTTTTGGTTTCTTTGGTATGAGATGGAGTAAAGTGACAGGGGTTTTAACCAGGGTAGCTTAAGGAGTTTAGCCCTGTGATGTTTATGGTTAAGAATTGTTGAAGTCTTTCAAGTTGGGTTTGGAGAGGTAAATGGTGAAGAGACGGTCTTCTACAACGGGCTTGATTAGGGAAGAACAGAGGGGAATTATGCCTTCCTTAGATCTAAGCAAGGTAGAATGATTTACTGTGATGTAAACACGGTGGTCAAAGAATAACTCACTGTAAGTGAATGTGCCTAGTCTCTAATGACTGTATTGACTTTTAAGGGGGGGGGGGGGTAATGCTATTAACAATGTATATATTATGAGACTCTTGTCTCCAAAATGAAACTACGCCATTTTTGATATTGAGTTTTGTTGGCAATCAGAACAGCAGGTAGGGCATCGTCAAGCCCTTCCACAATGATCTGACTGTCCTTGAGAGGATTAATAATGGCTTTTATTTATTTTATATTTGTTAACCGGGTAATGTCCGACTGGGCAATAAGCCCGTTTTCAGCGGAGACCCGGGGAGAAAAGCACCCAAGCAATGATTACAAAAATTAAGACAAAAAGAAAAAACAATATACACTTTGTACAACTGAGTAAAGTTAACAAGTAATTGAATAAAAACATTGATGTAAAAATAAACATGGTACAAATATGAAACAATATGAAATATCAAAAATATGAAATAATCAAGTTCAAATTGCATAGTAAATAAAATAAGATTTTTTTTGTGTAGGATTGACCAGTTATGTAATTAATAGGATACTGATTCAAAGCATAAGAGCAAGGAAAAAATAAAAGTAGAATATAACAGAGTGAGCAGAGTGGAGATAGCTTAGCCAGAGGAAGTGGGTGAACTCAGACTTTGAATTTTCAGTCATCAGTGGACTGAAAAGTTGACATCTGCCTTTACATCTTAGAAGTACATGTAAAAGAGAAGGGGTCTAAGTATACCCTCAACTTCTTTACTTAAGAATTCTGGACAAAATCAAAAATGATGGGTGGATCTTTATTAAGGCTCAGAATCAGGGACAATTCTTAAATATAACTTTATTTCACTTAAAACAGTAAAAGCACAACAGGTTTTTGCATCAACATACATGTTTAGAAAAAAGTGTGATACTCTGTCTGGCACTATTAACTGACTATAATCCTTACTGATTTACTAGAAAATCAATAATTTTACATGATTAGGGCAAAATATGAGTCAAAATCAGGGACAGATGAAAGATATAGACCCTGGACTGTTCCCTGGGGGACGACACTACTCATGTATTCTGAGATAAAGCAATACCATTTACTCTTACTGTATTTGTTGACGGAGGTTAATGTTTAAGTATGTGAGCCTGTCTACAATACCAGCACAGGGAAGTGCATACAATATATTTGCTAAGTCCAGATAGGCAGTGAGGACACATTAACCGATGCACATGGCTTCAGCAACTGTAGTCCAGATAGGCAGTGAGGACACATTAGCCGATGCACATGGCTTCAGTAACTCTAGTCCAGATAGGCAGTGAGGACACATTAGCTGATGCACATGGCTTCAGGAACTCTTTAATGACAATCAAGCAGCCTGACTAGACAGGATGTGATCTTCATGAAGTCACATTGATTAGGGTCAATTGATTGTAGGTCCCTTTTACATTATTTATAAGTCTGGGTGTCATGTGTTTTATGATCTTACAAATCCTTTTGGTTAAACAGATGGGAGTGTAGTTCCTAAGGTTTGTAGGAGGGCCTTGTTCGTGCAATGGTGTCACTATGGCAGTTCTGAAAACATCTAGTGTGTAGCCAGTGAAGAGGTTACGACTGAAAAGATTCAGAAGGGCTTTGGCAAAGCTACATTTTGGCAATAGCAAGGAGGCAGCAAGGCATGTGGTCAAGGCCAGTAGAGTTGTGTCTTTGGTTCTGGAAAGTATTTATTGGACTTTGTCTACAGTGCTAATGAGGGAGATGTAGTTTGGGGAGGAATTGGGGAACTCAGGGATGTGTAGGCAGTATGCACTTACAGCTGTGTGTAATATATTTCCAGTGCTCCCCCTAATAGCATATTCCATTGGTCCAGCTCCTATTCCATGAAGAAAATTCTCAAATCTTTCTTTTAAACTTTCTGCATCCACTTACCTCTTGGCCTTTTTAACACTAGACCCTCTGCTTCCTCCTTATTAAGCCTGTGTAATGATTCCATATTTCCTTTCACATTCCTTTCCTGCACATTGTCAGCATATAAAACATATGCAGTATTTCCTCATATTTAAGCCCCTCTTTGCCACTCAACATACAAGTAATCCTTATGAGCACTGTTTCTCTCAATGCTAGCACCTGTCCCCCAAATTGTAACATAGGTGCACACAGAATGCCATGTAAGCTATGAGCAGAGCTTTGTAGGGGATCAGGATCACCTCATAGCATCTGTGGTGCTGTCCTCTGAGTATATACCATGGCATTTTCTTGTTTTTTGCTACTATCTTTCCGTGCTGTTATTAATTGTCGATTGTTGGGATCATTTGCATGTCTGGACTTTCCATTTGTATACATCACATTTCTCTGCTCATCCCATGGATGTTGCACTTATCCAGCATTACGGAATATTTCTTTGCTTTCATTTCCAATTTTTGCCATCTGTCTATTCCTCTTCATCATGGTCCCCCATTACTGTTCACTTGTCTCTACATTTTTCATCACCTCAGCTGTTATTATAATGCTATACCCAATCAATACACACTGAGTCCTGGCAGCTTTAGTCCATGTTCTGTAGCATAGAAAGGCTCATCACCGTCTCTTGAAGCAATTGCCCTCTGACTAACACCATTAGCTTTCTTCAAGATGACTATTTCCTTTTATGCCTCACCTTTCTTGGAACTACACTATGCCTTTCAGCATGGTTACCCTTATTCTGTGTGTATCACACTGAAGACCTTGTTGTTTAAATAAACCCCAACCATAGTTGGGTTCTCCTTTACCTGCTTCCATAAAACTGGAACACATTTGATTGACAGGACTTGTTTAGATGTATGCTTAATGTTAATCTGTGAGTCCGTTTGTTGTCACTTCTATCCCTAGCTTCTCTTTCTGGGCATTCAACATAAATTTTGAAGGCAAGGATATCAGACTGACTATTTTGTACTAACTTGGATTCCCTTAACTGACTCCCAGTCTTTGAATTAATAGGAATGTGGCCTTTTATGTTCTAATGGCACCATGCTTGACCTCAGTGACGTGTTGCATCATCTACATAATCATAGACTGGCTTCAGGCAAACCAAACCCAATAAACTTTAACCTTCATTGTTTTACTGTGTACTTTTATAAAACTGTTTTACTGATTACTTTATGTTGTATACAGCTAAAAAGGGGTCCCATAACTCTTCTGATATTTCCTATCGGACTTGCAGTAGAAGTCTTATTTGGTACAGCTAATTTGTTTCTCATATTTTGTTTAGTTTCTCGACTCCCTCTAGCATTATGACCACCCTGGCTGATCATATCTCCCCCATTTACCTTATATATATATATATATATATATATATATATATATATATATATATATATATATATATACCCTGTCATGTTGGCACTCACCATGAGCTTTCTTGTATTAAAACAGATATAAAGAAGTCATTTGAATATTTGCCTGTTTTTAATGTTTTTTTTCGGTTTTGATCTCTATTTCCATTCTTCAAAGTATTTGCATTTCTTGCTTGGCCTTTCTTCTGCCCCTCCCCATCCCAAAAGAAGTTCTTTACTTCTCTTACTATATATTCTCCATCTTTACCTCTCCACATTAGCCTAAATGCCTTCCCCTTTAACATCTCTCAGCTCTACTTCTGATTTCTGTTCTTTTCACTTAATAAGCTCTTTTTGTTTTTATTTTGCTAATTTTATGTCTCTGTTTATATATATGAAGCTGCTCTTGGTTGGCAGTTTTCACTTTTTCTTGATGTATTCAACCATGACTTCTCACAATCCTTCCTTAGATTTCCACAGCTCTTTCACCCACTTTAACATGTTCTCTTTCTTACCTTCTTCTTTGAAATCTACCTAACAGAAGAAAAAGTTTCTTTATGGTTAACACTGTTAAAAGGGATTTGATTCTCACCTTTGAAGGGAAATTGGCTAAGCTAAAAAGGTAACCATTGGAAACGTTGGGACCCAATATAGCAAGTCCTGAAATACGGAGCCTGAATGGCCCAATGATTGGACTTACATATACTAAGTCTGAGATGCCATTTCTTGGAATATTCCCTTTTCTCTGAGGTATGGCAACCTTAGAGTTAGTATATATTAGTATGTAGGATGTGGGGGGCTTGCCCCTACATGGGTGGCTCAGGACCCCCTGTAAAAAGATGTTTTAAGGAGAAAAGCGATTTCTGACATTTGTCTTCTCCTGTATTTTTGGTCTTTTTATTTGCTTGTCAGCAGTTGGCTTTTCTAGTGCCAATATTTCAATAGGAAGCAGGCTTAAAAATGGCCCACAAGCGTAGCTAGCCTAATACTTACCTATGAACCTACGAACTACCATTCCTGGATGGTTATTATTAATTAGGAATTCTGTTAGTATCACTCCACCCATTCTATCAGCCTTGGGCAGAAGCACTTCCGCTAGCCTAACTTTTCATCTTGCCCCCAAAACATTAGTTTTTCCAACTCTTTTCTGTCCAATGCTTCTGAAGTCATATTGTACCTTATTGTATTGCATGCTGGAACCCCATTTGTTCACAGCTGGTTTATGTGCCCACAACTAAGAAACTCTTTCTCCAGACACATCACATCATTCTGCAAGTGAGCCTGGCATCATCCTTGTGCCCTGAGTTAGATGGCCTGTGTACTGCATCTCCCCATCTGGACTGCTCAGCTTCCCTTACGAGCTTAACAGTTATTGTACTACCCTTATCCTCTTTTCCCCATCTCTGTTTTTCTCCTTCTTATACTATGTATCATTTTTGTCCCATTGTGTACTCTGACATTTCTTCCCATCATCCTTTCCAGCCCCACCTACACACATTACATCACAGCACATTTTTTCCCTAAGTATGCTTAGCCAAGGTTTATGCTGCTTCTTCAGTATCACTTTCTTCCTTTTCCAATAACTTAAATCTCGCTGATTTTATTCCCAGGGCTTCTTATATGACACAATATTACTCTACACTTCTCCTGATTCCTCCCTTTTATATTACCTTGGATTGGGGTACATACTACAGTTGTACTTGCTGTTGTCTTTCTTAATTAACATTTTTAGCGGAGATTCAGCATAAAATACACAGTTTACATCATTAAAGATGGCCAAATGTTTTATTACTCATTGAACATACCCTTGTGTGTCTGTAAAGAAAAAAAAAGACTGGAATAAGCTTAAAGAATAGCCAAGGGTTTCAAAGCCAGTATTCAAGGACAGGCAAAAAAATGATGCGTATCAGAAGCAACCGGGATTGAGGCGATTGCATACCTCAAGAAACAATGAGCTTTGTATTCTGTCTCTGTAGATAATCTCAATACACAGAAACAATAATAACAGTAGCACAAGGGCCAAAGGAAAGCAGCTTGTCTGTGACATGCATGGACATGGCTTTACTGACAGGAAAAGAGAATCCCTAATTACTGTTTATAAGGTAATAGGCTGGCCTTTGTCCGGGAGTACCGAAGACAATTAGAGCAGAACACCACAATGATGCAATGATTGCAAAAGAATAGTCTGAAGGTCTTCAGTGTACAGTTTGTGCAAATGTGTGTGTGTGTGTAGGGGTGTGATAAAGGTCAGAAACACAACAAGCATTTTACAGGCAGAAAAAGAGTACAGGGGTATGTTATGTTCAAATCAAATAAATTCCCAGGTAAAAGGGCATGGGAAGCATTTTCAAGAATGACACATTGGATCAAAACAAATGAAGGATCTTTTCACAGAAAAGGTGGTGTGCAAGTGGAACATTCTACTGGAGTGGTCTGATGGCCATGGGAGTGATGGATGAACATGAGTGACTTAAGTTCAACAGTGAGGGGTAATATTTTTTTAGGAGAACAGCAGAAGTACATTCTTAGCCCAGACAGCTTTGACTGGATATGTGTGCTGTAACTTCCCTGCAAGCAGTACACATTAGTCTGTTACTGGCAGGAATAATTAAAACACAGCTTAGTTTCATGCAAGAACTGTTAAAATGTACTTCTTGTAAAATATATGTAACATATATTTGTTAGTTTGAGTCATCATCAGCATTAGTTGCCTTTTTCCCATTTCGTTAATGGGGTCAGGGTGTCACATCAACAGTGACTATCACCCATAGCCAATGCTCACACCATTGGGCAGTTAGCCCTGCTATGGTTGTTCTTCCATACCATACCATATACACACACACACACACACACACACACACACACACACACACACACACACACACACACACACACACACACAGACACATATCAGCACACCTACAGTCAGTCAAATATGACAAATTCACGTGGTGCATGTCTTTGGAAGTGGGAAGAAACTGGAGCACCCATAGAAAGCCCACGGGAAAACAGGGAGGATGTGCAGACTCCACAGAGAAGGTGCGCCAGTTGAGAATTGAACCAGAGAACTTGTTGCTGTGAGGCAATAATGTTACTGATAGAACATTCTAAATATCCCAATGGATATTTTAACACTCAATGGTATGTACAAAGAGAGACAGAAATATGTATGAAGGTAACTTCTTAGATTGCTGATAATATGAATCAGTATGACTGAAAACCTATGGATTCATGTTATGGGCACTCAGAGAAATTACCTTTGATGATTCTTTGTGAATTCTTCACAAACATATTTTATCAGAGTCCTACAATTCACAAAAATCCTTTGAGTCCTAGAAATGTATGCATGCACTGCTGTATATCTGGTGCACCACTGGGGTGGTGTGTGTGTGTGTGTGTGTGTGTGTGTGTGTGTGTGTGTGTGTGTGTGTGTGTGTGTGTGTGTGCGCGCGTGTGTGTGTTTACTCATATGAATTGCAAATATGTATAGCACAGAGAACAGTGTATATTCCAGGGTAAAATTCTCATTGGCACAGTAGTGGACTAAAAGTACCAACATTATCTTCAATGTTTACTGATGGCTCTGCAGACCTTACATTGTCCACTGAAGAACATGGCTGTTCAACAACATATAAAGAGGACATAATTCTAGGCCCTGTGAACAAATATAAACGTTTAGATGCATCATAGCACCCAATGTACTGTGTACCATACACAACAACACAGTACTGTAACCACACACTGGGGACACCACCTCACAGTGATGCAAATGAGCACCCACTAACTGATTTCAGCATTTGATGGGGTCATACACATAACACTGATCAGTAAATTAGTACAACTAGGTATTGAGGTCCTCTTGATAAGATGGATAGCTGCATGGCTTACAAATAGGACATGGCAAGTATCATATAGCAACTGGACAGGTAAAATCCTTGGTTACAGTCAGGGTGTCTCACAGGGCTCTGTCCTAGGCCGTTACTTGTTTAGATTGTATCTTTCAGACCTAACTTATTCATCTGAGGTGTTCTACAGTCTATATGCAGATGATCTGAAATTGGGTAAACTGATTACATGTATTACAGACAGGACATGTCTGCAAAATAACTTGACCAAATTGACCATTTGGGCACAGAAGAATAATATGCTGATAAATGCAACAAAAACTAATATTATGAGATTTGGGAGACATAAATCGAAAGGTGAATATTTAATACAGCACACAATTATTGAAACTGTAGACTCATTTAAGGACCTGGGTATATGGGGTAGATTCAGCTATGAGTTTTTCTAATCATATAAACCAATTGGTTAATGATAGTTACAGACCTATAGGTTATATAAAAAGATTTATAAAGTCTAGGACATCAAAAATAATGAAGTCATTGTTTGTTCATTACATTAGACCCATACTTGAGTATGGAATAACAATATGGAAACCCTATAAAAAAACAAGCATAAATAAACTGGAAAGAGTACAGCGGAAATGTACCAAGGGCATTCATGGATGTGAACATTTAAGTTATTATGAAAGACTAAAATATCTGAACTTGTACAGTGTCTCTTACAGATATCTAACAGGAGATCTCATTCAGGTATATAGGGCATTTAGAAACAACTATCTTTAGGAATGTTTGGGGTTATCAAAAAGTAATAGAGAATCACTTGACAACCTACGTAGAAAATTCTATAGGAATGAGAAGTGTACTAATTGTTTCTCTGACAGAGTAGCTGATGCTTGGAACAGACTACTAAGTTACATTAAAGCAAGAAAAAAAATAGTTTAGTTTTAAGAATAGCCTGGACATTTATTATGGGAACAAGTGTTTTGGCATATTGGCAAGCTAGAATGGCATTAATGCCTGTGCTTGAAATATTTGTGTGCATGTATGTATGTATGTAACAGATGGCCATTAAACACTGGATCCCTTCATTAGCAATGCAAATGAGGTGCACTGTGTGTACATGGCAAATGAGTTGAAATATATTTGAATCTCCAATTGCCAAGTCAGTGGGAAGATGGAGCATATCAGTTGTTGTCTATATATTCACATTGTTCATTGAACAAGCAGCTAGGGAAACAGACACACACACACACACACACACACACACACACACACACACACACACACACACACACACACACACACACACACACACACACACACACACACACACGCCTTGCTGCTGGCCTTACACACACATGCGCACACACTCACACACACACACACACACACACACACACACACACACACACACACACACACACACACACACACACACACACACACACACACACACACATGCACAAACACACATGCGCGCACACACACATTGTTCAGCTTTTTCATTTGAAAATAAAATGAATAAGCAGTGGAGAGCACATAAACCTTTTAGATCGGTAGTGGGGTGCACATAAACCTTTTAGATCAGTAGTGGGGTGCTTTGGCCTTGAAACATTCATCAGTTTCAAACCTCTATACACTCACGCCATCCTTCTTACATTCACCTGGCTGTGTTTTACATGAATTACAAATTGAACTGGCACTACATCTGTGTGCCCTATTCACTCACAACCTCACCTCAGGCTTTGATCCTACCGAGTGGCGCACTGCTACAGTCATCCATCTCCATAAAGGAGGAGCAACTACAGATCCTGGAAATTATTGCCCCATTAGCCAGACGAATCTGATATGCAAGGCTATGGAGCGAATCATCATGGACCTAATTAACAATAAATATCTTTATAAAAATAAAGACTTTCATATTTCATTTTCTATCATTTGTACTTGAATTTGTAAATAAACAGGCTAATTAATGGCATTCAGTAATGAAGAATTGTCATAAGCCTGTTCCTTTGCGGAGGATGTGGTAATATCTATTATTGACAAAAAAATGATAACATAAATTACGGCTAAAGATCTGCTCATGTAAAGCATGAAAGAAAAGCTGTGCTAAAAAGCTGTGCTAAAGTGTTCTTTTTCTCAATAGATCAATATTTTAGATTAATATTTTTTTCTTTTCATATTAACTTCTACATGAATTTTGATGCCATATACGAGGTCTGACACCAGAGGGAAGCTGTAAAACATTCTCAGAAGTAAAAGCTGCAGTAAATGTGACAGCAACAAGGTAGTTCACAGTGAGTTGGATTAGAATATGTGTATCCATAGCAATATCTCTATATAGATGGCTATATATAGAACAATACATTAGAATAATATCCATAACGAAACAACTGCACATGTATGTCAGGATGCTGGGCATTATATAAACCCTCTGAGCAAACCTTAAGGACTGTTACATTCAGATTACATACATCGTATAATTTGGTCTATGTGATGTAAATACTGGGGAAGTTTTAGGATGCTTCTTAAAACAAATGAAAAATAATACATCCCGCATATACAGCATAAGTTCATGCAAGTGTTCCTCAGAATTAGGCATTCATTACATTTTTGTTGCAGCATTTGTTTTAGTTTTAGCCAGATAAATGTTAAGAGAAAACAAATGAAAAATTAGTGTTCCGTCTAAAGGGCATTATGACTATTTAGTAGTTTTAATGGTAAAGGAGGGAGAAACAAGAATACAGTAGAGAGCATTATAATGAACAGCGAGGAAGCAAGGGGAATACCAGTGGTTATGATGGCAGATGGTCCTGTTCAGTATGTTTGTTTCTGATATATATTCTTGGGATGATGCAGTAGTGCAGCAATAGCATTGTTGCCTCACAGCAAAAGGTTCTCGAGTTTGATTCTCAGCTGGGGTTCCTTCTGTGTGGAGTCTGCATGTCCTCCCTGCATTCATGTGGGTTTGCTCCAGTTTTCTCCCACATTACAAAGATGTGTCTGGAGTGTTTCGACCCAGGTCTCCTCTGAAAATTGGCTTCATTCCAAGTTGGACTTTCCCAGTTAACAAATGTTAAATAAAATAAATAAAATAAATGTAATCTAGTTAGATAGTACAATAAACTTTTTCACAGAGAGCACCAAACTGTGGTGGTGTTCATAGGCAAGGTGCTGTGTGTGTGTGTGTGTGTGTGTGTGTGTGTGTGTGTATTTGTATTTCCGTGTATGTATGTGTGTGTGTGTGTGTGTGTGTGTGTGTGTGTGTGTATATGTGTGTATTGTGTGTGCACGTTTATATTTGTGTGTGTGTGTGTGTGTGTGTGTGTATTTCCGTGTGTGTGTGTGTGTGTATGTGCGTGTGTGCATGTGTGTATTGTGTGTGCATACGTTTATATTTGTGTGTGTGTGTGTGTGTGTGTGTGTGTGTGTGTGTGTGTGTGTGCGTGTATGCATGTGTTTATGTTTGTATTTGTGTGTGCATGTGTGTATGTAGGTGGGAGCGAATGTATTACAAGGCCTGGTACAGCTAGCAGATGGAGGGCAAGGAAGTAAGTCGAATGCAATATGAAACAGTGCAGTATTATGTAGTCCTAAGGGTGGAACCTAGGGATAATGTGCACGTCACACTAGATCACTGAGTACTTCTAGATTTCTTCTTGTATAACAGAGTAAGACAACAGCATCAACACTGGACAGTATATAGGATGCAGAGTTAGGACAGTAGACTTGTGGACATGAAAGTCATGATATCATTGCTTGGTATACAGGACACTGATAAGCCCATGATTATAGTACCACTGCAGAAAGGCCAGAAGCCTATGTGCTGTTCTACCAGTACTGTTTAACCATGATTTTTCAGCCAGAATGACACTAGCAGAGCTCAAAATATATTTCTAACACATCTTATTTTATGGTGGGCTTTTCCACCTCCTCCCCTCTGTGGAGAGGTAGACCTCCTGAACATCATCTTAATTATTCTAAGGCCTAATCACTGCAGCTTGGAGAACAGAACATGTTCTCTTTTGCAACAAATTAGGCAGCTAGGCATGACAAATTCAACTTTGATGCTAGACTCTGAATACCAGGGCTGCATATGGAAAACTTTTTCCAGGGGAAGAAACCATACGGAGAAAGAGAGAGAGGGGGATATTTAACAGATAGAGAGTGGTTACTAGGTAAAGAGATAGGGTTTACAAAGTGGTGGGACGAGAAAAAATACCCATACCATGAGGTACGACTTAGTACTCTTGGCATATATGTACTCGAAGACAAGACTGAAAGGAGGCTACAAAAGGACTTCCCATGTTCTCAAGCAGATGATGAGCATTAAGGAGTAAACACAAAGGATCAAGAAAGGATACTGGTATGGGCTAGATGGGGATAATTAAGTGAGGGTGACTGAGGTCATTCACACTGCTTAGTACTGAAGGCTGGATGGGGATAATTAAGTGAGGTTGACGGAGGTCATTCACGCTGCTTAGTACTGATGGCTAGATAAGGGATAATTAAGTGAGGCTGATGGAGGTCATTCACACTACTTAATACTGAAGGATAGATAGGGATAACTAAGTAAGGCCGACAGAGGTCATTCACACTGCTTAGTACTGAAGGCTAGATGGGGATAATTAAGTGAGGCTGACAGAGGTCATTCACACTGCTTAGTACTGAAGGCTAGATGAGGATAATTAAGTGAGGCTGATGGGGGTCATTCACATTGCTTAGTAATGAAGGCTAGATGGGGATAATTAAATGAGGCTGACAGAGGTCATTCACACTGCATAGTACTGAAGGCTTAATGGGTATAATTAAGTGAGGTTGATGGGAGTCATTCACACTGCTTAGTAATGAAGGCTAGATAGGGATAATTGAGGCTGATGGGGGTCATTCATACTACTTAGTACTGAAGGCTAGATGGGGATAATTAAGTGAGGCTGATGGGGGTCATTCACACTACTTAATACTGAAGGCTAGATAGGGTTAATTAAGTGAGGCTGACAGAGGTCATTCACACTACTTAATACTGAAGGATAGATAGGGATAATTAAGTGAGGCTGACAGAGGTCATTCACACTGCTTAGTACTGAAGGCTAGATGGGGATAATTAAGTGAGGCTGATGGGGGTCATTCACACTGCTTAGTACTGAAGGCTAGATGGGGATAATTGAGGCTGATGGGGGTCATTCACACTACTTAGTACTGAAGGCTAGATGGGGATAATTAAGTGAGGCTGACGGAGGTCATTCACACTACTTAGTACTGAAGGTGTAACAAATACCAGAATGGTTCAAGGGTACCTTGTACAGATGAAACGGTGGGTGGGTCAGCTGTGTAATAACACACAGTTGTCCTGGATAAAAGACAAGTTCTTTTCTGTTAATTAGTTCTTGTGTCTGTAGCACCTGCTTTTCAGGGGTGGGAAAACTCAGTGACTGCTTACTGCTTGTCAACAGAATTCTGTAGGAATGTAAATGTTTATATTCACCACTGCAAAGAACCAGTTTGGGAATATTCAATACTATAGAGAAACTGCCTCAATATACTTTTGAGAATAATATTTTTATTAATACCTGCTGTAGGAAAATGGCTGTAGAGGTAGGAATTATTGAAAAGCCAGAAATTGAAAAGGTTTCCTCTGTTTATAAAGGCCAGATTCTCCTCCAGTTCTGGAGTATTTAGAACACAGGTGATGCCTTACTTGGAATACTGTGCCCGGTTCTGGAGTATTTAGAACACAGGTGATACCTTACTTGGAATACTGTGCCCGGTTCTGGAGTATTATTTATTCTGTTTGGTTTCCGCTTATTATGCAATCTTAAATGAGTGGCCTCTTCTCAACCCTTTTATTCTCCAGTCCCACTTACCATATGTTGAGGGATAGTGAAAGCCAAAGTCAGAATCCAGGCCATCCTGCAGATGAGTCAGAGATTTTTGGATAAGCATCTCTATTCCTCAAGCAAGGCTACAGGTGGGTATGCACTGCAGATAACATGAGCTTTGCATTCTTTCATCTGCTCCATTTCGGGTTTATTTATGCTGACTGAAGGTAAGCCTTGGTTAAGTACCTTACCCACCTGATTTAGACTAGAGAATGTTGTTGTAGTGAGGAATCTATAACTGCCTCCCTGAGGTAAGAAGGCAGGCTAATGGCTGTCTGCTTCAGTTGTGACTGTCCTGACATCAAGATGCCATCTCATTAATCAGCCTCAGAATGAACTTTTGCACCTTGATGCTACAGCACTGAGGAGGACAGATTACTTTTATTTACTGCTCAATAACTTGGTATAAAGAGTATTAGGGAAACATTCTCCAAAGATCATCTGGAGGACTTGCCTGAAAAGGGATAAATGACTAAAAGAGGAAATGCAGGAAAGGATAGCTGCAACTGTAATATGACATGACCTAGGGAAGGTAAACTTGAAGGGCAGGCTGCAGGCCTTACAGCTCAGTCATCTGTGGTGAGAATGAATAGTATGTCTAATCTCAGTACACGACATCATGACTGGGGTCCTTGAGATGGAGGAATGGGTAATGAAGAACGGGTCACTGAGTAGATTATATCAAGTAGTACATTTAGATCTTAAATGGAGAGACACATTGAACCACAGAATAAATTACCCACAAGGGGATTTATATAGTTCAGTAGTCAAAGTGGTTTACAAGGAATGGGGAAAACAGACTACAGGAAGGTACTAAGGTAGGCAGATGAATATGTGATTCATTGTAAACTAGGTTACATTTTTTCTCCTTCCAGAAGTACTTTCACATTTTTTGAAGTTCTCTGAATAAATCTATGTTCCTGAGCTTAATCAGAGATGTCACTTGTAACATTAAGCAGATTACAAATCCTGTATTTGGCATAATGCTCACAAACTGTGTTAATTCAATTTAAGGATATCATAAAGTCAATAATTTCAAACAGCTTCCTTTTTAATATAGGTATAACCACTTAAAATTATAACAAAATTTAAATGAATCCTCATTTGTTGAATGAAGTAATTAACTGCATCTTAATTTCTTTATAGCTCCCCTAGTCATTTACCTGATGGAGAGGGTCATTTTAATTCAGTTCATGAGGCAAGAAGACGTAAGTACAATTACATCTGATGAATAAGACTTCTGAGCTCATTTTGGGAGCACACATTCTGATATGATCTGCAATATACCTGAATTTTATCAGCACTATGTTCTGGCCTTTATGTATAGGGAATTACATTTACGTGACATCAAAGAAAGAACACGCATACCAATTTTATCGGATGGTTAAGCAAGAATGATATAAGAATGATATAAATAGATAGTTCTTTCATTTCCATAAGGAAATATTTCACTTTGGGGGAAGAACTCCACTTATTGTATGTACATCAGTAACACAAAAAAAAAATAAACCTACACTGAAATGATCTGTTACACATTTAACGTAAAACAAGAAACAATGACATTCATGTCACAGAGTCAGACTGGCATGTAGGTTTATGGCTCTGATCTGCTAAATAGCTCTATCCTTAAGATTTGGATTTGAATTTCTCATTGTTCACTTGCATACTATGTGACAGACTGAGTGTGTCACATAGCAAAAAAACCTCTTGGTCACCTCTGAAAAAAGGCAGTTATATTTAAGGGTTATATCTGGTTAATAAAGTAAATAAATAGAAAGGAACCAGGCAATCACATCATTTGTTGGGAGGCTGGCGTAATAGTTAAGGTGTTTATCTTGTAGACACAAGGTGTAGGGTTTGAGTTTCACATGGGATAATTGGCTAGGCTTAAAATGGCCCACAAGGGCAGTTAACCTAATGCTAATCTATAATCACGTACCTGTTAGTCACACATAATTCCTAAGATGATTATGGTAGCAATGTTGTGTGCCAGGAGAGTGGACTTCTTGAAAGCTAATCTATTTGCTAATAGGCAGTGGTAGCAACAGAATGCTTTACCAAACTGGTGTACTGCAGTTTTACAAAACTGGTGTATTGCCAGTCTGATTTGGTTAACTTCAATGACTGCTCCATCAGACCAAAGGCAGATCTGCAAATATAGTGTATGTGGAATCCAGCACAACCTTTAACACTGCTGTTCAAGGAACATAGTAAAACATTAAAAAAATACCACCTTCTCTCACAAAAAAAAAAATCACGCCACAAAATGATGAAGGAAATAGGAAAATTAATTCTTTGAAGGGGAAGGGTGGTAGGTGGGGGATGACACTGTAACAACAGTGACTAATGTTGCTTCAGAGTACAGCACTAGAACTCATCTTCCTCTTTAGTATGTAACAACAGTGACTAATGTTGCTTCAGAGTACAGCACTAGAACTCATCTTCCTATTTAGTATGTAACAACAGTGACTAATGTTGCTACAGAGTACAGCACTAGAACTCATCTTCCTATTTAGTATGTAACAACAGTGATTAATGTTGCTTCAGAGTACAGCACTAGAACTCATCTTCCTATTTAGTATGTAACAACAGTGACTAATGTTGCTTCAGAGTACAGCACTAGAACTCATCTTCCTATTTAGCATGTAACAACAGTGACTAATGTTGTTTCAGAGTACAGTGCTAGAACTCATCTTCCTATTTAGTATGTAACAACAGTGACTAATGTTGCTTTAGAGTACAGTGCTAGAACTCAGCTTCCTATTTAGTATGTAACAACAGTGACTAATGTTGCTTCAGAGTACAGCACTAGAACTCATCTTCCTATTTAGTATGTAACAACAGTGACTAATGTTGCTTCAGAGTACAGCACTAGAACTCATCTTCCTATTTAGTATGTAACAACAGTGACTAATGTTGCTTCAGAGTACAGCACTAGAACTCATCTTCCTATTTAGTATGTAACAGCAGTGACTAATGTTGTTTCAGAGTACAGCACTAGAACTCATCTTCCTATTTAGTATGTAACAACAGTGACTAATGTTGCTTCAGAGTACAGCACTAGAACTTATCTTCCTATTTAGTATGTAACAACAGTAACTAATGTTGCTTCAGAGTACCGCACTAGAACTCATCTTCCTATCTAGTATGTAACAACAGTGACTAATGTTGCTTCAGAGCACAGCACTAGAACTCATCTTCCTATTTAGTATGTAACAACAGTGACTAATGTTGTTTCAGAGTACAGCACTAGAACTCATCTTCCTATTTAGTATGTAACAGCAGTGACTAATGTTGCTTCAGAGTACAGCACTAGAACTCATCTTCCTATTTAGTAACAACAGTGACTAATGTTGCTTCAGAGTACAGCACTAGAACTCATCTTCCTATTTAGTATGTAACAGCAGTGACTAATGTTTCTTCAGAGTACAGCACTAGAACTCATCTTCCTACTTAGTATGTAACAACAGTGACTAATGCTGCTTCAGAGTACAGCACTAGAACTCATCTTCCTATTTAGTATGTAACAACAGTGACTAATGTTGCTTCAGAGTACAGCACTAGAACTCATCTTCCTATTTAGTATGTAACAACAGTGACTAATGTTGCTTCAGAGTACAGCACTAGAACTCATCTTCCTATTTAGTATGTAACAGCAGTGACTAATGTTGCTTCAGAGTACAGCACTAGAACTCATCTTCCTATTTAGTATATAACAACAGTGACTAATGTTGCTTCAGAGTACAGCACTAGAACTCATCTTCCTATTTAGCATGTAACAACAGTGACTAATGTTGCTTCAGAGTACAGCACTAGAACTCATCTTCCTATTTAGTATGTAACAACAGTGACTAATGTTGCTTCAGAGTACAGCACTAGAACTCATCTTCCTATTTAGTATGTAACAACAGTGACTAATGTTGCTTCAGAGTACAGCACTAGAACTCATCTTCCTATTTAGTATGTAACAACAGTGACTAATGTTGCTTCAGAGTACAGCACTGCAACTCATCTTCCTATTTAGTATGTAACAACAGTGACTAATGTTGTTTCAGAGTACAGCACTACAACTCATCTTCCTATTTAGTATGTAACAACAGTGACTAATGTTGCTTCAGAGTACAGCACTAGAACTCATCTTCCTATTTAGTATGTAACAACAGTGACTAATGTTGCTTCAGAGTACAGCACTAGAACTCATCTTCCTATTTAGTATGTAACAACAATGACTAATGTTGCTTCAGAGTACAGCATTAGAACTCATCTTCCTATTTAGTATGTAACAACAGTAACTAATGTTGCTTCAGAGTACAGCACTAGAACTCATCTTCCTATCTAGTATGTAACAACAGTGACTAATGTTGCTTCAGAGTACCGCACTAGAACTCATCTTCCTATTTAGTATGTAACAACAGTGACTAATGTTGTTTCAGAGTACAGCACTAGAACTCATCTTCCTATTTAGTATGTAACAGCAGTGACTAATGTTGCTTCAGAGTACAGCACTAGAACTCATCTTCCTATTTAGTAACAACAGTGACTAATGTTGCTTCAGAGTACATTACTAGAACTCATCTTCCTATTTAGTATGTAACAGCAGTGACTAATGTTGCTTCAGAGTACAGCACTAGAACTCATCTTCCTATTTAGTATGTAACAACAGTGACTATTGTTGCTTCAGAGTACAGCACTAGAACTCATCTTCCTATTTAGTATGTAACAACAGTGACTAATGTTGCTTCAGAGTACAGCACTAGAACTCATCTTCCTATTTAGTATGTAACAACAGTGACTAATGTTGCTTCAGAGTACAGCACTAGAACTCATCTTCCTATTTAGTATGTAACAGCAGTGACTAATGTTGCTTCAGAGTACAGCACTAGAACTCATCTTCCTATTTAGTATGTAACAACAGTGACTAATGTTGCTACAGAGTACAGCACTAGAACTCATCTTCCTATTTAGTATACTTATTTTGGATCTCAGAATAAGGTTAGAAAGTCAGATCAAACCTGCTCAGAGATGGCACATAAATTGGTTCAGTGGACACAAACCTCAGCTGGGAACTGGTGCAGCTTGCAGGAAGGGAGGATGAATGAATGAAAGCTTGGCTCTACTATAGAAATAGTGCTAAGTTATTCACTTTCGTTTGAAAACTCAGGGAAGACATATATGTGAGGAAGGCTGACCTCAAAGATGAAAGAGAATAGAAGAAAAGTTGTTGTTGTGTCTTTCGGCTTTTCCAGGTTAGGGGTCGCCACAGCAGAACTCCGGTCCACTAATGATTGGCAGTAGATTTTTACGTGCAGAGTTGCCAGCTCTGATGCACAACCTTCAATGAAGGTACGCCCGTTCATGCATGTCTCCACACAGAAAATGCTCTAGCTGAGAATCGAACAGGACAACGTCTTACTGTGAGGTGACAATGCTACCGCAGCACCACCACCGCAGTACAAAGAGAATAGAAGAAAAGAAAGGGAGAAAAGTTTATACTTACCATATTTTCAACTATGCCTTGTAATATAAAAGGACAGTAGCGAGGAGAACATGATGTTAAGGTATAGTAATAGCAGAACAGATCCCTGAGATGATGAGTAAAACCCCCTATTTTTAGGGCCCTTTTATTTATGTAAAATTTGTTTACTGGGAAAGTCTGACTAGGACAGAGCCCATTATTAGCAGAGGCCCAGAGAAGAATGCTCCTGACACATGTTCTTTGGAACATGGGAGGAAACAGGGGCACCAAGAGGAAACCCACACAAACAAGGGGAGGACATGCAGACTCTGTACAGAAGGCACCCTAACCAATAGTCAAACTAGAGAACCTCTTGCTGTAAGCCAACAACACTAACCACTGCACCACTATGCCATCCTAATTTTAGGCTGTAATTTGTTTACTTGTTTTGGTAAATTCACAAAGTAGAGACTAGTCTGGTAAACAGGACATGGTACAAAAACAGTATAAGGGGAGGAGGGAGCATCCGAGCCATGAACAGTCTCAAACAGCAGAAAGTACTAGAAGAAAGACTATAAATGGGATTTTTTATTTGCTTAGTGGCAGAAGGAGGACATTAGTCTTCCCCTTAGCATTTACCAGCTAACCTGTCTATTGATCCATTCTCTTTCCCAATTTTATCTCCCCACCTATCTAATTTGTCACTTGTTTATCATATTTCTGTCAAATCGATCATCTTTCTATTCATGCTCTTTACCTATCTAATCTGTAATCTACCTCTCTGTCTGAGTACCCTTCCTCACATTTTTTCTATTGTTGCTTCTTTTCAATGTTTTAGTGGATTCTTGTCTACAATTTTTATAATGGAATTGCATTCTTTGACTCTGTCACCCTTTCCAAGGAAAATTTATTTTTCATACCTAGGGAGGCATTTATCTCTCTAATCTTTTGTCTGCTCCATTTTCTGCTGAAAACCAAGATTGCACAATGGACCTTTGGATCATCAATCTAACACTCTCCTAACTGAACTATTTCAGCTCCTGTGTCCTTTTTTTCTAAGTGAACCCTTCACATTTACCCGACACAGGTGTGCACCTATATTGCTGCTTCACTGTTTGATCTGTCTTACTGTGCAAAGGTAGTCCTGACTTAAGTCTATTGTAAGTCTGAAGAACACAGAAGGTACTGAAATATATATAAAAAAGTCTAGTATACTGTATATACCCAATCAAGTAATTAAAGTAACACCGATTCTTGGCTTCTCAATTTAAAAAATAAAGTAAACAAACACAACTCATTAGCTTACAGTACCACAAACTGCACTTGTTTTTCATTTTGCACAGTCCAGACACATAACTCTCAACTTCTTAGCAGAAGAAATCTACATCATGCCTAAACTAAAGGAGGGGGAGGGTACAAAGACCCAGAAATAGAGACAGATTTTAAATATTGCACTTATATATTTGGAAAGTTGCTAGAATAAAGTATTTGTGTTTTCATGCATACTTCTGGAGGATATGAGGTCTGAAACTCAAATGTATGTCATTATTTAATGACTTCAGTCCTCAGTGATTTGCCATAGAAACACAAATTTTATAAAGAACACGCTAAAAACATGAGGCAAAAATCTGGACATTCTGAGAAAATCTGAACAGTGAGGGATATGCCCACACAGCCCCTCCAGGAAATAGGCTGTCTTATGATCTTCAGACTGCAGTTCACTTAGTGCATTCTACAAACTTCAGAAGGCTTTGCAACCATGAACATCCTTTTTATAGCATGGTACGAGCACTTTACTGACTATTTCATAGTATTTTCCTGACTAATTGTTATGAGACTGCTTCCACACTGCATATGGCAGTACATATTTAAAGGCACATTGCACACTTTCTATATCCACATGATATACTCATCCTCCTCCCAGCATGAAACCAGGGGCTTTGGACTCATAACAGTGTAATGTTATTTGGAAAGACAAAAAGCATTTAATAAGCATTTTGTTGTGGAAGATTGGTGGCCTTGATCTTTCTCCTTCAGTAGTGCTCGTTTGTGGAACGAGTGTAATGTAGGCCCTCAACATCCCATTAGTGTTTCTGTTGACTAGGCCAGGCCTGTGGACCACTGTATATTGAAAGGGTTGGGTGAATAGCGCCCATCAGCACAATTTCATATCTCTGTCAGTCTTTGTACTGCAATGAGCTAGATAAGTTACCATACTGCAATGTGCTAGATCAGTTACCAATCTGCAATGAGCTAGATCAGTTACCGTACTGCAATGTGCTAGATCAGTTACCGTACTGCAATGTGCTAGATCAGTTACCGTACTGCAATGTGCTAGATCAGTTACCAATCTGCAATGAGCTAGATCAGTTACCATACTGCAATGAGCTAGATCAGTTACCGTGCTGCAATGAGCTAGATCAGTTACCATACTGCAATGTGCTAGATCAGTTACCAATCTGCAATGAGCTAGATCAGTTACCATACTGCAATGAGCTAGATCAGTTACCATACTGCAATGAGCTAGATCAGTTACCAGACTGTAGCACCCACCTACAAATTAGCACTTTAAGTCACAGAACACCCACATTATTACTAGATGCTCTCTCTCAGTGGCTAAGTATCTCCTTCCCACTTTGCTCATCTTCTTGCTGATATAACACAAAGGGTACTCTTCGCCGTTTGTGCCTTGGAATAGCACCGATCCTAAACCTATGTTTGACACATCGGTATGCACAGTGAATTCTTCAATAAAAGCAGAAATCACTAATAGATGCTCAGAACACATTTGTTTATTTACTTTTCCTTAGTTTGCTCAGTATCCTGTTTTAGGTGAGACTTGAGGTGGTATTCATACTAACTAGGGGAAATTTGGCCAGTGCACCAGAGAACCTTTCATACTCTTTTGGAGTACTAGATGTTACCAGAGGGCTGTTATAAATTTTTGGTAGAACTCCAAGATAGAGGCTAGTGCAAGTAACAACTTGCTGGAGAGCAGTGTAAAATTATTTCAAAATACATAGAAGGGTGCTGAACAGAAGGAAATCATGATAAGGTAGGAGATCCTGTTGTGAAGTCATCAGGAGCTAATTCTGTCAATGCAATGGGCAATACAAATAAGATGCATTAGGCTGCTTCCCATACTGATTCTGTGCAGAGTAGCATTGTAATAACAGAGCTGGAGGATGGTGGAATGCAGAAAGAAAAATTGCTGGAATTGATTGACAAGGAGGAACAAGATGAGTCTGCTGTATCATAGGGTGAGATTGTGTGCTTCGTATATTTTTTCAGAGTGATCAGTGATAACAAGAGACAATAAAAAAGAAATGCAAATGCTTTTCATTAATAAAAAAAGAATACTGTGATGCCTTAGCCATCCTGCAGGGCGGTTTGTCTCAAATAAATAACTGGTGTTAAAATCATGGTCTGAAACTAAATGCCAAATAATTTGTTATTGTATCCTTTGAGACGTCATCTTCCTCAGGGAAATACTACATTGACAATACATCCCTACTGTTAACCCAGTTGTTCAGGATTTGGTAACTTATGTGGACAGTGACCTACTTTTGACAAACATGTGTCTGTTGTTGTAAGATAGCTCTTCTATGTTGCACAGCTTATAAACAAAGGAACTGTGTCTAGATCTAGGGGTATCATTGTCCCCCTTTACTCATAAGTCCAATCACTGAATATAATGCCCCCTTTGGCATGTATCTGTCCAGACATGTGCAACAACTGCAACGCCCACAGAGGTACCTTACTAAAAACGATACAAGGCCTAAGCAACATATCCTACATTGGACCAGCTCAAAGCTCTGTCACTATACTTGGTATACTGTATACTGCTAAGAGGTGGCCTGTGTGTTATATTAAATATAACACAGGATGTTTTGCAACATTTACCTAATGTGATATTTGTGGAAGATTTTAAGGGTACTTTAAATTACCAGGGCCAACCAAAAACCTGTTGTTTTTGTGGCAGCATAGAGCATTAAATTCAAGACTGTAAAAAGGTTAAGTGCAACCAATACAGAGAGGTGGGTCTTACAATGAATTAATGTAAAATGGAATGCAGAGTGCACAGGGAGGAAGGCCATTTCTGGTTTTACAATGCACAAAAAGAAAGTGTAACAAGAGGAAAATGAAGTTACAAAAAAGTGAATTAGATAATTCTAGAACAAATACAGGTGGATGAGAAGGAGGATGTAAATGAAGAATGACAGGCTAATTTTGTTCTAGAAGATGATATGCATACAGGCTTACAGGAAGTTGAAACTGACACATATAACATATTTGGGCAACTACTACGGGAACGATCAAATCAGGAATAAGGAGATGTGGAAGAACTGGTTAGAGAGAGGAAAAATACTATAGGGCAAGGGGTAAACGTAAGGAAATTCAAGTTTAGAAATATTCCTCAAAAGGTTAAAAAAGGGAAAGGAATAATGTTTGAGTGGTCCTGATTAATGTCAACAGTCTTGCAAAAACATTGAGAAGATTATCAGTATTGGAAGGGTGTAAGATGCAAGGTTTATACCTCTCGAAATCAAGCTGAAAAATTATGGGGCTATAAAATTGTATGGAATTTAGGAAATGAATGAAGTTCAGGAGTAACATTTTTGTTTAACTCATTACATACGAGTGGCATCTCCAGGTGCATCTGCAGTTAACTCCTACTGATGCCTCTAGGAGTCAAAAATTGCCTCTTCATATTTGCATCAATAATTTCAAAACCATGCTATGTACACAGTTTTAAAAGATTTCATCTTAAAACTTACACAATGGCAAACACATCTGCATTAATATTTTACCTGCGTCTAGTGCAGGTAAATAGATATTAACTGTTGTTTTTTATGATATTAATTTATATAGTTATAATTTTCAAATTTTTCTAATACCTCAACAACCAAGTAACACAGGGAGAACTCCTTAGCCTCATATGAAAGCTCTCAGTTAGATGAATAAAATGTTGCTGATGGTATGTGTGCAACATGTGTGTTTGCTGAGATACTGTAAGTTGTTTACAAATTATTACAGATGTAATAGCGTGTTTACTGTGACTTATAAACTTCATTTTAAGGCCTAGAACCTAAAGAATACTACCACTATAAAAATAGTTTGTGCTGAAGGATTTGCCATTTGTCCTTCTTTCATAATCCCTGTGGTTCCAGAAATATGAACATTCATTTGAAATGTGAGGACATAATTTGATTCTGTCAAAAGGCTTAAGGTCCCCCCTATTGGAAGTTACAGTGCAAACTTCCAGAGCTCCATTGGAGTGAATGAGTTAATAATAAAATAAAAATATTAGACATTTACGTTGTTTATTCTCTAATATCTCAGCTATAAAAAAGTCTTCAAGGAGTACTTTTTTATACTCGAGATGTTAGAGAATAAAGAACGTTTGTTTTGCTAGCTGGTGGTCCTTTTCTTCATTGGCATCTTTATTGTGGTTTATAATTCACATTGTTTATGTTGGAATAATAGCTGTGGTAGATATCAGATGGGAAATAGCATATTCAAACTAATATGGTTTTTCCCTTTTTAATTTCTCCAAATCTTTTAGATCTCTAATACCATGACGGGAATGGACCCCATTGTTAAGTCAAAGTAAGACTAAAGTTAATGAAATTAGTACTGTTTCATCTTTGATGACAGCCAGGAGTGCTTTTCGCAGTACCTGCAATGTGCCCAGTAATGACTCCTTCTGCCATTGTATGGAGTTACATATATTGGTAACATATCTAAATATGATTGTAGATTCTTTTTTATAAGATCTGTTGCTCATACTACAATTGGAACTGTCTGGGTATCTTTCTTCCATATCGCTCTTGTTTCTGCCTGCAAATCCTGATATTTTATGACTTTGTGTCTTTCTGTATGCAAGACACTGTAGTGATTGGGTGTGGTGATTTTAATGATCAATGCTACTTTTGTGTTCTTTTCATGGGCCACTATATCTGGTTTTCTAGCATCTATCTTTTGAACTGTTGGTAATGGGTGATCTCACGTCATGCAGAATCCATCATTTTCTACGTTGCACTGTGGCTCATGTTTCAGTGTTTTTCAGCTACTTCAGTATTATAATGTTTACATAATCCTCAGTGCAACAGTCCTGCCACATTATTATGCCTTTCAGTATACAGTTCTTCTGCCATTAGTATGTCACAAGAAGCAACAAGGTGTGCAACTGTTTCGAATTCTGTTTTACAAAACCTATATTTGTCTGTTTCTCCCACATGTTCAATGGACTTTGTGAACCAACATGTACGTAGTCCACTATCATGGGCCCCTAATATTAAACTTTCATTTTTTTGTTTAAATTTGCCTCTCCTTAACCATTCCTGCATTCCATCTTGATCAACATATAGTTGGTCCACAAGTTTTTTATACTTGCAACTATATTTGTGCATCTTCCACATTTCTTGCCTTCACATCTGATCCTTCACGTTATATTCTTTCTTTTGTTTTTTTTTGGCACATTCAGTTGCTGCCTGATTTTTATCTACTTCTGGTTTGATTTCCATTCCTGCTTGACACAGATATGCTTCTGCTAGACTAAGAAGGGAAGTTGCCTTAGATTTATTGTCCTTATATTTCAAAACTTTCACCATATTTGGGTCTTGTAAGGTCAGCAGATATGTATGCAGTCCCACAAATGCAGATCTATACATGTAATCAATTTCAAGGAGGCTCATACCTCCTTTGGAACAGGGAATATATAATGTTGGTATGCACTGATTTTTATAAATAATTTGATGAGCATTAAGCATCCTTCTCGTTTTCCTGTCTAATCTATCCAATCCCTTTTGGGGCCAGTCAGTCACTCCAAAACTGTAAGTTAGGACAGGAAGAACAAATTGGTTTATAGCTTGAACTTTGTTCCTAGATGTCAACACTGTTTTCAGGATTAATTTAAGTCTTCTAAAATATTCCTTACTGAATTTTATTTGCATTTGTTCATGTTTTATTGTTTGTCCTTCGTCAATTCCCAAATATTTATACACTCCCTCTTACTCAAGTTTTTTATATCACATTCTTGTCCCAAACTGATGTTTTCTTGGTGTTGCAGCTTTTCTGCTTTAAATGTTGCTTTTGCACATTTATCATGACCAGATGACATTCTTGTATCATCTGAAAAAAATTTGATGTCTTGCAGATGTGGTTTCAGTTCCTCATCTGATGAGCTATACAGTTTTAAATCATTGACAAAGAGAGGATAAGTCTTTATACCATGTTGCTTTCTGGGAGCCAAATTATAGCCATGACCTAATGTGTTATGCAGACAGCTTAATGGGTTAAGGTGAAGGCAAAATAGCAGCGGTGACAGTCCCCCTTTGAATATTTATCCTTGGAATAATAATTGGTCTTTTATTATGGCTTAACTGCAAAATGGTTTGCCACTGTTTCATGGTCACTGTGATGTAGTTTATCAGTGTAGGGTGTGTCTTATACATTTTTAAGCATTCTTTGTTCCATGAATGTAGGATACTGTTAAATGCCTTTTTGTAAGTCTATCCATGCCATAGTTAAATTCTTCACCGTTTCACAGGTCTCCACCATGACTTTATTTAACAACAAATGATCCTTTGTTCCATATGACTTTCTTTTATTACACTTTTGTTCTATTGTCATAATTGAGTTTTCTTCTAAATGACTATAGACTCTGTTGGAATCAATTCCAGTTTATAGTTTATACATCGTTGGAAGGCAAGTTATTGGTCTATAATTTTTAGGGTAGCTTGCAGGTTCACTTTTAAGTAGGAACATTGTTTTTCCTGTTTTTAGCCAGGCTGGTGTCTGTTTAGGATGCACATATAAATAGTTCATACTCTTAGCTAAATCTTATTGCAAAGATGTTAATAATTTTAGCCAGAAGTTAGGTACTACATCTGGCCCTTGGATTTTCCAGTTAGGAGCTTTTCTTAACTTTGTTTCAATCTGTCTGGCCATTACTTCATCCCATTTCATATCCTGTACCTTTGAACTTCTTATTCTTTATTTTACTTCTTCTGTCCATTTAGCATCTTTGTTATGTTCCACAGGATCTTCATAAATACTTCTCCAAAATGTATCTATTTCTTCTTTTTTTATTTAGAGAATGTTTTTATAGAAAATTGGAAAACAGGATAAAAGGAATTGAAAGACCACTAATATGGCTTTATGCATGTACTGATGTTAAGGAAAGGGAAGACGTATTTGAAAAAAATAATACCTTTTGTTATGATAACTATGGATATAACCAACATAACCCTCCCCCCTCCGACACTTCCCTTCTCCATCTGCTGATTTAACTACTTCTTACAACTACACTACAATGCCACACTACACCCTTACTGGACAGTCTGCTATTGCACCTTACCTAATCCTATTTAGATTCTATTATAGAGTCTATTATATCTATATTTGCATCATTTCTTTACATAAGTTTATTATACCTCCAGTGTATTACGCAGTATTCTGAAAACAATGTATTACTTTATGTATATGTGATTGTTATTGATCTTTCTTTGCATGGCTTTATCAACTCCAGCGCTATATGCTGTATTGTCAGCCCTCTGAAAATTTTTGTATTCCTTAATGTGTATATGATTGTTAAAAATAGATTGTTAATGGAGCTTTTCTCCCTGGGCCTCCACTGAAAATGGGCTCTTCCTGGCCCAGTGGACTTCCCCAGTTATCAAACTGAAATAAATAAATAAATAAATAAATAAATAAATAAATAAATAAATAAATATTATTATAATGGGAGATCTTAACTGTGATTTGAAGAATAAGAAGACAAAATGTGGAGTATGATGTTAAATTTGCAGGAAATGAAGTGAGGTGGCTTAAGGCTATGGAATACAAGGCATTTTACATATACAAAAGGATTACTAAAAACAGAAATATACTACTTTTGGAAGTCTGAGTATCTTACAGAAAAAGGCAGTGTATTATGTTCAGAGGGCTTTCAGATCATTTGTGATTTTGGATTCAATCGTAAGAAAATGATGATATTGTAAAAGAAGGAAAGGGTATAAAATACTACCAGGAAGGATTCTGCACACAGATGAAATTTAATCAGGAAATTGGGCATTTTTGGAAGGAACATTATATTATGAGAACTTTTTGTAAGTCCTCCACAGAGTGGTGTATCATATTTAAAGAAATGTGCAGAAATATACGTATAAATGTAGAAGTGCAGTTATGGAAAGAAGAAGAAAAGTGTATGATAAATGAGAAAAATATGTTGATTAGTTTGGAAGAAAATGATAATTACTGTTTTCTGTACAGAAATGGAGATTTATGAGCAAACAAAAGAAAACTGAGTAATTATTGTATAAACAAAAAATATGTTGGAGGAAAGAAGAAAGAGGTAACTCCATATCAGGCAAAGTGGGAAAATATGACAATTGTGTAATAAAAGAGCACACGACACACAGCCAATCCATCCAGAAAAAACAACAACAAAAAATAGCCAAGCTAGAGTTTGCACTGTGTGATTCATTGAAACCTCTTGTAAAAGAGGATTATGGGATATATGCAAATGACCCCTTAAAGACACCAGGTGTTTCAGCTATATGGCAATTCTGAATGTCCATGACTTATTTCTTTTTAAGTCAATTAATGGACAAATTCAGGCCAGTGAAGCCAAACCCCACTAGCTGTGGACGTGCATGTCTTGTTATGACATCATCAACAGTCCACTTATGCTGTGCTGATGATGTCATAGCAAGACTAAAACATGCATGTACATAGCTATTTGGCTTTACTGGCCTGAATTTGTCCATTAGTCAAATTGTGTAATAAAGGAATTGAAAGATTAGAAGTGGGAAATAAAGTACAATTAAATAAATATTATGGATATCATGAAAGTATTTGTCAAGGAGATTCATAGAGAAAGCTCAGCTGAAGATAAAAATGTATTGGTTGTGGAAAATTATTCTGCAGAAGTAATTGAAAGTTGGCAAAGTAAAACTACTTTGGATGAATTAGATAGCATGCTTAAGGTAGTAAAAGCCGTTTCATCACCAGTGGAGGATGATATAGTTTAGATAAAAAAATTAATGAGCAACAGATAAAGTTTTTTGTTGAAATATGAAATGAATGATTTGAGAATGGGGTGTAGTAAAGTAGTATATGTGAAGGTATTATAAGGTTTATATGGAAAAAAAGGAAAAAGACTGAATGCATTGAATAATACAGACTATAAAATATTAATGAAAATATTGCAAATGAGGTCTGTGAAGGTAATGCATGAAGTAATACTACCTAATATGTATGGACTGAAAGGTAGAAGAAGTCATGAATTATTAATTATGCTAAAGGAGGTAGAGGATGACATACTGCATGGAGGGACTGGTACTAAACTAATAGTTGGAGATGTAAGCAAGGCATTTGATTATGTGTATCATACATGTTTATGGGAAATTGTCATGCAATATGGGCTTAAAGGAAAAATAATGAACTTATTAAGGATGGCATATGAGAATAACATGGTCAGAATAATAGTTAGTGCATAGTTCACTAAGCAGGTGTGTATCTGTGATCAGAGGTGTAGGAAAGGGCTGTCCTGTGAGCAGTTTATTCTTTTCTTTAGTGATAAATACTGATGTTGGAGCTATGAGCGGTATATTGGGTGAGGGGGCATTGAGGAACTGTGTAGAGATTCCTAACTTTTTATCATATGCTGGTGATGTTATTGCCAGAAATGAAAGTTGGTTGAAAAAAATATGGTGATGTTATTGAATGAATACATTAAAGAAAGTGGGATTACAGTTGAATAAAGAGAAAAATAAGCATTTAGGTGATGTCACTAAAACTGAAGATATTTGCTTTTCTGATAAAAAATTTAATTAGGACAGTGTCTGGTAGAGTTGTAGAAGTAAGTAAACAGTGGGAGGCAGAGACAGAAAAAAATAAAAGGAATAAGTGCTTTCTGGAAAACATTTAGGTTATCATTTAAAAAGAAAGTGTATTTGGTTAACTGTGTTATATTAGGTTGACTAGATAATATAGGAAGTCCTACCTGTGTTCAAGTAAAAATGAAACAGAAATAAAGTAGTTTGTGTTTCTGTCATATAGGGAACAAGACTGAACCCAGTAAAAAAGGGGGATTCTGTACCTGGAAGAAGAAAGAGGAGGGTTAAGATGAATACATTCTATTGTGGTTATGGCATCTTTGCACACATACTGGGTGTTTCAGTCTAGAAAGATTGAAAAAAAAAATATATTGATTGCTAAATTTTTTTTGCATTTAAGTATGGTGTATTTTTTAATGCAGTGAAAGCAGGAACAGGGAAAAAAAGTGTATGAATGAGGAACTTAAAGAATACCAGAAAAAAAGTATTCTGGAAAATAAATACGGAAGAATTGGAAAAAATAGGAGAGAATGGTACCATAAGGCAATGTGTAATTTCTGTTGTATTTATCCTTTGAAAGGACTTGGAAATCAATAGCTGAGACTGTAAAGGAAAGGAGGTCAACAATGGAATCTGTTAAGATATGTCAGGAATTTTAATGGAAGCTAATGATTAACAAATTACCCGTGAAAGGGAGTAAGTTATATAAAATGCATGATAGTTTGTTTATATATTGTGATTAATTAGAAACAGCAAAACATGCTTTTTAAAACGTGAAAGGATAAACAAAGTATGGGACTGGTACATAAAGAAAATATAAATGTGAATATAATTTGGTATAGATATTATAGGAAAATATATTGGTATACGGGAAAGAATTGATAAAAGAATGTTTTGGCTGATATGGAAAATCTGGAATGTAAGATTAAGAGTTTTGTTTAATAAAAGATGGACTTTCACAGGCAGTTTGGAAAGGATAAAATTTTGGTTGTGGGGAAAAAAGGTGGGGGTGTTCATGATTAAAATAAAAGTTTTGTATTTTGTTAGATTAAGAAGTAGGACTGCGGTGGTGGTGCTGCGGTAGCGTTGTCGCCTCACAGTTAGACGTTGACCATTCGATTCTCAGTTAGAGTGTCTTCTGTGTGGTAACATGCGTGAATGGGCATTCCTTCATTGAAGGTTGTGTATTAGGCCCGGCAAGCCAGCACGTAAAACTCTACTGCCAATCATTAGCAGTCCGGAGTTCCGCTGTGGCGACCCGTAACCGGGAAAAGCCGAAAGACACAAACAAACAAGAAGGAGTTATGTCACTGTACATGTATATTGTATACATTCAAAATATAAATATTAAAAACATTGTAAATACTGTAAATGTCATTTACAAACATTGAAACTGTTGTGGAATAGAGTGAATGTACATAAGCAGCATGTGTGGGGTTGTCTATATTACAAAACAAATACTCTTTTTGAGTATTAGGTTGTGCCAGAGGACTGCCACTAGTGCTTGGAGAATTCCAAGATGAACGAAGAAGTACACATTGTTTCTGGAGAATTTATGGAGAGAATCAAAGTGAGATGAAATCCTTCTTCCAGATTTGGACAGTGGACACCTACATATCTAGGTATTGGAGAATTTAATGAAGTAAGGAGAACCAAATAAATGAGAGGAGGCAGAGTGCTGTGATGGTTCTAGTATTACAGCAGCAGTTGGATAATGATGGTGGTAAGATGGTAGACAAGAGGAATTCAGAGGCTGAAGATACAGAGGAATGTTTTACTGACGGAGTAATAAAAATGTCTCTACAATCAGGTAATGTGGATGAAAAATGAAGTAAAGACAAAACATATGCAGGTATTGTAAGTAGTGTGCAGTGAGAAGAGAGGAGTTTGATAGCAGAAGAAGGGCAGCAGCTCAGAAAAAAGGTCAGTGGTAAAAAATAAGCAAACCTAGTGCTACTATTGACAGGTATGACATTATGGACAATATTATTAAAGAGAAGGCAGGAATTTAATAATTTATGTAATGTTGCTTAGATTATACATCACATATATTGTTATATATCCTTATAATATTGTAAATGTAAACTTGTTAATATGGTTTGATTACTTTTACATAAATGTATGTTTTCCTATGTCACAAATGATAATTCAATAAGGGTGTTTAAAATGTACAATTCAGAACTTCAGAAATGGAGGAAATTGAACTTAAAACTTTTTTCTGACAATATGTGACAAAGTGCATGACTTAAATAAATTATATGATAACAAAAATGTAGAGACAAGGGGATGACAACATGTAACTCAGCCAGACTTCCTCATAGTAAGAGAGTACTGGGAAGAACTGGACATTGCAAAGTTATGCAGAGTGAAACAGTCAACCCACAGCTTAAGGCATGGGTGATCACAATCAGATGCAAGCAGTGATCAGAGAATGGTCTATGATCAACAGAGACCAGGCTGAAGACCTGGACATTGACAGAGAGAAAACACTACAGTTCAAGGCATTACTCAGGGCTCTAGCACCTCAAGAAGAAGAGAAAATAGGTGGAGTTGAAGAAGAATGGCAGCACCTCAAAACAGCATGTGTGGGGACGACAGAACAGATGTGCAGTGGAGCCAGGTGTGGAAATAATGTATGTAAGGAAAGCTGGTGGTGGAATGTAGAAGTCCAAAAAGTCATCTAAAGAAATAAGGAATGCAGAAAAAAAATGGGATATAGAAAAGATGGACCAGCTAGGAAGGAATACTGGCTGGTTAACAAAGAAGCTAACAGAACAGTTGCAATAGCAAAGAAACAAAGCATCAGAGGCACTCAACCAGTTTCCAGCAGATGGTGCAAAGAAACTCTATCAGATTGCAATGCAAAGACAGAAAAATAAAGAAGATAGTCATCAGACACCTCTTATAATGGATGCCAGCAGCAACCTGCTCACCAGCCCACAGGACATCAATGGTAGGTGGAAGAAATACTTCCAGAAGCCTTTGAATGAGAAAACCTTTGCAGAAGCTATATTTCTCATACACAGCTTATGATGGCAAAAGAAGAAGAACCCACCACAGAAAAAGTGGCAAATAAAATTAAGATGCTGGGTGAGTCAGTGGAGAAATGTCTCCTGAGAGTACTCATAGCAGTATGGAGTAAAAGATGTCCTACATGAGGGATAAATAAGCATCTATTGTCAGTGTGCAAGAACAAAGGGGCCCCTTACAGCTGTGGGCACTATACAGGTATCAATCTCCTGTCACACTGCATGAAATTGCTAGAGATGCTGATAGATGAATGAATACACAGAGCAGTACAAAGTTAGACAGGAGATGAACAATTGGATTCAGATCAGGATGCTCTACAACAGATCCTATGTTTGTAGTCAGAAAAATAGTGCTGAAGAAGCTGGCGATGAGGAAAAAGTCCAACTGAGAATTCCTAGGCTTGGAGCAAGCATATAACAAGGTCCCAAGAAAGCTAATTTGGCCAGTTCTGTGATGGTTTTTAGTCCTGGAAACACTGGTAGAATTATTGCAGGCAAGTACAACTCCCCAGTGACACAAATGTGAATGTTGTTCAGATTCACAAAAAGGTTCCCTGTGAGAGTGTGTGTACATAAAGGTTCACCCCTGAGCACACTTCTATTCTTACTAGTGATGGACTACATTAGCAAACAGGTGGGAGAGGACAGATCAACAAAGCTGCTGTAAGTAGACAATGTGATATTACAAGCAGACTCAGAACAGGAACTTCAGGAAATGACAGGGAAATAAAATGTAAAACTGAAGGCACATGGGATGAAACTGAGTGCAGACAAGACCATTCTCATGGGATCAAATAAGGGGAAATCAGAACAAGCTGAATATTGAGATAAAAGGAAAAATATTGGAACAGGTTAACAGGTTCAAGTACCTGAGAGGGGTGGTTGAGGAGAAGGGAAGATTGAATGAAGTCAAAGCTAGAATCAGAGGGGCTGCAGCCACCTGACACAGAACGTCAGGTGTAGTGTGTGACAGGAGAATGCCAAAGGAGTTGAACAGTAAGGTATGGAAAACAGTGATGCAACCAGTACTACTGTGGCACAGTAGCTGAGGAAACTATAGAGGTGATGGAGATGAATGGCATGAGATGGGTGGTAGGATATACATTATGGGAGACATGCGGACATGATGACATCAGAGCAGAAGCCAAAGTACCTTCAATCTCAAAGAAGGGCAAACAGAATGGATTACAGTGATTTTGCACATGTGCAGGAAAGCAAAAGACAATTTGGTGATGATGATTTGGGAGAAAGAGGAAGAAGTCAAGAGCTGATGATGGTGATGAGGCTGATAAAACAGATTGGTAAGAAACATAATTATTTTTCTTTTTCATTTGCTTGGTAAGTGAGCAGGTTGGAAGGCCCTTTTTAGCCATTATTTCACGGCATATATATTCTATAATGTAGTACAACAAGCAGTATACAGGCTTAAACACCGTGTCTAAAGGTACAGCAGCATTTCATAAATATTTACCAATATATAGAAATAAATAATGAACAATGGAAGAGGACAGCGATAGAAGGTATAAGTGTGTAAGAAGGATATTACTGATTGAACTGATAGCATATTAAATGACTGGATCATATCAGAACATTTGAGGGATGTTAGAAAGCAGGATGCTAAAAATACATTATGGAAGCATATTTCCAGAAATGAGGAACATTCTTTTTTTTTTATTTTTACTGACATCATTGAACATTATGTCAGACGGGGACCATGAAAATAAAGCTTGAGTGCAAAGAAACTGAGTGGCAGATAAAGATTAATGCCATTGGGTGTTATGGTCTTAATGACTTGGTCCCCGTTTCCTGCTTCCTAAGGTTAAAACCTTAACATCTTAAGAATTTAATGTTTTCACCTTTTAATACATCATTGAAATGAAACATGTTTTTTAAACCAGTGTTTATGTCTTCTTTAGCAATGTACAATATGCTTTCAACAACTGTCTGTATAAGAAAACCTTGAATTTCATTAGTTTTAAATGGAGTTTATGAGGGGGACTGACAGTTGGTTATTTATTGTTGAGTTAATGTAATTCACTTGAAAAATGAATATTTTATAATAGGAAATAGGTACTTTCACTTTAAAATTTAAAACGTGTAATAGCCCATTGGTTATTATGTTGTTTTTGTGGGCTTTTTTGTTTTTAAACTGTGGATTTTTGTTATTACAGTACTCTGATGAAGTCCCATTACTTTTAGGGATGAAAGTGCTTAGTAACGTTTTGTGGAATAAAAGGCTTTCTGTCTTGTATTCTCAATTTGTGCCAATTTGAATTTTTTACCATCACCATAAAGTGACTGATACTGGATTTCATTTTTCTCTGTTTGCTACTGGTTGATTTTATGTGTATAAAAATTATATATATGGTATAAATAAATGTCAATATAACCATAACTTTAAACCATGACTTAAATGGTCTGAACAAATATTGTAATTAGAACTATTTTTTTTTAAGTAAAATTCTTAATGTGAATTGGGCAAAGAGAATTCCTGCATGGTTCACTTTATACAACCAGTTATGGAATTAAGTGCATAAAAGTGAAGTATATAGCCCTAACTCAGGAAAAGCAGACCTGTCATAAAGGGGGATTCTGTTCATGAACATCATTCTGGGTGGCGTACTGCAGTAAAAGAAGAACTGATGTGGATACTTGTGAGAAGACCTGGACATTTTGCTAAGGAAAGGAATTTGAGGAACTGAAACAGTACACACTTACCTGCAAAGGGAATCATTTACTTTGCTGGAGGAAAGTATTACCCTTGTTTGTGGGTGCTCTGGGACTTTAGAAAAGGAAATCACCCCCTTGTTCTTTGGGTGTACATCAATCTGTCAAATTGTTATGTCACTGATGGAGAGAAGTGCTTGGTAAAGTCATTGAAAGCGCTCCTTGTCAAGTGTTAGAGATGATGAAAGGAGAAGAATCGAGTGCATGTTGGTAACGTAAATGTGGGTTTGGATTTTTAATGAAACAACTATCAGATATAGAGAACATTTTGACATTAGGGTAGAAATGTCTCTAGAAATGTTTGGGGTTAAGGTCAGTAAGGGCTAGAAACAGACGTAGTGCTGCTCATGTGCTGTTGTTTGTGGTGTGTGTCTGAGTGAATTGTGTTGTGATAATGTTACAAAAAGTGTGGTCTAGGATTGGGGTTAGGAACAGGTGAATGAGTATGGTTAACGCAAATAAGTAAGGATGGGCAGTATGTCTGAAATTACTGATAGGTTTTAGTTAACTGACTGCAAAAAGAAACTGCTTGTTTTTATTTTGTGATGCAGATGTGGTTTCAATCTTTTGTTTTTTTTGGGGGGGAATATGTTTTCAAAGTGCCGGCATCAATGACATGTTTTGATGCTTGGACACTTTGACAGATTGATGTAGACTTGTTGCTTTTGTTCAGAAAGTTTCTTTGCTTCACTTGGTTGTGTAAGGAAGAGACTCCACCTTTGCTTTTTGTTTGGTCATGAAATAAAACTCAACATTTTTGGTACTATATGGATTTTATATGCAAGTAATGCAGCCGAGACAACCAGTCCATAAAATAATGTGGTTTTATTAGGTACAATTGAAATACAGATATAGATTCTTTTTAAATAACCAACTGTAGTACCAGAAACACCCAAAAATACCTTTCTAAGGTAATCCTGCTACAAAAACGGGCATAGTCTCTCACATTTGAGGCTTTTCAGCAGCTCTCCTCTTCTGAATTCCACAATCAGGAGAATGACTGGGTTCTTTATATGTTTTCTACAAGACCTCTGTTTTTAGCAGTATTCACCTACAACCACTCTGCTAGGCCTTCTTCACAAGAGGTCAGTTCTCTAACAAGCAGGGCTTACAACCTTCTTTTTTATACATCATTGTCAGAGTGATTAGATCTTTTTTAACACCTTTATTCAATTATCTCTTAAAATATAGGCAAGCATACATTAACAGAAATTAAAACAAACAATATTAAAATTTTTTTTCCTTTTACTTACATTATACATCGCATATCTTTTCTGTTTTATAATTATCATCAGTCAAACATTACATAAATTTGCATTTCTGCCTTCCCCTAAACCTCACTCCTCCTCCTCCTGAACATTATTCTACACGTATTGCCCCCACAATTTCCATTTATTTCTATGTAACTTGTTCCTTCCCTTTTTTAAAGACTCCTCTTCCAGTTCTTTTATATCTTTTATGATATTCAATAATTCAAATGCAGTCGGTTTAGGCTTTGATTTCCATTTTCTACTCCTTGTGTTTTTGGTAGCCAACAGAATTAAAGTTAATAACGCTTTACTATATTTCGACAATTCAGCTCCTGTTTTCCTGCTCAAAAAAATCATATCCTTAGTTATAGCCATTTACTCCCTCCCAAATTTTCTGACCGAGTACTCTGTATTGAAGACTGTAATGGCCTCTCCTTCTATATTCCTGTTGCCCCACTCATGTGGACCTAGGCAGTCTTCTTATCCCATTCTGTCTGTCTCGATATTTGCATTTAAGTCACCCATGATTAACACCAGTTAACATCAATTCATATTTTCGTGGTTTAATTAGCAGGTCTTGCAACTGCTGTCTAAATGCACTGTTTTCTTCACTATCAGAACCCTGCTGTGTGGCACAGGCTGAGATTATGAATACTGCCCTATCATTAGGCTGAAGTCTGATTGCCATGAGTTTGTCTCTAATTCCGGTGACAACCCTCACTATCTTCTGAAGCCTCTCCCTCACCAAAATTCCCACACCATTTCTAGCCTGTCCTTCTCCTGAGTAGTACACTCTGGTTCCCAAATCTTACAGAAACACAGGGAGAACCTGCAAACTCCAAGCAGGTATTGACTGGAGATCAGGATAGAACCTTGTACCTTGTGTATGGGAGGTGAAGACCTTAACCATTATGACTTATTTTCCCTGTAGATAAGTTCCTTCAACTCTTTATTAGTTATTCTCCACAAATTTTCCTCTGGTTGATAAAAATATGCCTGAGCTATATATAAAATAAAAAGGACCAAAACATTTTTCACTGCTTGTATCTTCCTATCCATATCCATAAACAAGAGCTTCTAGTTTCTCAGTTTTTGTATTATCTTTTGTTTAGTCTCTTCCCACATCCTTAGCTGCCATAACAGAGTACCTTTTTAATACATACTCCTAAATACTTCATTGTATTGTGTCCATATAAATATGGATATTGCTGAACCAATTAGTGTGTGTGGGTATATAATTTATGGCTATAGCCTTTGTTTTATCTTCATTAATTTTATATCCTGAAAAGATCTGGGACTGTCTCAAAATGTTCCACAACACTGAGATGTACTTTCCTGGATTTAACAGGTACAAAAATAATATCATCCGCAAATAAAGCAAAGTTTTCTTGATTATCATATCAATTACATCATTGAATTTCTTATTTTTTTGCCAGTTGCTCTGAATATAAAGCAAACAACAAAGGGGAAAGAGGATACCTATGCCTGGTTCCTATGTTCAAATACAAATTACCAAAGTGGAACATTTCCACTTTAATTATTGCCCCTGACCCTTCATGTATCCTCCTAATTAACCTTATTATTGTATCAGGGATGTTTCTGTTGTCCTATTTGTAAAATCCCAGCTTACTCTGTTGAATGCTTTCTCTGCATAAAGACCCACTAACAGCAGTGGTATTGTCTTACATTCTGCTTTGGTCTGGATCACCATTGCTCTATTAAAGTAGTCAAATGTTCACCTCCCTTTCCCAAAAGCACATCCAATGTTGGCAACGCCTTTACCATTCTTTTAGCTAGCATAGACAGAAACACTTTATAGTATGGCTTAAAACTGAAATGGGTCTATATGAAGCTGGATCTGATGGGTCTTTACCACTTTTAGATAATACAGCCACCACAGCTTTCTTCCAAGATGTTGGTGCTTCCCTTCCTTTTAAAATACTATTAAATAAAATTTTCCTGATCTTTTTCACTTTTTTCACTCCTAACTTCCATACTTCCACAGGAATAGCATCTGTTCCTGGGGTCTTTCCTGAAGATTGGTTATATATTAGCATTTTGATGTCATCCCCTGCTACATTTATTGTTAGTTGTTGAGCCTCTTGTAACCTTTGCATAGTTAGATCCTCCATAAATATTTCCATTTGTGCTCTTTCTTAGTTTACACATTTCTCTGCTTTAAGCAAATGTTCATAAAATTTCTGAAATATATCAAAACCTCTACAGGATCTCTGCTTATTTTTCTTGTTATGTGCTCGTCAATTTGGCAAAAACCCTTTCTACTTTCTGCTGCCCAAGTTGTTCTGTTAATATTGTTTGTGCATTGGAGTTATTATCAACAATTTTTTGATTAACAGCAAACTTTCTAAACTCATCCAAACTATTCAGATACTCCCTTTTTTTCTTTTTAGCACTCTGCAATTGTCTTTTTTTCTTTGACATTCCCCTTATTCTGTAATACTTTAACCTTTGTCAGTCCATTGAAGTAATTATTATTACTGCTTAACGATATCCCTTTCTCTTTAATTTGTACCCTGTTTTTAAACTCTATTTGCATTTTATCCCACTCACCAGATATAACTTTTGAAGATATTTCTATCTTTCCCTAATAACTCTCAAATAATGTCCACTACACATTACAGAGTGATTAGCTATATTAACATAAGCCCATAGGAGCCCACCCTATTTAATATAATAAATTATCTGCCTTTCTTAATAAATAGGTTTATTTATTCCATACCTTCTAGAGTAATGTTTTTAATTGCAATATTTACAACAGGGATTCTACATTTTTATGACATTGCATCATTTTGAGGTGCCATCCTGGTAATAACACACACACACACACACACACACACACACACACACACACACACACACACACACACACACACACACACACACACACACACACACATTAAATTAGATTTCTATAGCTGCATTCCTTGTTGAGTCAAGAAGGTTTAAGTCTGTCCTCCTTAAGCTTCTATATTTAAACATAACCAAACAGGAACTTGTTCTTCCCACTAAGTGGAAAACTTTTCCTTTGCATCATTTATGTCCACATGTTATTCTTCTTCCACAAAACATTATTTAGTACTGCTAGTATTATATTTTGCCAGAGGTAAATTGAGACAGAAATTATGAATGTATCAAACCACGCCCTATGCCCTATCCCCTATCAACAGTCAAGGCAAGTACTGCCTAAGAGTTTAATGCTTTTGCCTACATTTTTAATGAAGTCAAGACATCTTGATTCAAGGTTATTGTTAAATCAGGGTTTTCAGTTAATAAACAGAAGCAGACTTACGCTTTTGAAAATAAAATTTGTGGAATTAAATGTGGTTGCAATTGGTTATATACCTAAAACAACAAACCCGTTTGTATAAATGAGAAAATTGAACATTAAAAATAATTTTATTTTTTTGGGGTATTAACACTGTTGCTTTGTAGTTTAGGTGAGCATATGACATGATTTAGCATAACTGAAAACTTTTCCTGCACAATTTATTTTATTAAACTAAAACTTTATTCAGAGTTAAAGCAAATAATTGTTATGCTCTGTCTCTCTCTTTCTAACACACACACACACACACACACACACACACACACACACACACACACACACACACACACACACACACACACACACTTCATTATTTGCATTTTCACCTTTCTACAAAGAATTTGTGTAAAAAGCATTCTGAAACGCAACACTCAGGTTTGTGCAGCAAGAAAACTTGTGTTTTGAAAGTTTTTTTGTATTCTTCATTCTAATACTGTAGCAGCCAAATGTGAAGATTATAAGTCATTGGAAGGCTTTATTGAGGACAGTGTAGAAATTATGAAATATAAGATGGCGTGCATCAGCTGTATCTGATGTATAAGCATCACTTTAAGTGTGATGTCATTTGAGTGTATATTCCAATTCTCTGATTTCCACTTTGCACACTTTAAAATGTCTGCCTTTTGATTTTTATTTTCACCAAAATAACTTTTTTATCTGAGGTATTAGTTTGTATTTTAGGTGGTTTCATTAAAGTGTACTTGCCTGGCTTTTCACTGTGCATTTCAAAAATTATTATTTCAAAAACGTGTATCGTGAGTTACAAATTATTAATACCAGAAACTGTTGTGGGATGCTCAGAGGAACTGTACAGGTTGAAAGTTCTGGATAACAATATTTAGGTCAGTAAAATTACATTTAAAACTTTGCCTCATTTGTAATATGTTTAGCTGCATTCCAATATATATTGTTTTCATCATTTTTTAAACGAGAAACATCTTTATTAAATTATCACTTATGACATAGGCAATCATACATTTATATAAATGAAAAAAAAACATATTGATATGTTTAAGTTGCAAACTTTGTACATCACTTATAATCTATCCAGTCATTGTCATTCAAACATTACATAGCTCATTCAAATCATGCCTTCTTTTAAACCTCATTCCTCCTCCAAAATTTCTGCATGTATTGTTCTCACAGTTTCCATTTTTTTCTATGTAATTTGCTCCTGTGTTCTTTTCTAAAGATCCCACCTCCAGTTCTTTTATCTTATTATATTCACTACTTCTAGTCCAGTTGGTTTAGACTTGGATTTCCATTTTCTAGTAATTGCTTTTTTTGGTAGCTACCATAATTAGACACAGCAAGGCCTTACTATATCTAACCAATTCTGAATCTGTATTATAGCGATTCAATTTGTCTGACTGACCATTGAAAATAAATTAGTGTCCTATGATGTCTTATTGAAAGGTGGCTTTCCAAAGGATCTCTAGAATATACAAATAAGTTTGCTGTGAGCTGGTAAACAGTCACTGTTACTCATTTATAAGATTGCTGAAGAAATAGGTGTTCATATATCTGGGTTCAAAACACTGAAATCTGCCAGCTTTGATGTTATGATTGCCAAATTAAATACAAGCTCATAAGTCTGCCGAGTTTCAACATTTTTGTCTATAATTTTTAATATACTTTTAACTGAATCAGTCTCAATGCAGATACATTCATACATCTCATTCTGGAAGTAATTTCATAGATCAAATTTGAAATCTCCTTTCAGATTGAAAAAATAGCTTGCATTTTCAAATGATAGTAATCATATTCAATGGGCTACCAAAAGTATACATTCTGTAAATCATGGAAATTTGCTGAAATTACACAGTTTTAGTTGTCAAATTAAGTGTAGAGGTACAGTACTGGGATCGAGTATTTAATTACCACATGTTTAGGTATTCAGGATCATGATCCCATAATGTTTAAGTACTCAGGATAAATACTCCATGTTATAGGTACTCAGGATCAGTACTCCATATTTAGGACACTCAGGATCAGTACTCCATGGTTTAGATACTCAGGATCAGTACTCCGTACCTTAGGACACTCAGGATCAGTGATCTATGGTTTAGGTATTCTGTATCAGTACTCCACAGTTTAGGACACTCAGGATCAGTACTGCCTGGTTTAGGTACTCAGGATCAGTACTCCATCATTTAGGACATTTAGGGTCAGCACTCCATGGTTTAGGTACTCTGGATCAGTACACCATAGTTTGGGACACTCAGGATCAGTACTCCATGGTTTAGGTACTCAGGATCAGTACTCCGTACCTTAGGACACTCAGGATCAGTGATCTATGGTTTAGGTATTCTGTATCAGTACTCCACAGTTTAGGACACTCAGGATCAGTACTCCCTGGTTTAGGTACTCAGGATCAGTACTCCATCATTTAGGACATTCAGGGTCAGCACTCCATGGTTTAGGTACTCTGGATCAGTACACCATAGTTTGGGACACTCAGGATCAGTACTCCATGGTTCAGGTACTCAGGATCAGTACTCCATCATTTAGGACATTCAGGGTCAGCACTCCATGGTTTAGGTACTCTGGATCAGTACACCATAGTTTGGGACACTCAGGATCAGTACTCCATGGTTTAGGTACTCTGGATCAGTACACCATAGTTTGGGACACTCAGGATCAGTACTCCATGGTTTAGGTACTCTGGATCAGTACTGCATGTCCTTCTATCTTATGATCTTTGTGGCACCTGCATCAAATTTAAATTTAAATACAAAAGATGCCAGATAAAGCATAGAACAAATGTTCAAGTTTTCTGTATTAAATGGGCTTATTGAGTAAATGTGGGATTGTGTTGATATGCCCATTGAGCATATCATATGTACGTTATGAGATAGGTTCCCTCTGTGACATGTACAAACCTGATCTGAAACACTTAAATCCTGACATTGGCTGAAATTATATTTAAATGGGTAGCAAACTGTAACACATTATAAGATTTACACCACTATGAGGCTTTACTGCAGGGGGTGAACATGTCATCGGATCACGAGATAAAATTCTTCAGTCATAGTAGGTAAGCACTGATGCTTGGTAGGTGGTAGGGGTCACTGTGGAATAGTGTGCAAACTCTGGCTTGGTCAGTTGAAATACACAAAGCTACACCTTTTACATGACAGCAAATATAAACAGTGATGCAGGCCAACCCACTGGTACAGAATAGAGTAACTTATCATACCAGTTGCAAGCCAGGCATGGAAATGGACATGATAAAACAAAGTTGCGAGCAAAGCTGGGATTAGTGAGCACCTAAGATCTACAGTTCATCCTGGAGGCAGACTGACTATCACCCAGGAGAACAACAGATAATAGCAGAAGCCAAGCAGTACTGGGACATAGTAGTAGCACCATATGACAGAATTATGTGAACGCATGCAATAATGTACTTTACTCATAGATGTATGGCACAGTGAAGGAAGCTTAACTGCAAAAGCAATCTCAAGTGCCTGTTTTGTGACGGTTGTCTGATTGCTAACATTCTCTTAGCTCCTAACTGTTTCAACATTTACGTGACGTACACTTCAGATTCAATCTCCAAAGGAAGGGAGCACTTGAAAATGGAGTATTTTTGGTTTCTTTATGATGGCATTGGTATAAAGGAGGGTGTGGCAGTTACCTGGCTTAGGGTAAAAAAAAATTAATTCACATCTGTGAGTTTGGTAAACTAGGAATTCAGTCCAGTCCGTAAAATAGTCAGTAAAATAATAGGGATGGCCCTCAGGCATTGGATGCTCCAATTCTGTAGCTAGTGATTTACACTGATTAGAACAGTAGAACCATACTCCCAAGAGCTTAGATTTAGAAACTATACAGATGGCAGCTAACTTTAACTTCTAGAAGTTATGGTCATTTCATACAATTCCTCCATTTGTAAGTAAAGAAGGATAATAGAAGCTGGCTCCAAATGCAGAACACTGAATAAATTAAGCATGTTACAGCACACTTTTACACCTAAGAAAAGAATGCAGCTTCTGCTGAGTAAATGGACTAGTGTACAATGGAATATTCCATGATAATGTTTGTTTTCACAAGTAGTAAGGTGATCACAATTCTGATATATTATAGGGCTTTAACTGCAAACTGCTAAAGCAGAAGCCTTGGTTATAATATGCGTAACTCAATGGACTGACCAACAACACATTGTATCTGTTAATGTATCCATACAGTAACAAAAAGCCAAATGTATGCTTCCAAATATGGAATAGCTTTCTCTGTTTTCCATTATGACACATGGTCACCATGGAAACCTAGATGTTTTCTGAATGGAGAAGCTGGAAGACTATGAACTCCAATGTGGATGATTGTATCAGTACAAGCAGCTCTAAAGATTTACTTTTGGGGATGCTGTTTTCAAAATTATAGGTTACTGCTGCCCTTGCCTATTAGATACTTGCTACAGGAAGCAACTTAGGGCTCGTGAGGATGCATACCATGCAAGGAAGGGAAAGGATATCTTTATAAGTATTGTCCTTATTTTAATGAGGATATGTATTGCCATAAATGAAGGCTCAGAAAAACAGAGATGGGCATTCTAAAATCAAGGCATAAGATCTACTGCTAGCAGATGCAATTTGTAGAGATACTGTGCTGTGAATTTTTTTTTTGTGCTTCTGAATGTACATAACAAAATGAGAAATTAAATAAAAGGGTCCTTCATTGTTTACCACACGGAATGGGGCACATCTCTCATGTGCATCCCCTCTCTTTCTCTTCCTCCGAGCCCTCTGCCACATGAGTTCACTACAGTTGCATACAGGTACTGTCACCTAACAAAATGAGAACTGCTAGTTTTACAACTGTAGTCTGTCTTACTGAGTGTGAATATCCACTTTCAGTTCTGTAGCACTGTAGCAGGGAATTACTCCCTGAAAACTTAGAATTTCTCTTCCAAATGATAATCAGCAAAGCCCACATAATTAACAAGGTTTAAGATGTGCCAGTCTAGTTGCATTGGAGGTTTAGCTGTACTGCAGAATAGCCCATTGGATACAGGGTCTCCAGTAGAGTATACTGTGCATCAACAATTCATGCTTGTAATATTTTCTAGTACCTTCCTGGATATGGGAAACCATGCAGCTTGGCTACTGGACACTGGAGGATTGTGCTGTCTTCCTACTAGACATTACTGTGCACATATTACTTAGATGTTTGCAGAAACATGCAGCAACATTGTTGCACACTGTAGATGGTATGATGCCCTTGTACTGCATTCAGCAAACAAACGTATCTCAATAATAAACAGACCACAGCTCTACTCTGTTATTGAAAATGTCTGGTTAGCATAGTGTGCATTCAATTTTCTCTTTAAACGTGGGTATATATTCACAGACAGAAATCTATAACTTCACTGTTAAAAGTGTGACACCAGGATTTCAACTTTAAAAAATAAATCAGACTAGCAGCAGTGACATAATATGATTATACTTAAGTCAACCCACTTATTATGTTTATAATCACCACTCAACAATGGGTGAAACACGATTTACCCATAACTGGTGTGGTATCTCAACTAAAGTGCAACCAAAGTGTGTAATTTTCACCAAGAGTGGGTAAATCATATACTCTATCCATGGTTAATTGATAACTACTTCTATTAAACAACAAAATGATGCAGAAACATATTTGTTGCTTTTTATAAAACTCTGTTGTATACTATACAATGACTGGACATTAACATTCGAAAACAAGCACACCCTCATGACCAAATCATGCCAACCATGGTTAAAATCCAGCATTATCCACACCCAGCCATGGGTTATCGCTATAATAGACCATGTGTCCACAGTGGTGAGGAAGTCCTTATGTGTGGCTTAATTTATAAAGGCATGGCATCCAGATCTAAGGATGTCATAGTACCACTGCATTCAGGCCTCATCAGACTAATAATCAAGTACAATGCACCCTTGGCATGTACCTCGACAGACACCTGCATCCTCAGAGGTTTCTAACCAAAAAATATACAGGGTCTAACAAACAAGTCATATATGGACCAATTGAAAGCCCTCACCGTATTCACTTTCCTACTGATTATCCTGTGTCTGACCTACAAAGCAGTCTCTGACCCAGCCCTGATGGAAATAGTTGCATATTTACAAAACTAACTGCACAAGAATTTCCCATGCCAAAGATCTAAACCTGATCTCTGAGATGAATAGATCATGCTGGAGAGGCAGATATGTGTCTCATATATTGTTCTTCTTCTGGAATAAGCTTCCTATTCACGTGAAGCAGAACCCTTCCCTGACCATCTTCAAGCGTATTCTGGACTGATGGATGGGGAATTGCAAATTCACTCCTGGGGTTGCAGCTATGTCCCTTATGGACAGAGGCAATATGTAAAAGTAGCCAAAACCTCACTTGCTGACCTTTGTTAATTTTCCCCTAGGGAAAAAAAAAATTGGGAAAATCTGGGTAAAACTGACTAGTCTTGTAGCCTTGTAATTTCCTATTAACCTGTAATCAGTGTTTTTCATGTTGCTGGGTTTTTCTCTACATTGTAGGAAGCAGAGGCATTTCTGAGATTCACTCTGCACATACACATATTTCGTTTTGGGTTTACACTTATGGCTGTACACCCCCCCACACACACACACACAATGAATAGGGAGTATGTAGTTAATGTCACTCTAATTGTTTCTGATAGTGCCTATCTCTTCTTTATAGATCCAGAGAAACATTTATAAGAAAGTATCTGCCCTTGCCAATAGCACCTCAATAGTCTCAAGTTCAAATAGATTTAGCTCTGTATTAAATGGATTTGTTGGCACTAGCAACTGTAATTTACCCCCACTACTACAAAAACAGCATTTAGCTAATGAAAACTTGAAGACACATTTAGTGGATATTAGAAACAGCATATGTTATTCTTCTTTTTAGTTTCTATGCGATGACTAGATGGCGGTGTGACTTGTGGTGATGGGTGTGAAAAGCTGCTCTGCCTACAAACACACCCATACTTTTTTCTTGCCATTATTCGCACTTGACATACATCCATTACTGGCAATGCTGCATAATCCGAGGCTACATTGCTATTACCTGAGGGGTAGCAGAACACTGGCTTATATTTGGTAATGATGATGCTTCCAGAAGGCGGTAATAAATATAATGATTTACATGGAGGAATACAGCTGTCACTTTCACAATGAAGGTGGGCTGCTTCCTTTTCTTCACCTGTCTTAAAATAGCATAAACTCTATCCATCTGAATGAAATATAGAACAAACTTTAGATCTAAAATGAAATATGAGAAAATGCACCTGATTCTTATTAATCACTAACAAACTGAAAGCTGTTTAAGTTGGGGCAAATATAAAACTCTTCTTTGAGGTGAAGACAAGTCATTGTACCCAGACAAGGAGCACAGCTATTAATCTGGTATTTAAATACAATTAGAGTAGCTCAACCCACGTCTGTAAATGTGGGTGTTTGTGTACATTTCTAATGAGTACTGACTGGGTAATGATTATCAAGTGATTGCTATACTCCTCTATCACAGTTGGGAATTTCTGAAACTTCTGTTTAATTTAAATAAATGTTAATCTCTGCTGTTTGCCAAAAGATGTTTGCAGAATGGTTAAGTAAACATAGATTGTTATTCAGTTATTCCCTGGAAATTAAACAATAGACAAAAGTGTGTTAGTTGCCATGGGCACATCACAGATGCTAGCAACATCAGAAGCAACTTTAATAGTTTTAGTTAATTAAAAAAAAAAAAAGATCATCAGAGGCTGTACTAGGCAATGTATGTGTATAACACATCTCGTGTTTCTGTGAAAACATAGAACTATGCAGATCTATTGGTGAACATAAATGTCATCCCATATGGTAACCATTTGAAATATTGGGAGCAAGTCATGAAACACAGAGGATGAAGGGACAAAAAATGGACTTACAAGTTCAACATAGCCATTTCTCAGGATATTCCGTTTTCTTTGAGGTATGGCAATCCCGGAGTTGGTATATATCAATTAATGGGGTTTGGGGGCTTACCCCATGCATCTTTATGCTGACTCCAAAGCTATACAGAAACAGAATGTATGGAAGTGTACTTTCCCTTTGCACAGGTTGTTTATCTGTTGATTTTTGGATGCTGTTGGTAACTCAGGCAGTCATAACACAGCCACGTGTACTTTACGATACTTCAGGTGAAGAAGCTGTGAATACACAACCTAGGAGCTTGTAATACACAAATGCAAGCATTCATCCGCTATAATTTCATATGCACAATGCATTTCTACGCCATTTGTGAGAATATGACTCAGTCTGCAAATGCACTCTCCACGTGCATATTGTTCATCCAACATCTATACTTCTGAAAGTCTCAAGGTGACTGTATAACTGTCCTACAACAGACAGCATTTCATTCTAAATCTGATATCAGGGTCACTGATTTCCTTTCTAAATCTGATATCAGGGTCACTGATTTCCTTTCTAAATCTGATATCAGGGTCACTGATTTCCTTTCTAAATCTGATATCAGGGTCACTGATTTCCTTTCTAAATCTGATATCAGGGTCACTGATTTCCTTTCTAAATCTGATATCGGGGTCACTGACAGTGACCTAGATAAGCTGATATGAATGGAACAAGCTCTAGTCTACAGAAATACAGCACACAGAACACTTCACATGATGTGTGGGACATCTGTATACGACTCATTTCCTAATAATCTGTATTTTAGAGATGTACGTTCACATTACAAGTGTTTCAGCATTGCTTTTTTGGGTTTGTGATCTCATATCATTAAGAAGGGGCACATTGAATCAGACCCTCATTTTTTTGAATCATGTCCGATGTCTGCATCTTAACTCTTGTGTCAACATGATGAATATTCCCACACTTGGAAAACCTTGCACCTCCATTATATTTTCAGAACTATACACATCAATTAAAGATAACACAATCCTGCTAAGTTCAAACTGTACTGTGTTGAAGGATAGAATCATTCCCACTGTATTTCATACTGTATAAATAATTAAATAATGCATTCTGCAATCTGTTCTGTTACCTCACAAGTCTTACTAAATGTCTTCCCACATAAACTCATATGCGGTATGAAAAGCTTTTACATTACAGGCACTAATCTTTGGAATGAATACTCAAATCACACAACATTTCTGCCTAACCTGTTCTTATTCATCACATATAATATATTTAGCTGAAAAACAATACATGCTGTAC